>NW_006204667.1:2057552-2074992 GCF_000334495.1 Tupaia belangeri chinensis | reverse complement strand
GATTTGGGAGCCTGGAGTTCCCAGCCACAACCCTTCCCCTGTGGGGACACCAGACTAGACATAGACCTGCAATATCAGAATCACTTCTGATAAAGCTGGACTGGGAAACCCAGCTTGAACCCGGAGCCACAGCCAGGTGGCTTAGAACTCCACGCTGCCTGAGTCAGAGTGACTTGCGCCCTCGCGGTGATGGGGCTGATCTGAGAGGGAGTCCCCAGAGAATGCAGCAGGGGGAGGGGGTGATGGAGAGGAAGAACAAAGATGTGGGAGAATTCCAGCAATGACCGATGACCCGGGAGGCCTGCAGTCGGTCGGTGGTGCGATTGGAGGTCAGGGGAGAATGGACTTGGAGATTCCTGGGCCTGAGAGGGTCCAGGGGCAGACAGGAGGGAGACGCATTACCCCAGGTGGCTGTGAGTGCTCTGAGGAGGGGATGTTTACAGCAGGGAGCATTTAAGCAGAACTACGAGGTCCCCAGCCTTTCTCGGGGGGATCAGGGACAACAGCAGCGCGCCGAACCCTCTTCACTGTCAACAGACAGCTCCAGCAGCCTCAGAACGAGGGGGCACCGGAACCGAGCCGTCTCCCCCTGCTGTGGACTGTCTACCAGCACCTCTCTGTGCGAATGCACCCCCGTAATCGATTTCCAAAATATTTGAGCTCTTGAGACATATAAATGTTATTAGGTTAAACTTAATACGAAATTGCCAGTTTTGAAATGAAAAAAATCTGGGAAAATGGGCATTTTCTTATGGTTTCATGTAATACTGAAGGGGAGACTAGGTTCCTTGGACATTCTGCATTTTCATTGTCTCCCAGCAAATATTTCAAGGCTAGGGAACCTCTGGGTGCCTCTAAAAGCCTCAGGGAACAGGCGCTCCTCAATGGACCCAAACAGTAACCCTGGCGCAATAGTCCCCTCCTCACTCACTCCATACCACCGGAAACAGCGAACTTCCCCGGGTGGCGAATTCAGTGACCTTCTCAGATTGTTAAACCCTGAAATAACCCAAAGTCCAGCTGCCTCCCTCTTAATAAATGACCTGAGGATCTACATCATAGATGGGAAAGAGCACTGGCTTGAGAAAGTCTTTGCGGTCCTACAGCTGCAAGTAACACCCGGTCACAGCGGCTCAGCCTCAGCCAATCACAGACATCCCGCCGTGTAAACTGGGTTAATGCACACAAGCTTCAAGTATCCAGTTCAGGGACTGCACTACGTCATTCCCTCACTTCCGGTTTTGTATATCCCTCACTTCTGGTTTTTTCTATCACTTTCCTGTTACGGACCTGGAGGTTACCAGATGCCCCTTGCAAGCCATTCTGGGGTCCCCGATTCAAATCGTATTTATTTTTGCACAATTAAACTCCCCTAAATTACATTGTCTGAAATTTTTCTTTAACGCAGAGAGCTGAGGCTATCAGGTAAGAATTTCTACAAATGTGCCCCCTACGCTACTGACAGGTGACCTCAGGGTATCTGGAGGATCAGGCGGACTGCAGAAGAATCACCCTGGAAACCTTCCTTCTGATTCCAGGGGACTTGTTTTGCACCAGCACAAATGCAGGGCAGTTCACAGCTGTCATCATTTGTTCTTGGACCTGAGACTGAATTGCCAACCCATCTTCCACCAAGGCGATCTTACCAACATACAAACCCGAATGCATCCTTCTCATCGGCAGGTGATGCAATGGCTAACATGCTGGACTCTCACATGGCTGACCATGGTCCAAGTCCTGGACCTGGCATCTTGAGAATCATGTTGATCACGTGTACATGCATACCCAAAAACCCAAGAGAAAAATGGCAGAGAAAGGACTGTGGCACGGCCATCCCCCTAAGGGTGATTTCTCACTTTTCCTCTTTGTTTCTCTCTAATGAGCACACTACAGCAAAATAAATAAATAAATAAAATAATAATAATAACAAGTCCTCTACTCAGGACTCTCACATCTGCTTCATTCTCCAGTTAGTTTCATCCTCTCCCTCAGCCTGTCCCTCTCAGCCCTCACTGACTGAGCTTCCCGGAGTGTGTGGTGCCTTCCCTGCTTCTGTGTTTTCCCCATGCTGATTCTTTGATTCTTTTTTTTTTGGAGAGGTTTTCACTATAGGGCGCGTGTGCTCGCCAGACAGACAGAGAGAGACATAGAGACAGAAAGCGAGAAGTCACCCCCCAGGGGGGATGGTCATGCCGCAATCCCTTCTCCTCCATTCTCCTCTCGGGATCTTGGGCACGCACGCACACGCGCCCGGTGTGAGATTTAAGCCACCGGGTCCGAGACGCGAACCGCGGTCGACTATGTGGGAGTCCAGCGACATAGCCATTATGCTAACTGCTGGTTCCCTCCATGCTGATTCTTCAGCATAAAAATTTTCTCCTTGTCAGGACTCTAGTTGATTTCAGCTTTTTTGGGGAGGCGGGGGTGGGGAGAATTTTTGCTATAGGGCACGTGCGCTCACTAGAAAGACAGAAAAAGACAGACAGAAAGCAAGAAATCACCCCCCAGGGGGGATGGCCATGCCACAATCCCTTCTTCTCTATTCCCTTCTCAGAATTTTGGGCATGTATGCACATGTTCCTGACATGATTTTCTTTCCTTTCCTTTTCTTTTTTCTTTCTTTCTTTTTTTTTTTTTTTTTTTTTTTTTTTTTTTTTTTTTTTTTTTTTTTGAGAGGTTTTTGCTATAGGGTGTATGCCCTTGCCAGAAAGACAGACAGAGAGACAGAAAGGGAGAAATCACCACCCCCCCCGGGGGAATGGCCACACCTCAATCCCTTCTCCTCCATTCTCCCCTTGGGATCTTGGGCACACATGCACACACACCTACTGTGAGTTTAAGCCATCAGGTCCAGGACTCAAACCACAGTCGACTACATAGAAGTCCAGTGAACAGAGCTATTTTGCCAACTGCTGGTCCAAGTCACCAGGTCCAAGACTCAAAAAGCAGAGTCAGCCTTGTGGGAGCCCAGCATCTTAACCACCATGTCGCCTGTTGCCCACAGTTTTTCCTTCATCATAAAGAGAGGCAAACAAGTAGAGTTTCCTTCAATTAACTTGATTGATAAATATGGATTTTTTTAATATATATATCTGGTTTGTTTTAAATGTTTTCACCAGAATTCCAGCTGAAAGGCTAAAACTTAATAGCTGAAATACATCAGCTCTTTGGATAAAAGTATAAACACCTTGACCTTCCAGGAATAAAACAACTTTTGTCTAGTTTTCTAGTCCCAGCTACTGTTTTCATGTGCTCCAATAACTGTCTGGTGACGTTTCTCCTAATTCCAGTATCTCTTTGAATCTCCCTTTTCCTTCAGTTTTATTAAGAATCTCAGTGCTTGGACTCACTGAACAATGGTCTCCACAGTGCTGTCCAGTGCGCTCAGAAGGCGTACCCCTACTCGGTGGACTTTCGATTGAAATGAAATACGATGACATGGGAGTGCAGAGAAGATGAATGGCCTGAGCTGATGGGCAGTATTTGGAATCGGGTTTTGCTTTCTTCCAGAATGGTGGTGTCATTTTTCTTCGTCTTATCCTGTCTCCACTGATTCTGTCTAGGGGGTGTCTTTTAATGTGAAAAATTGAGTCACAGCTTCATAAGAAGTCTTGAGAAAATTCCTCCTGGGCTCTGACTTATCTTCAGTTCTTATGATCTTCTTCCACAACATAAAGGGTTTATTTTTATTCAACTTGACCTCAATTATGTCCCAGAAAATCCGTTTCTGAACTAAATGGGAGAAATAAATAAGACACATCTTGCTTTTGCCCTGAGCTTCTTGGAGTCTGTTGTTTCTTCCTACATGGGTTCTGGTGAGGTAAATTCTAAGTTGGTGGAATGTTCACTTAAGCTGGAACACAGATCAGAAGCTCCCGTGGTCTGTTCACCAGAACTGGAATTAGATGTACGTGGGATTAAGGAATACGCGTGGATCAGCCAAGGGCCGGTACACACTAAAAGCAGCACACTTATTCTTAAACACCCAGTTAGATTCAAATGGTATGAGAATTATTGTGCAGACATTAAAAGGTAGTGTGAAGAAAGTGAACGTACAGGGACCAGCAGTTGGCATCACAGCTATGTCACTGGACTCCCATGTAGTCCACCGCGGTTCAAGTCCCGGACCCGGTGGCTTATACTCACACCAGCACAGGTGTGTGCATGCCCAAGATCCCGAGAGGAGAATGGAGAAGGGATTGCGGCATGGCCATCCCCCCCTGGGGGGTGATTTCTCGCTTTCTGTCTCTCTGTCTCTCCATCGCTCTCTGTCTTTCTGGCAAGCACACACACACACAACAAAACAAACAAACAAACAAAAAACTCTCCAAAAAAAGTGAACTTACAAAATAAACAGCAGAACAGCAAGCTCCTCTTCTCTCTCGGCCCACCCTTCTTTCCCAGCACAGGGACAAAAGCATCAACTTCACCTGTCTCCACTCAAACAGGCTGAGCTGGTTCAGGCGGGCTGATCACTAGTGCTATGTATACAGCTATATAAATATGAACATTCACGCCTACAGTTTCTGATACTTGTCTAGGAGAATCTATACTTAGGAAAAATTCCACATATGGTTTGCCTTGCCAGAAAAATTCAGAACATACCTGCAAAAGAACCTCTCTTCCATCATCCTCTACTCTACATTTAAAAAGGGGGGCCAGCAGATGGCATAACGATTACGTTGCTGTACTCTAGTCGACTGTGGTTCAAATCCCAGACCAGCAACTTAAAACTCATGCCAGGTGTGTGGGCATGTGTGCCCAAAATGCTGAGAGAAAAATGAGGGAGAAGGGAATGTGACGTGACCATCTCCTAGAGGGTGATTTCTCACTTTCTGTTTTTCCATCTCTCCTGTGAGCACACATACTCTGTAACAACAATCGAGAGAGAGAGAGAGAGAGAGAGAGAGAGAGAGAGAGAAGGAAAGAAAGAAAGAAAAAGAAAGAAAGAAAGAAAGAAAGAAAGAAAGAAAGGAAGGAAGGAAGGAAGGAAGGAAGGAAGGAAGGAAGGAAGGAAGAAAGGAAGGAAGGAAGGAAGAAAAAGAGAGAGAAAGAAAAAGAAGGACGGAGAAAAAGAAAAAGAGTGGAAAGAAGAGAAAAGAAAAAAGACTCTGAGTACCCAAGTAAATCTACAATTCATTGAAGATTCTTAGCAGTCTTCTCTGACCTTCTAATACTCAATTTGTATTGTGACTCCAGGCATGTTGAGTAAATCAGGTTTTCCGAACTTGCAACGTGGGTTATGCTAGGCTGGTACAAAAAGTAATTGCGTTTTTGCATTGTTGAAATTTGCTGTTTAGGGACCAGCAGTTAGCGTAATGGCTATGTCGCTGAACTCTCATTTAGCCAACTGCGGTTTGAGTCCTGGACCCGGTGGCTTAAACTCACACTGGGCACATGTGCATGCGTGCCCAAGATCCTGAGAGGAGAATGGAGGAGAAGGGATTGTGGCATGGCCATCCCACCTGAGGGGTGATTTCTCGCTTTCTATCTCTCTGTTTCTCTCTTTCTGGCAAGCCCACATGCCATATAGCAAAAACCTCTCAAAAAAAAAAAAGAAAGAAAAAAAGAAATGAAATTTGCCATTTAATATCGGATGCAATCTTAAATAAATGTGGTTACATTATATATAATTTTAATGTGCATTTCTCACTTTATTTTTTTTTGCTATTGACTTAACACTTGCTGTTTATTTTAGATGTATTTTAGGCTATGGAAATTATGTTAGACATAAAGCAAATGTGAGTGATTTCCTTATTTAAGTTCACAATGGGTTGTCAAGCGGTGGAGACAACTTGCAGCATCAACAACAGCCCAGGGACTGCTAAAGAACATTCAGTGCAGTGGGGGTTCAAGAAGTCGTGCAAAGGAAACCAAAGCCTTGACCACTGGGAGTGTAGTGACCGGCCATTGGAAGTTGACAATGACCAATTGAGAGCAATAATCCAGCTGATCCTTTTATAATTACACAAAAAGTTGCTGAAAAACTCAACGCCAGCCATTCTATTGTCATTTGACATTTGAAGTGAATTGGAAGAGTGAAAAAGATTGCTAAGTGGGTGTCTCTTTGGCTGACCAAAAATTTTTAAAAATTGTCATTTTGAAGTGCCATATTCTTTCATTCTATGCAATAACAATGAATCACTTCTCAGTGGGACAGTGATATGTGGCCAAAAGTGGATTTTATATGACTACTGACCATGACCCACTCATTGGGTTGGACCAAGAAGAACTCCAAAGCACTCCCCAAAGCCAAACTTGCACCAAAGGCTTGGTCACTTTTGGTGGGGTCTGATCCGCTCCAGTGTTCTGAATTCTGACAAAACCATTGTACCTGAGAAATGCAATGAGCACATCAATGACACGCAGCCAACACTGCAACGCCTACAGCCAGCATTGGCCAACAGAAAGGACCCAAATCTTCACGATGACGCCCGGCACGCTGCACAACCAAAGCTCAAATGTCAAATGAATCGAGTTACGAAGTCTTGCTTCACCCACCTTATTCATGTGCCCTCTTGTCAACTGACTACCGCATCTTCAAGCATTTGGACAACTTTGTTTTTTTCACTTCCACAGCTAGCAGGATGCAGAAGACATTTTCCAAGAGTTTGTCAAATACCAAAGTGTGGATTTTTATACTACAGGAATAAACTAATTTATTTCTCATTGGCAAAAATACATTGTTTGTAATCGTTCCTATTTTGATTAATAAAGATGTGTGGTGAATCTAATTATGATGATTTAAAATTCACAGTCCAATACCACGATTGCTTTCATACCAACCAATACCTTCTCATCCCTCAGCAGGGCTTCTGTGCCACTGCATCACCAGCAGCTGGTTAGAAATACAGAATCCTGGAGGCCAACAGACGGCGTAGAGGTTACATCGCCGGACTCCCACATGGCTGACTATGACTCAAGTTCCAAACCCAGTGGTTTAATCACACCAGGTGTGTGTGCATGCATACCCAAGATCCCAGGAGGAAAATGGATGAGAAGGGATTGCAGCATGGCGTCCCTCCTGAGGAGGTGATTTCTCACTCTCCTGCTCATAATCTCTGTCTCGCTGGTGAGCACACATGCCCTATGGCATATACCTCTGGAAAAAAAAATAGAAAAGAAAAGAAACACAGAATCTTGGACCCCGCTCACTATGGAATCTGAATCTGCATCTTAATACATCCCTACAGTATCAGCATGCTAAAGTTTGGGGAGCTCTGCATCTTCTCACCATCTTCCATAACCACCAAGTTGACTTTTGCAATCCATCCTGACCACATTCCTGTGGGCTAGGGACTGTGCCTGAAAATCTGTCTAGTTCTTCAATCCCTTCAGGATCAGGACCTGCTCTGTCCCTCAACCGGAGAAGGAACGGAGACTTGACCTCAATGCTGAGCTGTCGGGGCCTATGGTTTGCCTCAGAATCCCTAATGCCAGTATGAGCCTCCTTCAAAGTTTGTCTCCAAAAGGATCATTTACAGCTACATTCCATTGGCCTTGCACCAGAAACCTGCGGATTTCTGAGGACAACTGTGTGTTGAAAATCCCATGCGTCGATATTCTCCCCTTTATGAAGTGACACACGTGACCTCAGGTCACTCAAGAAATGCATGAAAATTGATACCTGCTGCATCGTTCTGCCTCATAGTTCCTTACCCAGCACGAGCCGACACTCCATTTCTGCACAGACAGAATGCAGAGAACTAGAGCATCAAAATCATGAATCCCAAATTAACAACATGTTTGTACTATTTGAGTACGTTCTTGTGGGACCTGCTTGTTAACCAATGTAATCTATAGAGAGGGCACGTAGAGGTCCTTGAAATACTTGAAATACTGATCGAGGGTTAGCATTAAGATGTTGAGGTTTGGCATGGCAGAAGTTGTCAGATTACATCTCTGCGATTACAGTTAGCACAGCTCCAAGGCTAACAGAAAGGTTTGCCTGCCTGTCAATCGAATATTAGCTGAGAATTTACGATGTTCTGGGTAGTTATGGAGATTGCTGTTTATTCACTCAACATTGACTGCAAACCTACTATGTGCTAGATATGGCCTCGTCAGATACAAAGATAAATAAGGCATCGTTTGTGCCCTCAAAGCATTTGCAACCTATAAGTCAGTGTTTATGAGAGCAAGACGTGTAAGACAGAGGACTGCAGTAATATCCGACGGCACAGTTATGGACTGCAGAAATGCTCTCGCAGAGAATCAATTCTGTCTCAAGGAAGCTGCAGTTTCATGGGGTCATACTACATGGGTTTTCCAAGCAGAGGGAGAGCAACCGGAAGAATGGAAGCATGAAACAGTGTCTCACGTTCACAGGCCTTTGGAAGTTTGATGCGCTTGGGATGTAGTTTTGTAAGGAGAGACAGCTGGCACTGGTAATGTAGGCAGCGGCTGAACCACGCAGAGCGATGCTCTTGGACTTCTTTCTGTGACCAGCTGGGAAGCTACGAAATATTTTGTAGTTGTGTTCTCTTCATTCTTTTTCCCTTTAGTTGTGATAGAGTGTATGCATGCATGTGCGCGCGTGTGTGTGTGTGTGTGTGTGTGTGTGTGTGTGAGAGAGAGAGAGAGAGGAAGGAGCACCCCACAGTTCTGATGATGCCACGACCCCCTCCATCCGATTCTCCTGTCCATCAGCTCTTATGCACTCCCTGAGTGCCCAGTCTGCTTCAGGCTGACCAGGCTGGGGATTTGAACCACGGTCATCACATGGGATCTGGCTTTTCCTGAGTAACTCACCACTGTTGTACCACGGAGCCAGCCTGTCACCAAATATTTTTTGAACAGGGCAATGTATCAGTTCTTGGATCAGGTCCACTATAACAATTAATTCATTTGATTCACAAAACAATTCTATGAGAAAAGTACTATCCCAGTGGTCAGACAAGGATTGTCAGACAGTCGTGGAAGAACTGGTGAGCGGGACCGTCCTTCCTGCTGGTTTCAGAGATACTAAAGGGAAAACAACAGAACTTGTGAAATGCCACCCTAAGCTTGGTGTGTGTGGTTATTCTTCACCTCTACTGGATCAGAAAAGTCATAAGGCATTTTCGTATATAGAAAAAAAAAAAAAAAAAGCAGAAAAGTAGGTCACGACTTTCTCGATGACCCACTGCTTTGCAAGCCAGGAGCTGAAGAATATGTTCTTCCTACTGTGTTTCTGTAACCACGGCCTCTTTTCCCTCTAAGCAGATGAACTCCTCAGGTTCTCAGGTAAAATAGGGCAAAACGAATGTGCTCACGAGGCAACACAAAAGGCACATTCATAACACAGTATGGCTCCCAGTGCATAGCATGCATCGAGGCCTTTTAGAAATATGTTATGACCATGGAGAAATGTGGAGACACCAGAATGATGTCAATTCACTCACAAATGGGATTTCTATCTCAATTCTGGTTTTCCCTTGGCCAAGAGAGAGCTGCCAGTGTAGGAATATTTGCAAATGTTATGTCGTCTCACTGAAAGGGAAACGTCATCAGTTACCAGGCACACTACAAAGGCCTCCCTTCAGCCAAGACGCTGCTCATTTACCTCAGCCCAAACTTGACATTACTGCCGTGGGCAAAAAGGGTTCCTAAAAAGGGTTTATTTTCTTGGTTTTATTACTTTTCTTTCTTTTCTATCTTTCTCTCTGTTTTTTTTATTTCCTTAGTCCATTGAAGTCTCCCACTAATTCTGTTTAAATCTATGAAAAAAAAATTTTTTTTATTTATTTTACTCATTGTCTTCATTGATATTAAGATGTAGTAATGATGAGTAATTCTACTGTGGTTAAATGTGGTACATTTGAACTTTAAATTACAACCTTTTTGGTCTCATCAACAGATTTGAACAATTGCTACTCACAAACTATTAATTAAACTGTCTGGCTCAACTTGCCAGTTTGAGTCCTGGACCTGGTGGCTCAAGAGTCACTCTGGGTGCATGTGTGTGTGTTGGGAGGGGCGCAAAATCCCAAAAGAAGATTGGAAGAGGGATTATGGTATGGCCACTCTGCTGGGGAGTTATTTCTCTCTGTCTCTGTCTCTGCCTCTGTCTGTCTCTCCAACCAATGCACACAACCTATAGCTAAAACAAACAAACAAAAAATCCACCAACCAAACAAAACAAACCAACAATCTTTCCAGCCCATTTATTTTTACAGCTTTCTACTTAACTAAGTCTTTCTGCCAAATCTGTACCTGTTTGATACATTTAGAAACAAGAGCCTATAGGTTCGCTTCAGTGTTAGCAATCTGAAATGTTGATTCCTAACCTGCTGCCAAAATGAACCTCACAGAGTTTTTTTACACTTGAGTCTACATGGTGACAACGCAAAGGCCTGGCCAGGAGAATGGGGTTCTGCTTCTGCTTCTCCCACCACCTTTGTGTGATTACTCCCACCTCCCTAGCATGAATAAAAGACCACTGATGCTTTGGAAACTAGAGCCAACAGTGTAAATACTAATGTTCTCAAAGGAAACAGGAGTGTTGGGTTATAGGAATTAATGCAACATCTGAGGGGTTTTTGCTTAGTAAATACAGCACTACTACCACAATTAGCATTTGTCATTGGGGACAATAACCCCAAATTGTAACCCTCATTTGACAGACTTCTAATGACAAACCATGAGGGGAGTGACCAAACTTAGAGTTAACTGTCTTAGCACAGATCTTCCACAGTCTGGCTACTTGGACTAATGTTTCTGAGGACTTTTTGGCTCTTGAGATTATATCTTGTTATCTTAAAGATAATGAGGACTGTTGAGATTAATCAGTCCATCTGAATACTAAATTTAAAGAAGTATGCCTAAGCAACCATACACCTGTCTGACCAGTAGTTTACTGATCCAGCAGACTTAATTCTGCTCCTATTGGAAAAAGAATCTACATCGATTCTCTGGCTTTATACCGATTGTAAAAAACAGAATGACATAGAAAATGCTTTTCTTGTTTACCTAGTAATTGGACATAGGACATAGGTATCCTAGATCGCTTTTCACTTTTTGGAATGTTTTGTATTAAAACTTCCTAAAACTTGAAAATACCAAAAAAGCAAAACAAAACAAAACAAAACTGTGGACACCAGCAGTAACCCAGACTCAGCATTCTGTCAACCCTTTGGGATTTTGTGTACACAGGTGTGCAAAGGAAGTACACAAAAGTACACGGTTAGAACGCGCACACTTGAAATTAGGGAAGGGAAAATATGCACCCAACAAAACGTGCCTGTGCGGAGACGCGCCCTAACTGGGGCCCACGCGGGGTCTGCAGCAGCGCCTCGCGCTGTAGGTAAATGGAGCCCAGCACTGAGAAGCATTTGGTTTTTAGGAGTGAAGTTAAACTGATAAATTAGACCTCATTTATTGAACAGCAGTTAGACCCGATTGCCTAGGGAGTCGTTTGACACCTTTGAAGACCCTGCTAACTTAATTGGTGATAGTTTGGGGGCTGGAGGAAACATTTAAGCCAGAAGCAGCAGGACTCCGTGCCGCATGAAAATGGAGAAGACAAGCATTCTCTCTGACAAGGGGAGTCATATATAGATTTTTGTGTCCATTGTTTTCGCTTATTTGTGTGTGTGCTTTACTCAGTCAATCAAATATAATTGACACCACTGGGTTCTGCTGTTTTGTAGATGACAGGAGCTAATGCAAGGGGAAAAAGCTGGAAGTAAACTTCCCCCTGAAAGGCTGTGAAAAGGTTTTTCCACCGGCCGTGACATTTTTTGCTCAATTGTATTAATTGATGTAGTGACAAGGCACTTGCAAAGATGATGGATACTGATCACTACACCCTTTTTGAGGTTGGGTTATATCTTGCCATTAGCATAAGCACTTGTTTGTGCAAAGAGTGACCACCACTACAGAGAACAAAGAGAAGAAATAACGAAGCGGCTTCCCTGCGGAGGAGGAGCGCGGGTCTTGGTGTGGTAGCGTGCCCAGGCGGTACGGTGGGCGCGCAAAGACACGCTCCCACCTGGAACTTGACTCCCCTTGACCTGTGGTCTCTGAGGAGGTTCTGCTCCAGTTTCTATTGCTTGTAGTGTGTGTGTGTGTGTGTGTGTGTGTGTGAGAGAGACAGTCTCACGATATCACAGTCCTTCTGCCTTAATGTCCCAAGCAGCTGGTACCAGAGGCACACAACACCTTTAGGGTGGACTGAGAATCAAACCTGGGCCTCCCACGTGGCTTCAGCTTACCAAGCAGTCATGTCCAGAGCACAGTCATGGCTGGACCTCTGCCCCAGTTTTTAAGTCAGTCGTTCAGAGCAGCAAACGGTTCCAAGAGTTTTCATGAAGTCCTAAGGGTTTAAGTGCCAGGGCAGAACACAGAAGAGAACTTACTAGCACTGCAGCACCCGGGGGCCAGAACTGCCAAATGACTCGGGCTAAAGGAGCTATAGATTTAAGGAAGCTCATTTCTCAAGAGTCGCTGACAGTGGCAATGATGCGTTAGAGTAGGCCACATGGCTTCGTAAGACAGTGCCAGGGCTGAAATGACTTTGCCTACCCAGAATAGAGCCGTCCAAAAAAGAGCTCGAATACTTGAAAGGAGAGGAGGCAGAGTGAGGAGTCTGGTTTTTGTCTGCAGAAATCTGCCTCAATACTGCACGTATGTAATCTGTGCTTCATTCGCGTTCCCCAGAGCCACCTAAAATCATCTTCAGTCTTGCCTTGATCATCTCTGGTGTTTAAATCACTTCGAGTTGTCTGAAATTAACATCCCAAATTCACAGTGCCAATGTGTTTTCGATCACACTAGAAAAACTCCCTTAATTAAAACAGTGTCATTAATTGATGGAGTTCATTCTCTTTTTTTCCCTAACATCCTGTGCTTTCTATGATTTTCCATTGTTTGGCATTTAAAATTTGAATTGCATCGTTCATGACCATGAAATTTAGAGGTAGGACTGGGGGCAAGGACTACAGAAAATTTTCCAAATCCAAATCTTTGAGGGAAAAATCCATACCTAAATGAAAGGAAGGTGGAAACCCAGACAACTTTTGTCCCACAAATGTTTCTGATTTTTTTTTCCTCTTCTTTTTAGTTTTGCTATAGGGCATGTATGCCATCTGGAGAGGGAAAGAAAGAGGGAGAAAGTGAGAAATCTCCCCAGGGGAGGATGGCCACAATACAGTCCCTTCTCCTCCACTCTCGTCTCTGGATTTGGGCCATCCACACATACACTTTATATGTTTTCCAAGCCGTCGGGTCCAGGACTTGAACCATGCAGTCAGTCATGTGGGATCCAGCCCCCTTAAGCCCTGCACCACTGATTGGCCCAGCTCCACAAATGTTTCAAGAAAGCATTATCGGGGACTGCTAAAGCAGTTAGCATAATGGCTATGTTGGTGAACTCCCATGTAGTAGACCGCGGTTTGAGTCCCGGACCTGGTGGCTTAGACTCATGCCGGGCACGTGTGTGTGCATGCCCGGGATCCTGAGAGGAGAATGGAGAAGAAGGGATTGCGACGTGGTCATCCCCACTGGGGGGTGATTTCTCGTTTTCTGTCTCTCTGGCAAGTGCACATGCCCTGTAGCAAAAACCTCTCAAAATAAATAAATAAATAAATAAATAAATAAATAAATAAATAAATAAATAAATAAATAAATAAATAAATAAATAAATAAATAAATAAATAAATAAATAAATAAATAAATAAATAAATAAATAAATAAATAAATAAATAAATAAATAAATAAATAAATAAATAAATAAATAAATAAATAAATAAATAAAAAGACAGTATTATCACAGAAGGATGTACACGGTACATCCTAAGCAAAAAATGAAATCCAGGTTTCCATGAATCCAGACAGCCTTCTTCCTTCGCGGCCATCAGTCGACAGCCAAGGTAAACACAGAAGATATCTTTGGAAGATCCGTTCTCAACGGGTATGCCACGCTCGTTTGCAGGAAAGGTCTCAGAATGCATTCCTTCCGCACTCAGTTCTTGAGGCCCCGCTGTGTGCCAGCCACTGAGAATGCAATGAGAAGCCCAAAGAGATGGCGTCTCTGCCCTCACAGGCCATGCAGACTGACACAGGACAGGCAGTGACCAGGAGGTCAAACCTCATCAGCTGAATGTGTGCTGAATGGGAGTCCGGGCAGTGGCACAGCAGTGAAGTGCCACACTCTGAGGGTAGCCCTCATGGGAAGGTTCTGGGTTCATGCCCGGAGGCCTCCTCAAAGTACTGGGCACATGATATCTCTCTGCTGAAGTCTCGCTCGCTGTCTTTTTATTGTTGTATGATTTACTTTTAGGTGTTTGCCATAGAGCATGTGTACTTGCCAGAGAGAGACAGAGAGAGGGCGAGTGAGACATCTCCTCCCCCTCCCAGGTGATCTCTTCTCCATTCTCCTCTTCTCCTCTTGGGTTTTGGCATGCGTGCACAGGCATCTGGTGTGATATTCTTTTTTTTCCTAATATATTTTCTTTTCTTTTCCTTTTTTTTTTTTTTTTTTTTTTAGCCTGCCAAGTGAGACAGACAGTGGCTGTCAGTCACAGACAGTCCTGAGTGTCAACGGAGCTGAGCTACGGGTGGGGCAGGCAGGCGCTAAACCAAGGGCCAAGAGCTTGACCGTGTGGGCACCAGGTAGGAGCTGTCCTTCTTCGCTGGGCTCCCCTCTGTACGAACCCCTTGCTATTTTCATTTTTGAGATCTGAGTAGTAGCAGAAGGTTATCAAAATAATGGCAATGGGCCAGCAGGTAGAGTGGCGGTTAAGGCACTGGATCCCACTTGGCCAGCTTTGTGGTTAGAGCCCCAGGCCCCCCGTAGCTTGAAAATCAGGCTGGTGGGAACCAGCAGGTGGTATGGTGGTGTGGTGGTTGGGGTGGGGTGGGCTGGACTCTCTCAAGGCTCACTGTGGTTCAAGTCCCAGACCTGGCAGCTTGCTTTCTCTCTCTCTCTCACTCTGTCTCTCTCTGATGAGCACGTATGCTCTATAGCAAACTAAAAATAAAATAATAATAATAACAAAAAAAAAGAAAGAAAATCATGCCTGGCACATATGCATGGGTGCTCAGAATCCTGAGAGGAAAATGGAGGAGAAGGGATTGTAGAGTGGCCATTACCCCCGGGTGGTGATTTCTCATTTCTCCTCTCTGTCTCTCTCCTGTGAGCATATATGCCCTTGGCAAAAACCTAAAAATATTTAAAAAGTAAAAAAAAAAAAAGAATATCAAATTATCAGAAAACACTACCAACAAAGATGAACCCCTAGTCTGCCTTTGGCTACAAGCCATGCGGTTTCACACATGATTGGTCAGCGCTCAATTGTTCCCCCATACATGTGTGCGTCCTACCTTCCTGCCACTAGAACATTCTCCTGAAGCCACCCACTCCAAGGAAGCCTCTGCATCACTGTCCACCCCACGCTGTGCTCCCCTCCCACACTCACACGCTCCTCCTCTGCTAGCACGGTGCACACCCCCACACCCCCGCCCATTTACAGCCTCACAGCATTGGGATCCACCCTGAACCCCACCTATGGATAACTTCTACTACCTCGTCTCACTCTAATTTTCTATTTTCTGGAGAGAATGGTATCTTTCTGTATGTTCCTGTGATCTACCCAACAAGCTTGCAAGGATAACAGGGAGCACACATGAAGGCTAGCTTGTCTATTGCTGCCTAATACGACCATCTCAAAATGTGGTGGCCAAAGCCACCATTTGTCATTGCACACGTCTATGAGTCAAGTGTGTGGTCCTGCTCACCTGGGCCACACTTGCTTGGTCTTGGCTAGACTTTTAACAGTCAGGTTTGAGTGGATCGCTCATCCAGTGATGTTAGCTGGCTCTGTCACATCTCTGTGACCCTGGTTGGGACAACTGACTCGTTGGACTCTGATTTCTGTGGGCCGTCAACCTCTATCAGGGCTGAGGGGCTTGGTCCCGAGGTGGAGGCAGGGGCCCTAGAGAGCGTGGCCTCTCGAGGTGAGGCTTAGCTTAGACTCTGTCACCCCTACTTATCCTGTTGGCCATGTACAGCCACACGTATGAGGGGACTTCCAAAGATTCATGGAAAAATGGACTTAACATATGAGTTTATGTTGGTACAAAAAATAAAAATGAAGTCCATGGATAGTTTTTTCATATTATGCATGTCTATGAACTTTTTGAGGATCTCCCCTCATAAATATACGAAGCAGACATGAATAATAAATGGATGTATCAACAGAGTCACGTCAGGCCAAAAGTCCCGTGCGGGTGGCTGCAGGAAATGCCGTCGCTCCCCCGTCCCAACCTTCTGCCAACGGCTTTGTTTCTGGCCAATCGAGGACACGACTTAGCCACATCAAAATGGCCGCTTTCTCAGAACTGAGAATTTGATCCCTCCTATTTGTCATTAGTCAGGGTCGTCTGTTACGAGTTTGTCACCTAGTTAGGTGTAACACCATATCACCACAGCTGTGAAAAATCGGTGCTAATGCCACAAACCAAACAAAACAGAAGTACGGCTTCCCTCGGGTTCTTCAGAAACGTGATTTCCTCACTCACTGGACACAAAGTTTTGTAAGCCACCCTAGCCTTTAACAACCACAAAGTTATTTCTGGTCTGGGAGCTGCCCAAAGGCTCTCCACCCATTGGTGATCACTTCGCTTGATGCATCTCTTCTGTTGTCCTTCAAACACCCCTCTCCACTGCCCCTCTTTCCAACACTGGGGCTGCAACGGCCTACGTGCTGCTTCACTGGCGTTTTGCTGCATAGCTTCTCAGCTGCTATGTGTGTTCTGGCAGGAAGTGTGTTTTCTATGTCCCTTTGTCAAGTGCTGTGAAACAGTTTGAAGCCTCAGTAAGTATATGACTCAGATCGATTTCTTCAGTAAAGAAACAGACTGGGAAACTTCTCCAACGCCACTTTGAAGTCAATATTTCATGACAAATTTTGAAGGGACTAATTCTCAGAATCATCTCACATCACCTTGCTGGCCAGGGCTACACATCAACCAAAATTTGAGCCCCTGGGGGCCTCAGTCCAGAAGGCACTGTGGGAGTCAGCTCTCAGTTGACTTGTAGGACAGGAGAAGGTGTGTCCTATCTGATTCTCCTGGAGGCCAGCCCTCTGAACACAGGCCCTGAACACAGGGCCTCCAGCTGAGTCAGCCTTGGGTCACAGGCCTTCAACCCCACAGAAACCTGGCTCCAAGACTCTGGGGTCAGAGCACTCATGGATCCAGTGAAAATACACTTTTCCAGAGATGAGAGTTTCCCTGAGCACCAAAGACACCAAAGAAAGACAGCACGACCAGGTCTCAACCGGATGCCCTATCAGGAAGCGTGTTTGCCCAGATAAACACCACGCCTCAGATGCCTAGAATCTTCATCACTAATCAAGACACAGAGTCCTCTGGTCACTGTCCCTGTTCTGCTGTTCTGTGCTACTTTCCCTTTGACACTCCTGATATGCCCTAACCCAGTCTTACTAGCAAAGCTCGG
>NW_006204667.1:2025182-2057237 GCF_000334495.1 Tupaia belangeri chinensis | reverse complement strand
CCCACACTTTGCAAAGAGCCTCTGTCTCTTCTATCTCAGTTCTCAGAATGTCCTACCCCCAGCTTGTCCGAGCAGAAACCTGGCTTTCTTACGGCCTCACAGCTCCAACCAAAAACCATGTATTTCCTCACTCCATGTATCTCAGAGTCAACAGGTAAGACAACATCCTCCTCACTTCTGAGGACTCCTTCTTCCCTCATAACAGACCCTGCGTCTTGGACATGGCCATGTGGTCACCTACCCCATGTCCTCTTTGACAGCTGTCTTGTACTGACCCACCAATCACTTGTCTCATTCATGGGAGATTTTGGTTTGTGGCTTAATCTTTCCTCACCTCCAAACCCAGTCACCACTCCAATGACCAGGAAACAGACCATGTCCAGGAAAATAGACCATGTTCCACCTCTTGGCCTTGTGACTCCTTCACTTCTTCATTCCACAGACCTTCTCTTCAGTGGGCCTGATCATTCTGTCATCAGTTTCCCGAACCACAGCCTGCACCATATTACCACTCAGAACTTCCCTACCTCTGGAGTTAGTCACACACTCTCCTAATCTCGAGTGGGTCTCCTCCCAGTGCTCTCCTAAGTTGCTCCTAGACCACTGATGGAGACCTCCAACCCACTGCACTGCTGCTTTTACCTCCAAGGTCTTAGCCTGTCACCTCAAACACGCTCTTGGCATCAACTCCCTCGCCCTGTTGGCCTTCCATTATCTGCTCTAGAAAACCCCCAAATGTGATGCCGACTTAAACATCAACCTTCTTTGGTGCCTTCTGAGGCTACTGACCTGGCTGGAGAAAATCACACAGCCCTGCAGAAATTTTTATCTAACATTTCTACTTCTAAATGGATCTTAGGACTGTTTAGCAATTCTGCTTCTTCCTTGTCAGCTCTTTTCCTCAGAGCTGCAGAATCCAGTTTCCTGCCAATTTTTCCAGCACTGTTGAAGGCAAAATAAGTACAGTGTAGAACAAGATACACATGGTCCCTACCTACACGGAGATATTCTAAAGTTAGAGGGAAACACATCCATCCCCAAAAAGTCAACCAAAAACGCGGTGATGAAAAATCAAACTGGGTGATGTGATGTAGACTGACTGGAGGCTGTTGTAGGTTGTATGTCAGAAAAGCCATAGCTAAAGGTGGGATATTTCATCTGAGACTTGAGTGATGGAATAAGCTATACAAAGATCATTGAAAAGCAAATCTCACAAAAAATAAACTGCTTTGCAAAGGTGCTACTTTGGTACTATTTTAGAGTGGGAACAATAAGAAAGCCAGGGGTGCCAAATGACTGTGGGCAAAGAAGGGAGGTGTGTAGGAACTGAGAGGACAGAGGCAAGCAGGGGACACGACATACAGGACTTTATTGGCAGCTGGGGAAAGAAGTTCAGATTTGTACTTTACATGCAAATGGAAGCTGTTGGAGGTAGTTTTGCTGTGTTATCTTTATTTGAAGAATGACACGATCAGACAGAGTTTTCAGGAGATGGCCTACCTCAAAGATCTTGCTTTCTCTCTTCTATACCTTCAACCTCTTTCACTTTCCTGACTCATTTCCATCTCTAACATATTCTATTAATTTATGCTCTCTCTCTCTCTCTCTCTCTCTCTCTCTCTCTCTCTTATTTATTTATTTATTTATTTTTGCCACAGGGTATGTGTACTTGCTGGAGAGAGACAGAGAGAAGGAAAGTGAGAAATCACCCTCAGGAAGGATGGCTATGCTGTGATCCCTCCTCCATTCTCCTCTCAGGATTTTGGGCATGCGTGCACACACACCCAGCATGAGTTTCAAGCCATTGGATCCAGGACTCGGACTGTGGTCGACCATGTACGAGTCTAGTTCCTTAACCAGCACGCCACCTGCTGGACCTTTAATTCCCACTTCCTTGACTTCCCCTCTCTCCTCCTCTAGGTTCTTTCTCACTTCCCCTTTTCATAGCCACCTTTTCTGTCTCTGCACCTGGCCCCTTACCCTCTGACCCCTGTGGCCACCACCCACCCACTTCTCACGGAAGTCTCTGCTGCTGCTCCTGCTGCTTGGTTAATGGCCCCTCATCAGCCCCGTCTGACCTGGCTTCTCTCATGAGTTCCTATGAGAGCCACTTCCCCAGCTCCCTGGCCTCACTCCTACAATCCCCACCCTTCTCTGGCTGCTCCCTTCCATCTGCTGTCTGTCTTTGCTTCTCCCCAGTCCTTCGGTGTCAGTGTGAGTCAGGGGTCTTCTTCAACCATTCTTCTTGCTTCACACCCTCTGCCAAAGCGGCTCAGCACCAATGCCACACCTTCTGGCACACAGACGCGAAGACTTCGAAGAGTTCTTGGAAAATCAAATTAAAGTATGAGTTTATTTTGGTGAAAGAACGTTTTTAAATGGATGTCTCGTTTTATTCATATCATTTTCCAGTAACTTTCCAAAGTCCCTCCCTCCCCATTCCACCTTGCATACCCAGCCTCCTTCTAATTCAGATCTTCAGCCTTACCTCACTACTGGGCTCCAGAAGTGCTTGGTTGTTCTACCCCAAGATTCTAAACCCCACTTAGTCTCAATCCGAGCTCACTGTCTTTTCCCAAAGTTGTGCCTCCTCTGTGTTTTTATTTTCTTTTTTTTATCTCATTTGCCAAGCTAGAAACTGATACACCTTCTTCTCCTTATTTCCTTATGACCAATATTGTTAAGGCTCCTTCCCAACAGTGAGACCTCTGTCCCGGTCACAAACACACCTGATTTGGGGACCATCATCTCCCACCTCGCTTAGGGCAACAGTTTCCAACTGTTGGTCTCCACTGCTGTCCCTCCCTCGTTTCAGTTCCTCCCTTCATTGCAACTGGAGCACTTTTTCTAAGCCCAAAGGCTTCTTCGTTTTCCACTGCCCTCGGCAGAAGGTACAGTGTTTATACTTCTTCCCTAAGTCTTGCCCCTGAACACCTGAGTCACCACGGGCATCTGATCACTCACCGTGGTGACTTTTACTCTCAGCAGCTTGGGTTCTCACCTAGAGGTCTTTGTAGATGCAGTTTCTTCTACTTCCCAATTTCTTCCCTCCCTGGAAACTATCTATTCTTCGGGTCTAAGTTTAGAGGTTGCTTCTTTTTTTCTTTTTTTTTTTTTTTTTTTTTGGAGAGGTTTTTGCTATAGGGTGCATGCGCTCTCCAGACAGACAGAGAGAGACAGAGAGATAGAAAGGGAGAAATCACTCCCCAGAGGGGATGGTCACGCCGCAATCGCTTCTCCTCCATTCTCCTCTCGGGATCTTGGGCACGCACGCACACGCGCCCGGAGTGAGTTTAAGCCACTGGGTCTGGGACGCGAACCGCGGTCAACTACGTGGGAATCCAGCGCCATAGCCATTACGCTAACTGCTGGTTCCCTAGAGGTTGCTTCTTGAATCTCATGTGTCTATTGTTGGAACCTACTCTATTTACTCCAGGGAGATGCTGGCTCCTTTAAGTTCACTTATCAAACGGAGGCATAGCTTTTTTTTCTTTTTTTATTCCCCATTATACTTTAAGTCCCCTGTTTTCTTCTTTCCTTTATCACCAAGAATCGGCAGAATTTAGCACAACTTGTAATGCTTGTTAAAGATAAAGAATGTAATGCCTGGGCCGAGTAGTTCGTTCTTCTCTCAAACCAATGATCGATTGTTTCATAAATATGATTTATAGTTATCCTTTCTATAATCATTTTTCTTTCCTCTGATGGCCACTTCCTAACTAGAAGGGAGCTATCTGTGGGAAGTAGCACACAGTGGATGCAAAGAGGATCAAGCCTTACTTCCCTCTTCCTCTCCTCTCCGGCTTTCCTGAGCCTTATTCAACTCAATCCTTCCATTGCTCTGTCCATGGGAAGGAGGTAATTTGGCTTAGAGAATCCTCTCCAAAAGGTAAGGTTGCTTTGTCCAAAAGAAATTTGGAAGTTAGAATGCCACAAATTCTGTAAGGACATTTCCTCCTCATCAGCGTTCCAATGTGAGCGAAGCTGAATATTATAAGCAAAGAGCTGACCATTTGGCATCTTCTACGTGGGCCTTGTCTACCTTTCTTACCTCCCTCCTGATGATCAAAAACAGCATGGAGCCATGGAGCTTTGGGCGTTCTCTCTCATGTGTAGGCTGAAAGAAGGCCTTGGAGGGAACCAGCAGTTAGCGTAATGGCTATGCCGCTGGACTCCCATGTAGTCGACCACGGTTCGCGTCCCAGACCCAGTGGCTTAAAACTCACGCCGGGTGCATGTGCGTGCATGCCCAAGATCCCGAGAGGAGAATGGAGGAGAAGGGATTGTGGTGTGGCCATCCTCCCTGGGGGGTGATTTTCTCGCTTTCTATCTCTATGTCTCTCTCTGTCTGTCTGGCAAGAGCACGCGCCCTATAGCAAAAACCTCTCCAAAAAAGAAGAAGGCCTTGGAGACCGAGCCAAGACCTCCTTATCCATTGCCCTTCACCCACACCAGGTGCCCAGCTTAGTCTGTTTCCTTCTATGAAACTCCCCGTCTCTGGATAGAGACAGAGAAGGGAAAGAACAGTGTATGTGAAATGGCAATCCAGGCAGGCTGAAGAGTAAATTAGAAATACAAGAGACTTATTGGGAAAATATCTGGGACACACCACTAATCCCTGGGGAAATGCAGATCAAAACAGCGAAGAGACGTCCTCTCACCCCCGTCAGAATGGCTATGACCGATTGGACAAAAAATGACAAATGCTGACCAGCATGTGGAGACGGGCACTTTCTTACAGTGTTAGTGGAAATGTAAATTCAGAGAGCCATTGCAGGAGGGAGTATGGAGTTTCCTCATAAAACTAAAGACAGAACTTCTGTTTGATCCAGCAATCCCACTCCCAGGATACGTTCAAAGGGAAGTACTTCCGTCCATCACGACAGCTGCACCCATGTTCAGCACGGCCTGGCTTCCAAAAGCACAGGTTCAGAAGCATCCTCACTGTCTATCTACTGATGAATGGAGAAAGTGTGGCATATTTACACACACACACACACACACATACACACACAATGGAATGCTACTTGGCCATTAAAAAGGATGAAATGCTGTCGTTCACCACTTAATGGGGAAGACTAGAAGAACTCTGTTCATTAAAAAGCCAGACACTGACAGGGAAATAGCACCTGTTCTCACTCACATGTGGAAATTGAAGGGGAAAAAGGCTTTACGGATGTAGAGAGATTGGGAGTGCCTGCTGGAGGCTGGGAAGGACAGGGGGTGGGGGCGGGGATATTGACTAACAGATACATAAGGGGAACAGTGCCTCGTGTTATACAGTGAGAGAAGGCTGGCCCAGTGGCCTGGAGGATAAGGGACCAGATCCCACATGGCCAGTGGTGCAGTTCCAATCCTGACTCCTGCAGCTTAAAAACCACTCTGGACACATGTGCCAGTCCAAAATCCCAACAGGAGGGAGAAATGGGGGGGAAGGGGTTGCAGTGTAACCCTGCCCCATGGAGGGCTGCTTTCTCCCTCTCTCTCTGTCTCTCTCCAGCAAGTACACACACCTCTGGCAGTTAAAAAAAACAAAAACTCAAGGTGTTAGGGAAGGCGAGCACGGGGTTGCTGATGACGTGTAGAGATCACAGCACATCCAGAGAGCACCGCAGGCCACAGGGCTTGAAGGAACTTTCCAGCCTTGCTCATCTCTTATTTCAGGGCAGGGTGTGTCGTGTAAGACATCGATGACACATGCATCGAGGATAACGTGAAGGCAGAATGTGCATCCACTTGGGGGTCCCGCTAGGCCCATGAGCTGCGTGTGTCCCACCCGATGCCCCACCCGGGGCCTGCGGGGCGCAGTGGGCGGGAACAGTGCTCCTCTGTATAATGCAAACCATGTGCTTCGCAGAGTTCCTATTCTCACCAACACACACGTGTTCAGTGAGTGTTAGTGACAGGTGGGATAACAACACTCCCATTATCCTCTCCTACGAAGGTGCGCGAACACCGTCCTCCTTCTTCCATTTCTCCGGGTGAGAACGATAGCTGTGGAAACGGACTCTGACCAGGCTGCTGACAGATCACTCCCACGGCCAAGAGCGGAATGTCTCAGCGTGAATCTGAGAAGCAGAGTCTGGCCAATAATTTATTTGAAAATATGAAAATAGCCCAGAACATGAGCTCACTGTTGGCAGCCTTAGAAAAGGAGTCAAATTGGCCGTTGGGCTTCCCAACATTGCAAAACTGTGGTCAGCCTCCCTAGACCTCCACTATGCATCGCCAGAAGAAACCAGACCCAGCGCCATTTTTGAAAGGAAAAAAGGGGGTTGAGGAAGAAAGGAAAATGAAGAACTGGTTCGAGCCCTTGCCCTGGCCTGTACAGATGCTCCCAGAAGAAAGAACCACAGATTACACTGAGGCAAAGTCATCCTCTGCAGGTTTTGAGTCCTGGCTAAAGTTGAATGGAACGGGGTAAATTGGCCCCACAACTGAGGGGCAAAGTTCATC
Organism: Tupaia belangeri chinensis; assembly: GCF_000334495.1. Classification (NCBI taxonomy): domain Eukaryota; kingdom Metazoa; phylum Chordata; class Mammalia; order Scandentia; family Tupaiidae; genus Tupaia; species Tupaia belangeri. The sequence continues at coordinate 2,050,781 of NW_006204667.1, read as the reverse complement.
CGCAGATTTCTCTCGGTCCTCTCTTGCTCCACTGCGCTAAGATTACTAAGTGACAGACAAAGCTATGTCTATGCAGAGGAATGGATGGGAAGAGTCGGCAGAGTTATGCGATGGTTGTCCTGGTTTGTGAACTTGCTTGAAAGCCAGGCACGGCCTTGCATGTAACATGATTTCGAGGTGCAGTGCCGCGATTACCATCTGATAATAAAACGCTTGCACGTCTCTCTCCGCTATAGCTAATGTGGGCTTTTCACCCAAGGAACAAAGCCGGTATCGGTTTCCAAATGGAATATGGCTCCGCGCATGGCGGCCATCCAAGCAGCGGAACCTCGCACTTTGAGCTTCCTACGCAAGAAATTCACAGACAGAGGGGCAGGCACTGCGACTCCGGAGGCTGAGAACGGACTCAGCACGTTTAAACTTACTTGTGCCATTTACAGCTTTGTAAGAGTCAAGGAAAGGCTCGGCTTTCTCTTTTTTAAGCCTGTAGGAGAACGGGGTCAGTTTGGAAGTCAGAAAATCCAGAGGCCTTGTGCTACTGGCGCTGTGACCATGACAAGTGAAGCCCCGGGGTTCCTTTGGAGCACCTGCCCATTGTCCAAGCTTCACAAGAAAGATGTGCAGTTAACAGAAATAAAACCCCTTCGCCTCTGAAAGCAAGATGCTACGGAAGAAAAACCTCTTCGACGTGATGAGTGGAGGTCAGGAGGAAAGAGGCAGAACCCGCACATCCCCTGCTGGGGTGTTCGCTCACATCCACCAGACAAGACTTCCCATTTCCGTGGCTCCCCTTGACCAGAAAATGCAGAGTGCGAATGTGTGTTCTCAGATGCAGGAAAAATAAACCCCCCAAATAAACACCGGCTTCAGAAACGGCGTGAGGAGCCTTCCGCTTGAAAAGCACCGGCCTCCGGTAATAGACCGCGAGGTTTACATGATTCCTACAGCTTCTGACACTCCTCACAAATCAAGTCTGATTGGGTTTCTCATTGAAGCGATCTGACAGCCGAACCAGAAGGCCTCCTGGGGCTGTTCTCACCCCTCCCTCAGTAATGGATAAAAACAAGCCCAGAAAACAGTCCGCTTGAAAAGCGTGGTATCCAAACTTAGTTTTCTTTTTTATTTATTGTCATGCAATTGCTTCTTTAACCCACACTATTGATCTTGAGTGGGGAGTGGAGGGAGTTGGATGGGCGAGAAGCATTGCTCCGAATGAGGCATCTGTGGTTTGGTCCTGAGGGATAGAAATAAATAATCCCAGCCTAGAAGAACAGGGGGAGGGGAGTTAAAAAGAAAAAAAAAGAAAAAAAAAAAGATTGACTGGTTTGCGAGGGATCCCAGTGGATTCCTGCTTACACCAGAGCATCATTTACGCCTATGTTCTCCCATCTACCTTGTTTGCAGTAAATAGCTGCCATTATGTCAGGTCAGGCGATGCCGGGCGTCACAGCTCAGTGGCCGTGATCTGCCCACAGAGCAGCGAGCGAGGACCCCCAGAGAGCAAGCGCACGTGTCAAGTTCTGGAGCTGTCAAGGTTCTAAGCGACAGCTTATCTTGAAGGTTTAAAACATGCAAGGTGTCCCTGCTCGCTTCTCTCTCCTCCTCCCCCCTTCACCTTCCCTCCTCTGCTGCCCTCCCCCTCCACGCCGCCCTTCCCCCAGCCTGCCCTCCTCTTGACAATCAACTTGAAAGAAGACAGATGCCGGAGCAGTTTTCCTTAAGTCGGCTCTAATTCCAGGAGGTGCAATCCACCCAACGCAGCTCTGTCCATCTTTTGAAAAGGCGGAGATCCAGAGGCAGCCCCATTTATTATCTGTCCTGACACTAACACAAATATTTTCAGATGGGTTGGAGGCTGTCACTTTACTACCCTTAGGTTCTTTGGCCTCCATAAATAAGACGCATTAAAGTTCTTCAAGGCAAACAAAGAACTGTACCCTGGGTACGATTCGTCCTGCAGTTGCCATGTTTAATTGAACATTTTATAGCACTCTAATGCCATGTCAGGTTCTTAATGTGACATGTGTTCCTCTCTTACATTATCAGGACGGAGAACATCACGGGCCCTTCCCTGGCTTCGTGCGTATGAGAAAGAAGATTTATCCTGTGAGCTTCGCTGAATCATTTATGAGTTGCCTTATCTCACCCAGGCAATTTTATAACTCGTAAATGGCCCCTCGGGTCTGCTGTCTGGATTTTGTTTACTATAAAATCCCAAAATAGTATGACTATTTTGAAGATAGCAAGCTAAATTTTGCTGCAGCACGGAATTACCCTGTGTCTGTCCTTAATTTCGTCCTTTATTCCTTTATTGGTCCCAGATATGAGGCATGGAACCAATCTGGGGGGAGGAGGTGCGGACCTATGGCGTTTTAGGGTAAGCTGTCCTGCAGGGCAAAGGTAAGAGCCGGTGTCTGCTAAATCCTGTAAAATAATTACATATTAGGCAGTTATCTCTAGGACAGAGCAGAACAGTGGCGGAACCTCCCGTGGCTCCTGCTGCTATAGAACTCAGTGGTGTCTCAAGAAGACACACCCCCAAATCAACACTGCAACGGTACAGGGTGTTGGCTAAGCCAATGAGAGACTTCATAAGGGAAGAGAACACAAGAATGCTAAAGGTGGGCGATGAAAAGAGAATGGTGGGGAGTCGTGTGCTCATTGCATAATTTTCAATGAGGAGCCCTTTATGAAGGCGAGACGGATGTGCAACGAGTCCTTGAGCGAGAGAGCCAGCTCCCTGGGTTCCCTAAGCCCTGCTCCTGTGCAGGCTCCGGCTCCCCACAGAGGGCAAGCACTGGTCAGCCAGACTGTACAATTCCCTTCCAGCCCAGACGCGAACTAAGCAACTTCACACACAATTCAAGGATGCCTTTACACTGACAATGTGGTTTTCGCCAGCACACAGAGCGCCCGCTTTTCCCCCGAGTGTTCTGAGTTTTTTCTACGTATTTCTAGCAATAAATTCAACTTAATATTTATGTCCATTGTCTGCTTATCTCAGAGATATTGCCTGAACTTTCAAAAGCTCTATTTAAAATATAAAATGGATGAGGTAGTCCTTGCATTGAATCAAAAGCATATATTTAGTTTTCAAAAATTACTTCAGGGACCAGCAGCTAGTGTAATGGTTATATCACTGGACTCCCATGTAGTCGACCGCGGTTCAAGTCCCAGACCCGGTGGCTTAAACTCACGCTGGGCGCGTGTGCGTGTGTGCCCAAGATCCCAAGAGGCGAATGGAGGAGAAGGGATTGCGGCGTGGCCATCCCCCCTGGGGGGTGATTTCTCGCTTTCTGTCTCTCTGTTTCTCTCTGTCTCTCTGGAAAGCACACACACCCTATAGCAAAAAAAAACTCTCAAAAAAATACTTTTAAAATTCATCATGGGGCTGGCCAGTGGTATAGTGGTTAAGGCAGCTGGATCCCACATGGGCCAACTTTGTGGTTTGAGCCGCAGACCCTGCAGTTTGAAAAACACAGTGGGCGTGGGCACATGCCTGCCTAAAGTCCTGAAAGCACAAAGGGAGAAGGGATGACGGCATGGTCATCTTCCTTGGGGTACTTTCTCACTCCCCACCCTGAGTGTGTGTCATCTCCAGTGAATACACTCACCCTCAGGAACCAATCACTGATAAGAATGTTTTGTTGTTTTTGCACAGAAAGCAATATGGCCCCCTTAATTGGATCTGGATTTCATAGCTGTCTTTGTCATATTCTCCCGTCTTGGTTTCCTCATCTGTAAAGTGGAAAGAATGACACTTAGATTGTAACCCTTCTTTTTTTAATTTTTAATTTTTTTTTTTGGAGAGGTTTTTGCCATAGGGCGTGTGTGCACTCGCCAGACAGACAGAGACAGAGAGACAGAAAGCGAGAAATCGCCCCCCACATTGCAATCCCTTCTCCTCCATTCTCCTCTCGGGATCTTGGGCACGCACGCACACGCGCCTGGAGTGAGTTTTAAGCCACCGGGTCTGGGACTCAAACCGCAGTCAACTACATGGAAGTCCAGCGACGTAGCCATTACTCTAACTGCTGGTCCCAGATTGTAACCCTTCTATAAAGACTAAGTAGGACTTGTCTAATTCAGTACCTAGAACATTCCCAGGCACTGAATACATGCCTACTGTCAGTCTTGCTGCTGTCATTATTATCAGATACGTGTAAATCTGATCTGTACCCCTGTAGAAAAGATGGTGCATAGAATTTGCCAGATATTTTAGCACTCTTCTTTTTAGATTTCTGTCATAGGACACGTGCACTCACCTGAGAGAGATAGAGAGAGACAGAGAGAGGGCAAGTAAGAACTCACCCCCCGGGGGTGGTGGCCACACCACAATCCCTTTTCTTCCAATCTCCTCAAGGGATTTTTGGGCACACACAACATGCACCTGATGTATGCCACCAGGTCCAAGACTCGAACCACAGCCGGCCGTGTGGGAGTCCAGTGCCTTAACCACCATGCCATCTGCTGGCACCCTGTACTCTTTTAAACTTTCCATGATAGATCATGGTAGTGTTAGGGCTAAGGGTGGGGCAATGGGCTATATCCGTTTTGTGTTTCCACACTTACATATAGAGTGTCTATCCATAATGTATATGCATTATAAAAGCTGATAAGTGTCAGAAAACTAGAGTCATGAGAGTTAAAGTCACAGCTGAAAACCTCAGTCCCTGAATCCATGTGAAATCTCCTGATAGGTTTTCTTTCATTTAAAAAAATATTTAATTTAACTTACTTCTTATCATTATATTTTTTAATTTGACCAGAGAAAGAGAGAGACATGGGGAGGGGAAAAATGAGGAAGCAAGCTACCAGGTCCAGGACTTGAACTGTGGTCGACCATGCACAAATCCAGCACATCAACCAGCATGCTACCTGCCAGCCCCATCTCTTGCTAGGTTTTCAAAAAAAGAGTATGGAGGTTCTGGACTCTATTTATCTATAATGCACCCTCCATGAGAAATTGAGTAAATCTAATAATTTAGACTTTTGGGCCTAAGGCTCAATCCATTCCTATAGCATTCTTTAGATTTCCACCAATACCATCTTTACTAAAACCAATGGTGTACCTTGTCTTCATTGGATTCATCATAAATGAAGGCTGGCAGGCCTATTCTTACCTCCCTCTCCTTCCTGGTCATTGTAGAAAACACTGTTAGTAAGATATGTTTTTACAGATGAGCAATTCATACCACGCTTGTAATAAATTTTTCCATTTTCCCCAGGATGCAAATGTGAAAAACATCAAAGAAATTCAATTACAAAAACCTATTTTCATTCAGTTAAGGACAGGAAAATTTATTATGGGTTGCTGTTTGCCATGTTTCACATAGGCATAGATGAAATCAATTCCACCCAAAGTATCCACTTGCCCTAATAGGTTTTGACTGGACTGAACACAAGCATCTTGACTTGTGTATTAAGAAGACATGACTTCATGGATGTGCTAACAGATGAAGATTTTACAAAAAGAATTCACGACCGAGGCACATTCAGAGATCAGGTTCTGGGCATATTTAATTAAGCAGGCTATCATGGTATGGACGGGAGACCTGCTGTCCCACTTTAAATACCTCGTTTTATCTAAGAAAGAAGCATAAAAAGATGTCTACCATGACTCTGCTGGGCTTCCCTTTGTTTCTGAAAGATTTCTGCATGGGATCAGTAGGTGGTGTGGAGATTAAGGTACTGGATACCACCTGGCCAAGTCAGGTTCAAGTCCCAGACCCAGAAGCTTGAAAATCCCACCAGGCATGGGTGCATACATGCCCCAAAATCCCAACAGGAGACCAGAGAAAGGATTGTGATGTGGCCATCTCCTTGGGGAGGTGATTTCTCACTTCCTCTCTCCCTTTCACTCCCCCTAGCAAGCATGTGCACCTTGTAGCAAACTAAAATATAAATAGATAAAATAATAATAAAAAAGTGGTTTTTGTTGTTGTTTGTTGGTTGGTTTTTAAGAATGTGTCATGTTTTCTCTGCCTCTAGCTGCTGTCCAAGAGACGTTGCAGAATACTCCAGGGTCTTAAGGAGCCAGGGAATGGGGACGTTGTGATGAGATCCTGTTAAAGATGCATTCCTGAGACCAGCAGTTAGCGTAATGGCTATGTAGCTGGACTCCCACATCCCGGACCCGGTGGCTTAAACTCACGCCAGGAGTGTGTGCATGCGTGCCCAAGATCCCGAGAGGAGAATGGAGGAGAAGGGATTGTGGCATGGCCATCCCCCCGGAGGGTGATTTCTTGCTTTCTGTCTCTCTGTCTCTGTCTGTCTGGCGAGTGCACGCACCCTATAGCAAAAACCTCTCAAAAAAAAAAAAAAAGATGCATTCCCTCTATCTCTTGCCCTCTCTTTTTGCACATGTGCTCATGCTTGCTATCATGTAAGGAAAAGAAAGTAGATGCAATTTACAACACATAGTACAATTTCAGAGTTTATCTGCAAATCCTACTTTAAATTTGTGGCTATTGTTTAGAGGCCCTTTTCACATCTGTTAATGCTCAGAGCATCCGGACAGCTGGGGCCTTGCAAGGTGCCGATTATAAACGGGCCAACAACCCTTTCTCAAAAAGGCTTCTTCCATCTCCTTACTTATTACATGAACAAACATACGTAGGTACTTTCTTTTTTCGTTTAGCCCCAGGTTCTCAGTCAAGCTGCTCCAGAGTGTGAAGCAGGCCACCACCGCTTCCCGCATCCCGGGTGGCACAGTGGTCCCCAGTTGGGGAGGATACGTGGTGGACGCTGTGAACTAGCTTGGCATTACCTGCATGTTGAAATCCACGTGGCTCACTCGTTCTACTCCCAGGTGTGTGCCATGGAGACCGGGTGCCCAAAGCAATGCCCGGAATCGTCTTAGCAGCGCTATTCCTAGTAACAAAGATGGGAAATGTTCTAAGAATCCCTAACAGGAGAGTGAATGGATGAACTGTGGCCATTTTATACTAGGACTGTCACACGGCAACAAGAGTTAGTGAATCCTATCTTCATGCAATACCAATATTAAACACCAAGGGCCCGGCTGCGCGGCACAGGAGTCATGCTGGCAAGCTGGGGCACCACAGTGGCCATGAGCCAATCCCAGGACAGCTTGAAAAACACACGGGTGTGTGGGACTCCAGGGTCCTGAGGACCTGGGGGATGTGGATCGAGGTGTGACTAGACCCTGTTAGAGGGGTGCTGTCTCTGGGGCCAGCAGATGGCATGGTGGCTAAGGTGCTGGACTCCCACAGGGCTGGCTGTGATTTGAGTCCTGGACCTGGAGGCTTGAAACTCACTCACGCTGAGTGTGTGTGTGTGTGTGTGTGTGTGTGTGTGTGCCCAAAATCCTGAGAGAAAAAGGGACTGTGAAGAAGGGATTGCAGTGTGGCCATCCCCCTAGCCGGTGATTTTTTGCTTTCTATTTCTCTGGTAAGCGCATGTACCCTATAGCAACAATCTCTCAAAAAAAATAAATAAAAAAAAAAAGTACCCAATAAAGGTCAGTAGACTTGAAATTAAAGCACATATATGTAGGCCTAATCCTTACAGATCATTTCTGAGCTTCTGACAGTGGAGAGATCCGTGATTAGACTCAATTAAGATACAACACATAGTACCATTTCAGAGTTTATCAGGAAATCTTGCTTTAAATTTGCCAGTGTTACTTATAGACCCTTTTCACATCTATCATAGTTCATGAATGAGCTTTTTTTTTTTTAAGAATTATTTTATTTGACTTTATTTATTTGTTTATTTTAATTTGACAAGAGAGGGACACACAGAGAGAGAGAGAGAGAGAGAGAGAGAAAGCCACTGGGTCCAGGACTCAAACCATGGTCTGCCGTGTGGGAGTCCAATGCCCTTAAGCACCAAGCCACCTGTTGGCCCCAGTGAAAGATCTTCTAAGGGTCATATTTATTTGATAAAGTTTTCAAGAACTCTAAAATTGTCATCATAAAATAGCAATGAGATCACACACGTCTCCAGTCAGGATCGCTATCGTGTGCGAGGGAGTCCATGGAGCTTTGTGTGCAGACTCAGATTGGAGAGACACACACCATAACAGTCCTTCAGGAGCCCTAGTGGGAAACTCCCTGCCATGGGCATGGTCACACCGCAACCCCTTCTCCTCCATCTGTCCCTCCTGTAGGGATTGTGGGCAGGTATGCACACACACTTGGTGTGTTTCCCAAGCCACCACGTCCGGGACTCGAACCGTGCATTCAGTCATGTGGGATCCAGTCACCTTAACACCATGCCATGGGCTGGTTCACTTTATTACTCAGTGAGATGAGAGATACACAAAGAGTTACATGTGCTTTAAACCATAGTGAAAGGCATCACGGAAAGGCATGAGCAAATTCAGTCATGAGCACATCATTTCTCTCCCCCCGGAGGGTGATTTCTTGCTTTCTGTCTCTCTGTCTCTGTCTGTCTGGCGAGTGCACGCACCCTATAGCAAAAACCTCTCAAAAAAAAAAAAAAAGATGCATTCCCTCTATCTCTTGCCCTCTCTTTTTGCACATGTGCTCATGCTTGCTATCATGTAAGGAAAAGAAAGTAGATGCAATTTACAACACATAGTACAATTTCAGAGTTTATCTGCAAATCCTACTTTAAATTTGTGGCTATTGTTTAGAGGCCCTTTTCACATCTGTTAATGCTCAGAGCATCCGGACAGCTGGGGCCTTGCAAGGTGCCGATTATAAACGGGCCAACAACCCTTTCTCAAAAAGGCTTCTTCCATCTCCTTACTTATTACATGAACAAACATACGTAGGTACTTTCTTTTTTCGTTTAGCCCCAGGTTCTCAGTCAAGCTGCTCCAGAGTGTGAAGCAGGCCACCACCGCTTCCCGCATCCCGGGTGGCACAGTGGTCCCCAGTTGGGGAGGATACGTGGTGGACGCTGTGAACTAGCTTGGCATTACCTGCATGTTGAAATCCACGTGGCTCACTCGTTCTATTCCCAGGTGTGTGCCATGGAGACCGGGTGCCCAAAGCAATGCCCGGAATCGTCTTAGCAGCGCTATTCCTAGTAACAAAGATGGGAAATGTTCTAAGAATCCCTAACAGGAGAGTGAATGGATGAACTGTGGCCATTTTATACTAGGACTGTCACACGGCAACAAGAGTTAGTGAATCCTATCTTCATGCAATACCAATATTAAACACCAAGGGCCCGGCTGCGCGGCACAGGAGTCATGCTGGCAAGCTGGGGCACCACAGTGGCCATGAGCCAATCCCAGGACAGCTTGAAAAACACACGGGTGTGTGGGACTCCAGGGTCCTGAGGACCTGGGGGATGTGGATCGAGGTGTGACTAGACCCTGTTAGAGGGGTGCTGTCTCTGGGGCCAGCAGATGGCATGGTGGCTAAGGTGCTGGACTCCCACAGGGCTGGCTGTGATTTGAGTCCTGGACCTGGAGGCTTGAAACTCACTCACGCTGAGTGTGTGTGTGTGTGTGTGTGTGTGTGTGTGCCCAAACACCTGAGAGCAGAAGGGCGTGGAACATTCTCTCTCTCCATTTCTCTCTGTCTTTCTGGTGAGCATAAGTACCCTATAGCAACAATCTCTCAAAAAAAATAAATAAAAAAAAAAAGTACCCAATAAAGGTCAGTAGACTTGAAATTAAAGCACATATATGTAGGCCTAATCCTTACAGATCATTTCTGAGCTTCTGACAGTGGAGAGATCCGTGATTAGACTCAATTAAGATACAACACATAGTACCATTTCAGAGTTTATCAGGAAATCTTGCTTTAAATTTGCCAGTGTTACTTATAGACCCTTTTCACATCTATCATAGTTCATGAATGAGCTTTTTTTTTTTTAAGAATTATTTTATTTGACTTTATTTATTTGTTTATTTTAATTTGACAAGAGAGGGACACACAGAGAGAGAGAGAGAGAGAGAGAGAGAAAGCCACTGGGTCCAGGACTCAAACCATGGTCTGCCGTGTGGGAGTCCAATGCCCTTAAGCACCAAGCCACCTGTTGGCCCCAGTGAAAGATCTTCTAAGGGTCATATTTATTTGATAAAGTTTTCAAGAACTCTAAAATTGTCATCATAAAATAGCAATGAGATCACACACGTCTCCAGTCAGGATCGCTATCGTGTGCGAGGGAGTCCATGGAGCTTTGTGTGCAGACTCAGATTGGAGAGACACACACCATAACAGTCCTTCAGGAGCCCTAGTGGGAAACTCCCTGCCATGGGCATGGTCACACCGCAACCCCTTCTCCTCCATCTGTCCCTCCTGTAGGGATTGTGGGCAGGTATGCACACACACTTGGTGTGTTTCCCAAGCCACCACGTCCGGGACTCGAACCGTGCATTCAGTCATGTGGGATCCAGTCACCTTAACACCATGCCATGGGCTGGTTCACTTTATTACTCAGTGAGATGAGAGATACACAAAGAGTTACATGTGCTTTAAACCATAGTGAAAGGCATCACGGAAAGGCATGAGCAAATTCAGTCATGAGCACATCATTTCTCATATTTGTGGTTGGAAAACTTAAAGACATTAACAGTAAAAATATAGAAGAGTTAAGTGTGGATCGGCAACGCGTAATTTTCTTTGCAGGTGATATTATAGTAGAAATGTTTTATTTCTTTTGTGCAAAGCATTGGAAATGATCTTCATTACAAAATTGGAAGCACCAAACATGGACACAAAATGTGCAAGTTCTGACAGACTCTTGAAGCTCCTGACGGAATCCCATTATGGTGGCTGAAGTTCCTCTCACTCGCTTATTAGAAAATACCATTACGACACGAAAAAGAAAAGCTATTTGCTGATGATACCGTATATTGCAATGTTTTTGTCTTGACTGCTGTGCGCTGTATTTGTGCTGGGAAAAGCCATGTTGTACACTGTAAAGACATACAGTGATTCAGTGTAAACAATAAATATATATATAATTTTAAAATAAAATAATTCTTTTTAAAAAGGAAAGAAAATGCCATTATGAGAGACGTTGTTGGTGGTAAAGCAAAGTGTGTTGACCTCATGGCAGCTCCTCAAAGGTAAGTGGAAACGTTCCGTGAGCTTCTCTTATCGATTGTTGTTCCTGGGTGCACCTCTGGGAACAGAACAGCAAAGAAATGTTTTGATCAGAGAAGGAGTGACCTTTTCTTTGGAAGTGTTTTAATGCTGTGATATGCTGAAATAACTAACTGAAAGGATAACAAAGGGGTGGGGAACCTTATTATTTTGTAACCCAGAGGGAAATGGGCATTTTTATATTTTTCTACAAAATCAGGGCTCTGGTAGAATTCTTGAGGCTGAATCTGAAATGTTGTGCTCTTGATTGGAATGAGACTTAATTCCCTTCTGTATCCAACGAAAGGCCACATGCCCGCAGGCAAGGGTCAATGTGTGTGCTTCCCTATCCATGCCTCGGAGAGCAGGAAATAAAAGGCAATAAGAAGGGGCCAGCAGATGACGTGGTGGTTAAGGAAGCTGGGTTGCACTTGGCTGACTCTACGGGTTCAAGTCCTGGCACACGCCAGGCACGTGTGCATGCATGCCCAATATCTTGGGAGGAGAGTGGAGAAGTGGTCATAGGGTGGCCACCAGCCTGGGGGATCATTTCTCACTTTTCCTCCCTTTCTCTCTCTCTCTCTCTCTCTCTCTCTGGCAAGAGCACATGCCCTATAACAAACAAACCAAAAAAAAAAAAAAAAACCAGCAGCAATAAGATGTGGGCGCCATCCTCTAAGATAGGCCCAATGTCATGGCTTACGTATGTACCGACTTTATCTCGTCTTTACACGCATGTGCTCAGGCGGCCATGGGTACCCTCATTTCACAGCTGAGGAGTCTACGGTCCAGCCTGCTTACGCACTTGTTAAGGGCACACGGTGAGCGTGTCGCAGAGTTTGACCGTGTGCCACAGCAGGGTTTCCAGCTATGAGAACCACAAGCTAATAACCCGAGGACCTGTGGCTTCGCAGGCAGACAGAGCACAGCTGAGTTACCCTCCTGCGAGTGTGCCCTGATAGCTCCCTAAGGAGGCGAGAACCCACACCCACACCCACACCTAGCTCAACTCTAACTATGGTTCGCCACGTGAGAGTCCAGTGCTTTAACCATCATGCCCCCTGCTGGCCAACCACACAGCTTTTAATAAGAAGAGTCAAGGGTAGGGACTAGCAGATGGCATAATGGTTATGACACTGGACTCCCACATGACCAATCGTAGTTTGAGTCCCAACCAGGTCTGAAACTCACACCGGATGCTTATGTGTGCATGCCCAAAGTCCCGAGAGGAGAAGGGATTGCAGCATGGCCATCACCTGGGGGGTGATTTCTCGTTTCTGTCTCTCTTGTGCGTGCACGTGCCCTATAACAAAAATCTCTAAATAAATAAAGAAAAACTGTGAAGTTATACCAAAAAACTATGATAAATAATTTTGAATTCATCATGGACATAGCAAGCCTAGAAGAAGCACGAAGAGGAATGGTAGTTCTTACTTTGAACGTTACACCACCCTTCCCCACTGCAGGGCTTGCTGAACTTATTACCCAGGTACTTCATTTACTGAGCGACCCACCAACAGTGTTTGTTCCGAAGACGAAGGTGGCTTTCTAGAGGAAATAATGCCTCAACTAAGTTTCTGGAGAGATTTAAGACTTCACCAGGCAAAGCACTTACAAATTGAAACTGTAGTGTCCAGGAGTCCTGAAAACTAACATTTATTTGCAAAATGAAAACTTAAGAAGTGAAAAGAGGGGCCAGCAGGTGGCATGAGGGTTGTGGGCACTGGACTCCCACATGGTTGACCACAGTTCAAGTCCCAGATCTGGCGGTTTGCTGTCTCTCTTTCTCTCTTTCTTCTCTCTCTCTGTCTGTCTCTGGCCAAAATTGAAAAATAATGATAATAAATAAATAATTCTTTTTTTAAAGAAATAAAACTTAGGAAGTGAAAAGAATGGAACTACAGCACTTCACAACCACAAGAATCATAGGAACACTGCGGGTCTGAAGAAGCAACCATCAATGGATAGAAATAAATATGACTAATGGTGCCTTCCCATTCTTTAGGCAAATTGACTTTAGTTTACCCTCCAAAACAAAAAACGAGTGATACAGCATGTCTATCTGTCTCACAGTGCTGATAAAGTCGAGTCCTTGCTGGTTCCTGTTGAAATGAAATCCACATTTTTTAGACCAACATTACATTTGGCCCTACAGTGGCACTGCGATAAAATCCAGTCTTGCGAGATTACAGAAGATCACTATTTTTTAAAGTCTCAGCACATATTAATATAATAAATCTAGCTACCCAGACAGATAAGATTACATGCAGGCAAGATTTCATTTTGTGGTTGCTATAATTATGATTATTTACCAAAATGGCAGGATTGTTTTTAAAAGTCTCTTCTTTTATAGATCTTGGGAGACAGAGAGATACGTACTTGGATGCCTAGAGCAATGCACTTTTGCTCGGGCCTCAGGAAAACAAGGGTGGATTGTATCGATGCTGGGTATTTTGTGAAGCTGGCCCGCTCAGTGTCAGCCTGGGGCTGCTGCTCTGCTGTATCTGGACTCCTCAGGCAGCCAGTGAGAGCCAATCTGTGGGAATGCAAGCTTGGAAAAACTGTAAAGGTCTCTGAGTCGTATTTTAAAGTGCCAAAACCAAGGTGCCAAAAAAGACTTAGTAAAACAAATACTGTGCCAAAAATACACACGAATTAAATTTAAGTGACAGGGTAACTCAGCAAGACGCTGGGACTTTCCATGGTCTCAGCTCGCAGGCAGGCGTCACGTGAGGGTCGACTTGTTTTCTTTTCTAGTTTTCTGTTCAACGTTGCTCTTTGACAAGTCCAATCATATGTATTTGGGGTTACAAAAAAAAAACAAAAATGGTGATAATGAAACGGGCATACAGTGTGTGGGAGAACAAGCTTGGCTTGTCACACACCAAGATGGGGCCGAAGGCTGGCACCTGGAGAAGGCAGATGAGGTACCCTCGGGAGCTCTCCACCCGGGCTCCACCATGGCTGCCAGGCCGCCTTAGCCCCTTGGACACCTGGCTGCCAGCGAAGCCAGTGGGACTTGAGCACTCTGCCCAGAGTTCACGGCCCTGCCTTGAATGCTCTCGACCTGGCTAAGGACTACCTCAACTGCTGTGGACAGACGTGCAGGAGGAAAAGCCGAGTAAGTAATAGCAGTGTCGTTTGTTTGTTTGTTTGTTTTGCCGTAGGGCATGTGTGCTTCCCAAAGAGAGACAGAGAGAAAGGGAAATGAGAAATTGCTCTCCATGAGGGATGGCCATGCCACAGTTCTGTCCCTTCACTCTCAGGGTCTGGGGCACACACGTCTACACCCAGAGAACTTCTCAAGCCGGGTCTGGGACTCGAACTGAGCAGTCAGCCATGTCTCTGTCTGTCTCTGTCCTCTCTGGCTAGTGCATGCACCCTGTGGCAAAATAAATAAATAAAAGCCTCCGCCCCCTCCCCCCCCTTGAAACTTTGCCCTCATGGCTCACTCACTGTGTAACAAGAAGGCCAGGCTATGGTCTGAGGTGGTCCACGGTCTGTTTCTGCCACGCCTTCAGCTTGCTCCCCCACCTCCAGTCTGGGACCCAGTCCTCACGTCAGAGCGACATGTTTGGTGCATTCCTGGGACCTGCCCTGTGATCAGGCGCCCCACGGTTCTCCTTGACTGGCCCTTCGGCTCCCTAGCTGCCACTCACCCTCAAGACAGCGAGGAGACTCTTTCCACACTGTGCTCCGTGTCCACCCGCCCCCTAGCACATCCTGAGCTCCGTGAATTCACATACGGTCCCTTGTTCATGCGCCCATCCCCGCAGTCTGGGAGGTGATAGGAACCCATTAACATTCGACATGGTTGGCTCCACGGCACGGCAGTGATGCACGGCTCAGGAGAAACTGGGTCTCATGTGGGGACATGGTTCGAACCCCTGGGCTGGTCCACCCGAAACACGCAAAAGACGTACTAGCATGCTAAGGATTCCACAGGCCGGGGGACTGGAGGGGCAGGGGCCAGGACTGTGGGTGCTTCTCTCTCTAACATACACGCACAATATCGTGAATAAAGAAAATGAGATAAAATAAGTATGTGGTGAACTGAGTATTTCATGCGTCTAGACAAACACGGATCAAGGCAAGGGGCCACGCAGTGGAGGAATGAATAGGTGGCCCAAGTCGAGTCGTAGTCCAGGACTCGGCCGTTCTGTCTGGAAGAGAGGATGCTCGTCATCTCCCCGACGTGTGATCTCCCCGACCTGTGATCTCCCCGACGTGTGATCTCCCCGCAGGGTGGCGAGCACCAGGTCAGTCAGGTGGGCGTTAGCCCTGTGAGAAAATTCTCAGCTGGCCTGCGGGTGCAAAACCGTGCATCTGAAAGCTTCTTTTAGTGCACATGTTAAGGACATGATCCTTTGTCTATTCTCTGATTTACACGTTTATCTCTCTTCCCCATCTTTTTTTTTTTTTTTTGAGAGGTTTTTGCTATAGGGCGCGTGTGCTCGCCAGAGAGAGAGACAGAGAGATAGAAAGTGAGAAATCACCCCCCAGGGGGGACGGCCACACTGCAATCCCTTCTCCTCCATCCTCTTCTCGGGATCTTGGGCACGCACGCACACACGCCCAGCGTGAGTTTTAAGCCACCATGTCCGGGATGCGAACCGTGGTTGACTACGTGGGAGTCCAGTGACATAGCCATTGCGCTAACTGCTGGTTCCCCCAGGGAGCGTTATTTTTGATTCCACGTTGTTTGAGTACCTGAATGAGAGATGATAAAGTGAATCACAGAACTTTCTGGACAGTGCCTTTGGAAGGTGGCTTCACAGGCTCTGAGGTCTGACATATGTATGGACAGCCTTCCAGGCCAGCTGTTTTACCCTGCACCCTGGTATCATGGTGATAACTCCTAATTTAACATCCTATCATACAGGAAGAGCCTTCAGGTTGTTGTGAGCAACGAGTGAAAAGATTCAGTAAAGCGTTAGCATGGTACGTACTAAGAGCCTTAAGAGTACTAATATCAGGACCAGCAGTTGGCTTAATGGCTATGTCGCTGGACTCCCATGTAGTCGACTGCAGTTCGAGTCCCAGACCTGGTTGCTTAAACTCACTCCAGGCTCATGTGCGTGCGTGCCCAAGATCCCAAGAGGAGAATGGAGGAGAAGGGATTGCGGTGTGGCCATCCCCCCTGGGAGGTGATTTCTCGCTTTCTGTCTCTCTGTCTCTCTCTTTCTTTCTGGCAAGCTCACGTGTCTTATAGCAAAAACCTCTCAAAAAAAAAAAAGTGTGAATGTCAGAGCTGATGTGAAGACTGTTACTTCGAAATACATGCTGTTCGGGCGTCGGCCTTTAGTGTTTTCTCTGTCACATATTTTCATTTCCTTTAGGGAAGACACTTGTTGAGTACATATGAGAAAACACTTGCTAACTTTAAAAAGATAGTTTCATTTCCAACTTTTAGGCTGACAGTTTAGAACAGTATTGAGGTTCAGGGTATGTTTGTTAGTACTGAGCATTTTTAAAAAGTAGTATCCATTTAATTTACCTGCTTAGGGAAACTTCATTCAGTCTGACCCCTGAAACTTCAGATTCGACTCAAATCAATATTTCTATACAAGACAATACGCTTTATTGGGGGAGGGAGGTTGTTGTAAGAACATAGCAAAAAGCATCCTTCACTAAAAGAATATAAAATTCTGCATAGACGGAAGACCTTTTTTTAGAGGTAGCTTAGGTTGACTAGAAAGGGGAATCACAGTGCACTAGAAATGAAAGGGAACACAGTGATTTGAGTTGACACCGTGGAGGCCCAGGGAAGGTATCAGACTGGAAGAAGACGCTAGTGGGGCTTATGATGTGGGAGTTCTAGAAGGAGACTAGCATTTCAATAACCACAGGAGGCCGGCAGGGAGGGTGCACAGTCTACGCAAAGCAGATAGCTGGTAATGAGAGCCTCGCTCTTTGTAAATACACAAGAAACCTTAACTGATTTTGACCCACTGCCAGGCCATAAAAAACTTGGGATGAGTCTGAAAGCATTTAAATCATAAAAAAAGGAAAGAAAGAAAGCATTTAAATCTTACAAAGTATGTTCTTCTAGTATAGCAGAATTCAGCTGGAAGTCTAGGACAAACACACACACAAAACTATGAAATCAATTAAGAAAATAACTTCTAAGATATCCATAGGTCAAAGATGAAGTTACAAGAGAAACGGAAAATATTTTTTAGTGAAGGGTATGCAATACTCCGTATCACAACGTGTAGATGTAGGCCGAGTCTCTGCTGTGCAGTTGGCATACTGGACAGTGGAGCTGGAGGCCACACGCTAACCATGGTTCGGGTCCCCACAGCCCAGTCAGACTGGAAACACCTCAGGGACATGCAGGCACCCCAGGATCTTGGGGGACTAGAAGACTGGAAGGGAATCACAGTGTGGCCAGGCCCTGTCCAAGGTGCTTCTCTCAGTTGTTATTTCTGTCTCTCACACACACATGCATGCCGAATGAATGTTTTAAAATGTTAAACAGTAGAGACCAGCAGTTAGCGTAATGGCTATGTCGCTGGACTCCCACATAGGCAACCGCGGTTTGTGTCCCAGACCCGGTGGCTTAAAACTCACACCAGGTGCGTGTGCGTGCCTGCCCAAGATCCCGAGAGGAGAATGGAGGAGAAGGGATTGCAGCATAGCCATCCCCCCTGGGGGGTGATATCTCGCTTTCTGACTCTCTGTCTCTCTCTGTCTGGCGAGCGCACATGCCCTATAGCAAAACCCTCTCAAAAAAATTAAAAAAAAATGTTAAACATTAAAAAAAAAAACTTGTGAATGCAACTAAAACACTTCTCAGAGAGAAAGTTATAGCTGCAAATGTGAATACTAAAAATATTAGAAAAAAATACAAATGAGAAATAAATTTTCTAAAACTTTTCAACTCAGAAAAAAGAGCAGGAAATAAAAGCCAGCCCAGGAACACAAAGGAAATAAGTGCAAAGTAAATAAATAAAACAAAACAAATCGACAGTAAAAGGAAGTAAAGCCACAAATGGTTGTTTGAGGAGACTCATGAAGTTGGCAAGTCCTGTTAAAACTATCAAGACAAAGTAAGGAAGACGACACATCGCCGATGTCAGGCGTGGAAGGGTTAGGACAGTCCTGCACATACTTAAAATGAGTGCAAGGCACGTGCCTTTGACAGGAATGGTGAAAATGGCACTTTTCCTCTCTAGTCTTCTTCCCAAACGCGAACAACCGCAGTCTAACCGTGAGGAAAACGTCAGAAAACCCCAAAAGAGGGACATTCTGAAAAATGCCTGACCACCACTCCTCAAAGCTATCAGAGTCATCAAAAACCAGGGAAGTACGAGAAAGTGGAGACCTGACAAGGAAATGTAGCACAGCACTCGGGATGAGGTCCCAGGTCAGGAACCGGACATAAGCTAGCGACGCGGCCTCGTGTACCAAAGGTTTCCGGCGGTGGCGGGTGGCAGGCGGGGAGTGGGGTGAAGAGGTGGTGCACCCGCAGGACACTGGCCCCGCCTGGGATGGGGGTGACCATGCCAGCACACATGGGAGTGGAGCATGCTGTGGTGGAGAGGCCCTGTGGAGGGTGCCGGTCTCTCTCTCTCAAATACATGAATAAACTTTGAAAAAATGTATTCAATGTTTATAGTAAATATTCTTGCCATACACATAAAAATGTGAAAAATTAACATGAGGGAAGATGAAACTCGCAGAGGAAATGGCTCCTTCAGACTCATCAAGATGTAGACAATAAATGTGAGCACCTTTTGGTGCCATCGCTGCATCTTTTAAAAGGCATACATGAAAAACTAGTGAAATCCAAATTTGGAGTCGAGTTAATAATAATGCGTCGATGTTGGTTCTTGGCTGAGACAAACGTGTCATGACATTAATTGTCAGCACCAGGGGAAGCGGGAAGTAGGGTATTAAGACTGCTCTGTACTATCTTTCAACTTTTCTTTCTGTCTAGAATAAAAACTTTAAGAAAATATTAATGTTTTTAATATTATGAATTATGATATTGTGTATAATATGTCAAAAAATTACAATTTAAATGAAATGAATAAATTCCTAGAAAAGCACAGCTCACACAAACTGACAAAAGGAGAAATAGAGAATATGAATAGTCCTATAACATAACTATTTTGAAAATTAAATTTGTAAGTTAAAACCTTCCTGCTAAAGCTTAGGGCCCAGAGAACATCATTGGTGAACTGTACCAAATATTAAAGAAAAATCTCATTTAAAAAATAAATTTTTATTTTATTTTATTTATTATTATTCATATATATATTTTTTCTTTTTTGGAGAGGTTTTTGCTATAGGGCACGTGTGCTTGCCAGAAAGACAGAGAGAGTCAGAGAGACAGAAAGCGAGAAATCATCCCCAGGGGGATGGCCACGCCACAATCCTTTCTCCTCCATTCTCCTCTCGGGATCTTGGGCACGTATGCACAGGTGCCCGGCGTGAGTTTAAGCCACCAGGTCCAGGACTCGAACTGCCATCAACTACATGGGAGTCCAGCAACACAGCCATTACACCAACCACTGGTCCCTATTTTTTTTTTAATTTGCACATACACTCACCAGAGAGAGAGAGAGAAAGTGAGAAGCAAGCCACTAGGTCTAGGACTTGAACCACAGTCAGCCATGTGGGAGTCCAGCGCCTTAACTTCAACACCACCTGCTGCCCCTGCCATTCTTTGTTTTTAATGTTTATTTATTTATGTTCTCCAAGAGAAGGAGCGAGAAAGAAAGAGGGGCTCTTAAAAGTTCTTCATATCACAGCCCTTGCCTCAGCCCTGCAGTCAGTCAGGACCCTGAGTGCACCTACAGGTCCGGCCAGTATGTTCACGCCGACCTGAGACCCCAACCCGGTCCTCTCTCATGGTGTCCACATTGTCCTAGAGTGTCCCTACTTCCTGCTCCAACATGGCTGGGCCAAGAACGCCATTCTTGCATGAACTGTTCCAGAGAATCAAAATAGAGGAAACATTCTCTAACTCATTTCAATTGTACAAAATTTAAGAAGAACATAACAAAAAGGATCATTGCAGGCTATCTCATGAATAACATAGTCACAAAATCTGAAATGTTAGCAAGCTAAATCCAGTGACATATAAAAACATCAACATGTGGGAACCAGCAGTTAGCGTAATGGCTATGTCACTGGACTCCCACGTAGTCGACCGCGGTTCGTGTCCCGGACCCGGTGGCTTTAAACTCACGCCGGGTGCGTGTGCGTGCGTGCCCAAGATCCCGAGAGGAGAATGGAGGAGAAGGGATTGCAGCGTGACCATCCCCCCTGGGGGGTGATTTCTCACTTTCTGTCTCTATGTCTCTCTCTGTCTGTCTGGCGAGCGCACGCGCCCTACAGTGAAAATCTCTCCAAAAAAAAAAAACAAAAAAACAAAAAAACATCAACACAATAGCACACAATCTAGCTGGATTTATTTCAAAAATAAAAATTGGTCTAAAATTTGAAGACTAATCTGTGTAATTCATCACACTAACAGGATAAAAAAAAGAAATAATACATGCATATTGATAGGTGCAGAAAGACCCCTAGGTATGATAAAAAAAAATTATTAGCAAACTAGTAATAGAAGGGAACTTCCTTAATCGGATAGCCTAATTGCAAAATATATTAAAAATTTTTAATCTATAGATAAAATATAAGAATCAATAGGAAGCTTATAAGGTCATGGGATACAAGATTAATATATAAACTGTAACCGTGTTTCTGTGAACAGACAAAAGCACTTCGAACATTTAGAAAACTTAAAGATTCCATATTTAATATTATCAAAACTCTCAGCTATCTTGAAACAGAGTAAAAGATATGAAAGTCCTGCACAGAGAAGGTATAAAATATTAACAAAGGAAATCAAAGAAAACTCTTTGAATCCATGCGGAATTAATTTGGATATAGACTATGAAGTAAACACTTAATTTCCTTTTCAACTTGAAGTAACTATTTCAGCAAAACCTGGATATTCCTTTGCTGAATTGAATTGAAATGTCACATTTCTCACACCTTAAAATTTTATGTATTTTTTTTTTTTTTTGGCGAGGTTTTCACTATAGGGTGCGTGTGCTCGCCAGACAGACAGAGAGAGACAGAGAGACAGAAAGCGAGAAATCACCCCCCAGGGGGGATGGCCACGCCGCAATCCCTTCTCCTCCATTCTCCTCGAGCTGTCTGGGCCTTTCCAATTGGTTGCTGTGAATCTCCTATTGTTTTATTAAAAAAAAAAAACAAAAAAACAGAGTTTTGATTACATGACACTTAATATGAGTGACTCCATTTTGGTTTGGTCTGTTATGGCCAAGTCCAAAACAATTCTCTTTATAAATGTTATTTGAAGTAGCTTTATACTGCATGTCATTATCCAATAAGATGATTCCATCAGTAATGCATATTTTTTTTTTTTTGCTAGAGTGTTTGCATGAGCTCTCGCTCTCTCTCTCATATATATCGTGATGTGACCACAGCCCATGGGGGGGATTCTCTCTCTCTCTCTCTCTCTCTCTCTATATATATATATATATATATATATACACACACACACACACACACATATACATTTACATACATATACACATGTATAATTTTTTTTTTGAGAGGGTTTTTGTTTTTGTTTTTGTTTTTTGTTTTTTGCTATAGGGCGCATGTGCTCGCCACACAGACAGAGAGAGATAGAGACAGAAAGCGAGAAATCACCCCCCAGGGGGGATGGTCATGCCGCAATCCCTTCTCCTCCATCCTCCTCTCGGGATCTTGGGCATGCATGCACACGCGCCCGGCGTGAGTTTTAAGCCACCGGGTCCGGGACGTGAACCACGGTCGCCTATGTGGGAGTCCAGCGACATAGCCATTACGCTAACTGCTGGTTCCCACATGTATAATTTTATACCCTAACTGTATTTCTAGGGTTCCCATCTGCTCCCTCACATATTTTTTTTTTTTTTTTGAGAGGTTTTTGCTATAGGGCACATGCTCTCACCAGAAAGACAGAGACAGACAGAGACAGAAAGCGAGAAATCACCCCCCGGGGGGGATGGCCACGCCACAATCCCTTCTCCTCTATTCTCCTCTCGGGATCTTGGGCATGCATGCACACGCGCCCGGCGTGAGTTTTAAGCCACCGGGTCCGGGACGTGAACCACGGTCGCCTATGTGGGAGTCCAGCGACATAGCCATTACGCTAACTGCTGGTCCCATCCCTCACATGGCTTTTCATAAGGCTTTCACGAAGAAGTAGTGGTTAACTGTCACAAGAATTCTTATATCACTAAGACTTGATATGGTGACTTTGGGCCTAATTGTGACCTTTTGCCACCAGCTATTCTTTCCATAGCCTGTTCTGTGTATTTTGGGCCCATCGGCTTATCTCACAGTTTTCACTGGGCCCAGGTACTTTCCGAAGTTAGGAGTTGTCTGGCCCTCGGTCTGACTCTAACTGTTCTTGTGTACGACCTGCAGGGAGGTCACGATTGCTGGTTCCATTTGGAGTTCACCTACATGGGCAGGCAATAGAGGGAAAAAAAAAACCTAAATTCCTAACAAAACGAAATCTTTCTGGCCGGTTTTGCACGACCTCGTCATCTTTCTGTCATGGCTCTCCTGGGGCCTTTCCTAACTAACTTTTACCTCATGGCAAAAAACTAAGAAAAGAATAATAACATTGACTAATTCATGCAAACTTCTGATTTAGAAAGTCCTGGGTTCAAATCGCAGTTCCATCACTTTCTCCCTGTGTGGGTGTGTGATATATAATTATTCTCAGTAAGTCTCAATTTCTTACAGGAATTTCTTTTTATAGGGTTTTCCTGAACATGGAAAAAGACCACATACAGAGTACACTGCCTAGCACGTGTTTCTCACTCAAGTACACAAGTCGCCACTGTCGCGTCATGATTTTCCTCTACAGCACCTATTCAATTTCTTTTCTTCTCGCTCTCTCTCTCTTTTTTTTTAGAAGTTTTTCCCCTAGGGCATGTGCACTCCCCAGAGAAAGAGGGCCACTGGAATCCCCTCTCTCTGTTCTCCTCTTGGGATCTTGGACACGCATACACATGCGCTCAGCATGATTTTCAAGCCACTAGGTCCAGAATTCAAACCACAGTCAACCATGTGGGAGTCCAACAACATAACCACTCTGTCACCTGCTGGTCCCTCAGTTTCTTTTCTTTTTTTTTTTTTTTCCTTTTTTTTTGGAGAAGTTTTTGCCATAGGGCGCGTGCGCTCGCCAGACAGACAGAGAGAGACATAGAGACAGAAAGCGAGAAATCACCCCCCAAGGGGGATGGTCACGCCGCAATCCCTGCTCCTCCATTCTCCTCTCGGGATCTTGGGCACGCACACACACGCGCCGGTGTGAGTTTTAAGCCCCTGGGTCTGGGACGCGAACCGCGGTCGACTATGTGGGAGTCCAGCGACATAGCCAGTACGCTAACTGCTGGTTCCCCCCTCAGTTTCTTTTTCATGAAGGCTTTGGCGTTTGTCAGATGAATATGTATGCTTTTTTTTTTATTTTTTATTTTTTTGGAGAGGTTTTCGCTACAGGGCGCGTGCGCTCACCAGACAGAGAGAGACATAGAGACAGAAAGCGAGAAATCACACCCCAGGGGGGATGGTCACGCCGCAATCCCTTCTCCTCCATTCTCCTCTTGGGATCTTGGGCATGCACGCACACGCGCCCGGCATGAGTTTTAAGCCACTGGGTCCGGGACGTGAACCGCAGTCGACTACATGGGAGCCCAGTGACATAGCCATTACGCTAACTGCTGGTTCCCTGTATGCTTATGTTCTGATCCTTGACATTTAAAAGAAGGAATTGCAATGCTCTTTACTCCGCGGGTGATTCTACTGGAAACCGTGCAGGAAGTGAGCTGTGAGCCCTGAAGGAGAGCACACTGACGCTCTCATCCCTTTTCCCAGCCACCTGGGGGCCAAGGGAGGCAACTATAAATTCCCAGCTTTAAAAAAGTGACAAAAGTTTTTTCTTTTCTTTTTCTATTTTTTAACTTCTTTTTAAAAATTATTTGCTTGTTTTACTGTTTTTATTATTTGCTATAGGGCACATGCACTCACCAGAGAGAGAGAGAGAGAGAGAGAGAGAGAGAGGGAAAGTGAGAAAGCAAGCCGCCAGGTCGGGAACGTGAACAGAAAGCAAGCCGCCAGGTCTGGAACTTGAACCTGGTTGGCCATGTGGGAGTCCAGCACCTCAAACACCATGCCACCTGCTGGCCTTCACCTTTTCCCTTTTCTAAGAACAACCTTACATTAAAAAAAATTTAAAGGGAACATGTTTCTTGTTTGGAGAAGAATAATAATTTGGGACCAGCAGATGGCATAACGGTTACATCACTGGACTCCCATATAAACAACCGTGGTTCAAGTCCTAGACCCAGCGGCTTAAACTCATACCAGGCACCTATACGTGCATGCCCAAACTCTGTAGGGGAGAATGGAGGAGAAAGGATTGTGGCATGGCTATGACCCCTAGGGGGTGATTTCTCCCTTTTTGGCCCTCTGTCTCTCTAACAAGCTCATGCCCCTTAGAGCAAAAAATCTCTCTGGAAAAAAAAAAAGAAAAAGATTAACAATTCACAATTCACTCCTGTCAAAAAACAACTAATGCTTCTCAGGAGAGGACCCGTTTTGCTGCCGTTGTGGTATAATTTAGTAGTTAGGGCATGCCTGTTACCCACACACAAACCTCAGGCACTGACAGATACATGTGAAGACCGGCAAGGGTTCACGTAGCAAGAGGTGATTGTGAAATGGCTCATTACCCACACCCGCGCCCCTCACTCCACTCACGGCGCGCTCTTCCATGGGGGTGCGAACAGAGCGTGGGGTCCTCTGACCAGGCCCGCAGCACTAACAACCACCACCCCTGCACTCGCTTCATTCTGCATTCAAGGTGGGCCGCTGCAGAACGATTTGTTTCACAACCAAAAGTTGACAGAACAAATCCCAAACATGGCTGTGTACATGTTTACACGGGCGGCGATTGGCATGTGCAGAGGGTCTGGGGTGCGCATGAAGTCCCTTATGCTTTTTGTAACATTTTCAAATTCATTGCTGTCTTCTAGATGACAGGAAATCCAGGTCTGCCTTCCTCCTGGGAGATCTTTATTCACAGACAAGTCAAAAACCCTTGACAAAAGGCAACCAAGGGAACTTGTTGACCTTTTAGCTGTCTGCCTAACATCAGAGCAAGTATTGTTCCCTGATAAAACAAGAAATTCAATTTAAGGGGAAATGTGGGAGGCACGGGAGGCACGCTCATTTTATTTTAGCTCTCGGGCTGTCTTTCAAACTGAGACCAAATGTAAATAAACAAGAAGGTGCTCTCAGGCAAGGGTTCGGTAACAGAGACCGGGTCTCCCAGCCCGATGTGATGAGACGCTGTCTCCTTATTTGCGTCTCCTTTCAGCCATTCGTACAATTGTTTCCTCACCCTTTCCCAAGTTCGCACACTCACACTCACGCAGGCATGCACACACACAGTTATTAAGAAGTCAAAACTTCACTTCTCTGGATAAATCATGTCTTTTCTTTTTCCCATATCATCTGTTACATC
>NW_006204667.1:2005796-2025164 GCF_000334495.1 Tupaia belangeri chinensis | reverse complement strand
TCTAAGTAGGGAGAAAAAGAAGTCGATCCCAACAACACATTCTGAGATAAGTCATTATCTACACACTGTATTCAAAATGAAGCTATTCAGACGAAGAGCTCGTTAATCTTTTAATCACATGGAAACTTATTTAGGTTTCAATTTTTTTTTTTTTTTTTTTTTTTTTAGGGTTTCGCCATAGGGCGAGTGAGCTGGCCGGAGAGAGACAGAGAGTGGGAAAGTGAGAAATCACTCCCCAGGGAGCATGGACAAGCTGCAATCCCTTCGCCTCCATTCTCCTCTTGGCATTTTGGACATACATGTACCCGTGCACATCATGATTTTCAAGCCATAAGGTCGGGCCTCAAACCACAGTTGGCCATGTGGGAATCCAGCACCTTAACCAGCGTGCTATATGGCCTGCTAGCCCCAGTAAGTTTTAATTTAATATATCTTGACTCATCATATCTTTTCTCTTAGAGTTGACTGAACTTCATTCACCAAACAGTTATTTAGTGTCAGAAACGATGCTAGGAGTATAAAGACAAAGCAGAGGTGCTGCTTTTAGAGGGGACAAGCCCAAAGGAAGGGTGCAGGCTGGATCTAGCTCACCATAATGCCTGAATTGCTGTAAAAGAAAACTCCCCACCTGGACACTCACCAACTATTCTATTTCTACTTAACAGAATCTCCTAGTCCTGTAATTCCAACAGAGACCTCATATTCGAACCTTTCTCTGCTAAACTCAGCACTTATGAGTAACATAATAATTCAGTGTTCTACTGGGTGCCTTGGGAAGAGTAGGAAACAAAGAGAAATAAGTCTTTTTTATATCTCTCCCACCTGGCCTTTTTTTTTTTTTAAGAGAGAGAACATGCTCTCTCCAGAGAGACAAAGAGACAGAAAGCAAGAAATCACCCTCCGGGGGGATAGCCAGGCCACAGTCCCTTCTCCTCTATCCTCTTCTTGAGATTTTGGACATGTTTGCACCTGAGAGTGGTGTGAGTTTTGTTTTCCTTTGTTTCGTTTTGTTTTGTTTAATCCGGGTTTTTGCTACAGGATGTATGCACTCACTAGAGAGATAGAGAGAGTCAGAGAGACAGAAAGTGAAAAATCACCTCCCCAGGGGGGATGGCCACACCATAATCCCTTCTCCTCATTCTCCTCGGGATTTTGGGCATGCAAGCACACCTGCCCAGCATGAATTTTAAGCTGCTGGATCCAGGACTCAAATAGTGGTCAACTACGTGAGAGTCCAGTGACACAACCATTATGCCATCTCTTGGCTTCCCATCTTGCTATTTTTGAAGTAAGTTTGAAATGTTTACAGGACATAGTACAAGAAAGTATTATAGTGGGAAAGACTCTGAGAGGCCTCTGAATGTCTGTAGACATTTCTAGAAAGAATGAGCTACACGTGCGTGCATTAAACATTTCTACCCCCTTAAGAGCAGACATTGCTGGTGGTGGAGATGGGGGTCTGACGTTCTCTTCTGTCTTTTACCTTTGGCCCCACTATTCCAGCATGCCTACTAAAATAAAAGCCTGGATATAGTTTCTAATGACAAATGAATAAATCACAACAACAAAAGCATGAAAATTTTGGACACAGTAAGAGCTGAGCTAGAAAACAAAGAGCTTCCTTGGTTCAGTCCTTCCAGTAAACCCAGTTCTTTGCTTGTAGATACATGCTTAACCCTGAACAGAGGAAAACCCATGCAAGGAGTGGGTACGCCATTGCCCTGCTGGGATCCACTCCAGCTCTCCCACTGAGAGCCCAACTCCAGTCCAACGCATTGACCCAAGGGCACATGATCTGGGCTGACTAGGACCGAGGGCGTGGGTCAGATGGGGAAGTTGGTTCTCACAGCATTTCACTGTTAGTGACCCCTGAGGGTCTGTGGTCAAACTGGAAGCCAGCCTCTCCAAACCAACCACAGCATGGCCAAGGAAACTAGGCAAAGGAATTCATGTATTCCTGTGCAAACATTTCAGTCCCTGATTGAAACATAATTCTGGGCTCCGAAAGATGATGTGGTGGCTAAGGTGGCTGGATTCCCACCTGGCCAACCACTATTTGAGTCCCAGACCTGGAACTGAAAATCATGCTGGGTGTGTGTGCATGCATGCCCAAAATCTCGAGAGGAGAATGGAGGATAAGGGATTGCCACATGGCCATCACCCTGGGAGGTGATTTCTCACTTTCTGTCTCTCTGTCTCTCCCTGTATCTCCAGTGAGTGCATGCACCCTATGGCAAAAATCTCTCTTAAAAAAGAAAAAGTAATTACTTACATGCGGTGCACTCCATTGCTTTACTATTAAAAAAAAAAAATCTAGGTTTTTTAATTGTCAGACAACATGTGTATTCACCAGAGAGATACAGAGAGAGAGAGAGAAAGCACTCCCCACTAGGGCATGATAATGCTGCAATCTCTTCTCCTCCATTTCTCTACCCTGTAGGGATTTGGGACACACACACACACATACACACACACACACACACACACACACACATACCACACATGTTTTTTAAGCTGTGAGGGACAAGATACGAACCATGTGGTAGTCCACGTGGGATCCAGCTCCCCAAGCTCTAGGCCATGGGGCCAGCCCAAAATATTTCATTTTGACCCATCAGGTTGCTTTCAAGACCTATGACTCACCATCTGTGGTTTAAAAGATAACACTGATCTATCTGCCACCCTCCACTGCCCCCGCACACACACACACACACACACACACACACACACACACACTTGTTTAGTACACTTCCAGGACCACTGATTGGGTACTAAGCCCATGGACTAGAACAAAGCTGTGTGGTTTGCACAACAGAACACCTGCTACCTGAACGACTACATATGCCCACTTAAAGGTAGGCCAGGATGTGACAAAGTTCAGTCAAGCTTCTGAAACATCTCCTAAGCCCACCTGTGTGCTTCCTTACAAACTCCAGTTTTCACAGTCCCTGATAAGTCAATTTAGCAAGAATCCCCGGCCCTTCATACCAGATCACCCATGAGATCTGATCGGGTTCGTCCTCCTCCACGATCTCCTAGGCGATGTCCCAGCAGGTGGCGACAGCACCCTGGCCTGGCCTGTCTTCAGCAAGAATCCTGTTAACGGCTGATGCTTCTCCTAGTCCTTTTCCGTCCAGTGACCCCCAGCAGGGCTTGCTGGCTATGAGTCCCCACTTACCGGTCCTATCCTCAGAGTCGACCCCAATCTCTCTCCCTACTGCAGTGGCCCCTGAACCTGCCTCAGTGGACCTGGATACACCTTCTTTCCCATGCTTTCACAAGTAGCACTGAATACTTTTTCTCTAATATGTGCTCAGTAGAGTTTAAGTTCCGGTCCTGGGAGCCGCCTGAGGAGTGGCTGGAAGGTGTGGGGCGTCACTGTCTTGTGCTGTCGACTGCCCAGACTCAAAGGCAGAGGAGTAGGGAAGGGTTACTCTTCCTCTGTTCGGCCCTATCCTTTCACACACAGTGTACATGAGTGTTCGTGTACATACGTGTCTGTGTGTGGCTGAAGCATATTTTCTCTTTCTTTTTCCTTTTATTTATTTATTTATTTATTGAGAGGTTTTTGCTATAGGGCACGTGTGCTCACCAGACAGACAGACAGAGACAGAGAGATAGAAAGGGAGAAACCCCCCCCCAGAGGGGATGGCCACACCGCAATCCCTTCTCCTCCATTCTCCTCTCGGGATCTTGGGCATGCATGCACACGCGCCGGGCATGAGTTTTAAGCCACCACGATCGACTACATGGGAGTCCAGAGACATAGCCATTACGCTAACTGCTGGTCCCTCCTTTTATTTATTTTTAAAATTTTGCCAGAGGGCACTGGAAAGAGAAAGAAAGTAAGAAAGAACCTCTACGGGGATGGTCACACCACAGTCCCTTCTCCTCCATTTCTCACTTCTTTCTGGGCTTCGGGCATGCACACACACATGCCCAGCGTGTTTCTCAAGCCTCTGGGTCCAGGACTTGAACTAGCCAGATGACCATATAAGATCCAGCCACGTTAAATAGCTGTCCCAATCATACTTTCTCTCTTTTTTTTTTTAAGAATTATTTTATTTAACTTTATTTGTTTATTTACTTATTTTAATTTGACCAGAGAGGGACAGAGCAAGAGAGAGAGAGAGGGAAAGTGAGAAAGCAAGCTACCAGGTCCAGGACTCGAACAGCGGTCATCCATGTGGGAGTCCAGCACCCTTGACCACCATGCCACCTGCTGGGCCCATGCTTTCTCTCTACAGTAAGGTTCACATCTGAAATCAAAGCCTCCTTCATACCTGATGCTTTTCATTAAGTTCCCTGTTTAATGCTCATGGCATCGAACTTTACCTCACCACGGGGCTGCACCGCGAGAGCCTGCTAGCTCCGTGCGCCCGTAGGAACTCACACATTCCTTTCCTGGTCCCTTCGCCGCAGCAGTAACACTGGTTGCAGCAAATACAAGTCCCTGTTAGGGGCTTGCTTCATTCATCATTGTAATCCCCAATATGGCTTAGGGTCTGGGTTGCAACAGGTGCTCAATTCATTTCATTGAGTAAATGCATAAATGAATAGATACTACCAAAAGCTTTTCTAGGTTCTTGACCTCAGCCAAGCCGAGAATCATATGACAGTCTCTCAGTGGGAAGAAATTGGCCTGTAAGGAAAATTATTTTACGTAGTTTGGTTCATAGGACTTCTTTGTGACTACTTCTTATTTTTAAAATAAGAAACCCAATATGGAGACCAGCAGTTAGCGTAAAGGCTATGTATGTCACTGGACTCAGCCACTGGAACAGAAAGGTGAATATTCTCACCTCCCGCAAGCCTCAGCTCCCATGGTTCGCCTCTCATCACTCATGTTCCTCATGGAGACTGAAAGAGGGACGGCTGCTTCTTAAACTTTCTGTGATTCTACAGCCTGAAGAGCCATCCCCGCCGATCTTTCTCCAGTGCAGACCAATGCAGGACCCAGACGAGAACCACTAAGAGCAGAAACTTAGCCCCTTTCTTCTGTCGCTGATGGGGAAGATGATTATTTCTCAAATGTGCATGTAAGGTCCTAAGCGATATATTTCCTCCATGGTCACCATCCTTTTATCTAATAACATGGCAACACGAATAAACAAATTGGCTGCTAAGATACTCAGTGATGAGGCCAGCAGGTGGTGTAGTGGTTGTGGCACTGGACTCCCACATGGCCAACCAGAGTTCAAGTCCCCGACCTGGCGTCTTGAAACTCAAGCTGGGCGTGTGTGCATGCATACCCGAAATCTCAAGAGGAGACTGGAGAAGGGATTGCAGCATGGCCACGCCCCCTGGAGGGTGATTACTCACTTTCCCTCTCTCTGCTCTCTGTATGTCCACTGAGCACACATGCTCTTTAGCAAAAATCTCTCAAAAAAAAAAAAAATCAGTGATTTCAGAAAGCTAACTGTGGAGGGCCACCAGGTACGGCCATCCCCCCTGGAGGGTGATTTCTCACTTTCCCTCTTGCCAGCTCTCTCTGGCATGCACGCGTACTCTTTGGCAAAAAACCTTTATAAAAATAAATAGCTGACTTTGAAGGAGAATGTCTTCAAAGGCAGTATCATTTAACTTACATTCTTTTAATTGTGAGTGCCCTGTTTTGCTTTTCAGAGAGAGCTAATTATTAGTAGTGGTTTATTTGATTTGAAAAGAGCACAATTGACCGCATGCATTCAAACAGGCAAATTGTGCTTTGGTTTCCAAAGAAGAGGTGTTCTCTCTTAATTAAAAGTGCGTGACAGCCAAGGAGACTTTCAGATTATTTTCAAGGCCCCTCGTGTGCAATTTGCAATACACTTTTGAAATATGCGGCTGTCACAGCTGCCGTCTGATGAGGCGTGGGTTCCAACCCGCGCCTCTCCCGCAGTCTGCACGGCCACTGCTGCCAGGTGGCACTGGCTTCCGCGCCGCAGCCCTGGCTTCCGCGCAGCAGCCGCCTCCTGTCTGCCATGAGGGAATAAGCCGCCTCTCCCCGGGACGCTCCCACCGGTGACTCGGAAGAAATCTGTCTGCAGAGAAAAGATGGCAAGCTCACTTCGAAGTTTGAATTATTGCTGTCATCAGCACGTTGCTTTCCCCCTTAGCAAAGCTGTGACATTGAAACTGTGCTCGTACGTAGGTACGTCAGCAACTTGCTTTGGGTTTACTGAAACCCGGAGCTTCATTTGTTTGTGGCTTTGCAGGAAACAGAAAATCTTTCTTTCTAAACTGGATGAAAAGGAAATTTGCAAACTGATACTCAAATTAAGTTGCCTTAACACTTCACAATTACCAATGTATTCTTTTTTAAGAGCGTACGATCAGAGTTATCTATATGAAATAGGCTGAGCCTAAAGTTTGAAGAAGAAAATAAAAAACTTATTTTGCAAACATCTTTGTTGCTCCAAAGAACATTAGATAATTCTGAGCTACAGGTTAAACATACCCCCAAAGAAAGACCAGGAAAGGAAAGAAAAATTCTGAGAGCATTAGTTGAGGTGCCGAAACTCGGGTCCACATGTTCTAGACTCCAAGGAGGGTGGTGGCCTCTGAGCTGCTGCCTAAGTCACCTGTGTCAGTGCACCTCTGGCATGCAGCTGTGGGTGCTACTGGTGACCACACAGTCAGCTGTTTTCAAAAAGACTTTTTTATTTTTAACCTTTTGAAAGCTTCTCAAAGATTTTTCACCGATCCTTCACAATTAAATAATGCATATTTAATTTTCTTCTTCTTAGAACATTGGAAAGAGGAAAGACATCAACAAAATGTTTGATAAATTTATATCCCAACACTGTATGGTGTTGAAGAAATTTTTCATCATTTTAAAATAATCTTAAGCAATCAACTGGGTTATGCTATTATAATAAAAATTTATAAAAGAGGATACCGGCAGTTGGCATAATGGCTATGTCACTGGACCCCCATGTAGTCGACCGCAGTTCAAGTCCTGGACTGGTGGCGTAAACTCACGTGGGGCACCTGTGCATGTGTGCCCAAGATCCCAAGAGGAGAATGGAGGAGAAGGGATTGTGGCATGGCCATCTCCCCGGGGAGGGTGATTTCTCACTTTCTGTCTCTCTGTCTCTCTCTGTCTTTCTGGTGAGTGTACGCGCCCTATAGCAAAAACCTCTCAAAAGAAAAATTAATAAAGGAAATGAAATTGATAAGATTTCTACCTATAAAAGTGTGGGACAGGTAGGTGGAATACTGGTTAAGGTGCTCAACTCCCACACGGCCAACCATGGCTCAGGCCCTGGACCTGGCAGCTTGAAAATCCTGCCACGTATATATGTGCATACCTACCCAAACTCCCAGGAGGAGGATGGAGAAGAATGGATTGCAATGTGGTCACCTCCCTACCCTGGGGGGCGACTTATTTTCCCTCTCTCTATCTCTCCAGCAAGTACCAGGGCCCTATGTCAAACAAACAAACAAACAAAAAACAGTTCTTAAGCCAGCAGATGGCATGCAGTTAAGACACTGGATCCCATGTGGCTGACTTCATGGTTCAAGTTCCAGGCCCAGCAGCTTGAAAATAGGCCGGGCATGTGTGCTTGCCTGCCCATAATCCCAAGAAAAGAATAGAGAAAAACGGAGGAGAAGGGACTGCAAGGCCATCCCTCTTTGGGGGAGGAGGAGGATTTCTCACTTTCCCTCTCCTCTCCTTGTCTCTTTCTGGCAAGTGCACACACCCTATGGCAAAAATCTAAATAAATAAATTAAGTAAATAAAAATAATCTCTATTCTTACATCAACAGAATACTTATGCCATTTTACTAAAACATTTCTTTTTCATTTTTGCATGAAAAATATCTTGAGTGCAAATAGTCGGATGATTCTGTTTTCCAAATGAGGTGGGGAGATATATGATATGTCAAAAACTGAAATTTTCTAAATTTAATTTTATTTATTATTATTATTTAATTTGCTATAGGCCACATTCACTAACCAGAGGGAGAGAGACAGAAAGAGAAAGAGAGAGAAAGTGAGAAAGCAAGCCACCAGGTCCAGGACTTGAACCACAGTTGGCCAGGTGTGAGTCCAGTGCCTTATCCACCCTGCCACTTGCTGCCCCCGGAAAATTAAAACTTTAACTGCAAAATTAATGACCCCTCAGGACCAACAGTTGACGTAATGGCTATGTTGCTGGACTCCCATGTAGTCAACCACAGTTCGAGTCCCGGACCCGGTTCCTTAAACTCACACTGGGCATGTGTGTGCGTGCCCAGGATCCCAAGAGGAGAATGGAGGAGAAGAGATTGTGGTATGGCCATCCCCCCGAGGGGTGATTTCTCACTTTCTGTCTCTCTGTCTCTCTCTCTGTCTTTCTGGCAAGCGCACGCCCTATAGCAAAAACCTCTTCAAAAAAAAAAAAGAATGATCCCTTTTCTCCGTCATTGGCTGTGATTGAAACAGATGACGATGTTACCCCTTTCAATGCCCCCACATTTTCACTGGAACACACTTTTAAGACGTATCCCTGTCACTAGATTACTTAATCCTGTATTTCATTTTTGTCGTCTGAATAATTATGAGTCTATAAAAAATACAATCTTTTGCTGTAACAAGATGTTAAGAAGTA
Source organism: Tupaia belangeri chinensis (assembly GCF_000334495.1). NCBI lineage: Eukaryota > Metazoa > Chordata > Mammalia > Scandentia > Tupaiidae > Tupaia > Tupaia belangeri. The sequence goes on along the minus strand of NW_006204667.1, from coordinate 2,016,589 downwards.
TGGAGAGGATTGAGAAAATATGACTTAAGTCCTGAAATACTGGATTTTATTTTATATTTACTTTTGCAATTATCAATCTACTTATTTATGTTCAGCTTTTTGCCATAGGGTGTGTGCATTTACCAGAGAGAGCCAGTGAGAGGAGAAGTGCGAAATCGCCCCTAGAGGAGATGGCCACACCGCAATGCCTTCTCCATCCTCCTGGGATTTTGGGCATGCACACACACACATGTGTCCCATGTTAGTTTCAAGCCGCTGAGTTCGGAATTCGAACTACAGTCAGCCCTGTGGGAGTTCAGCACCTTCACCACCACACCACCTGCCAGCCCCCTAAATTTTATCTTAACAATGCATGTCACATTATGGTTTGAAAACTGAGCATGGCATTGGAAGGTCTCAGGAGAGACCTCCGGCATCCGCTTGCACGTTGAGTCGTCTCTGCGTCACAACCAAAGCCTGGGCCCAGGCAGGGACACGGAGGTGAGTTTGAGATGCGTATTTATTAGAAAAGGATCCACTGGAGAGAAATGCTCCAAGTTTGTTTCTGGGGCATTTCGAAAGACGGAAGTGGAGACTAACGGGCTGTTTCTCCCAGGGAAGAATTCAGGGCTTGTCCACCTCTAGCTGCTGGCTCTCTCTTGGGTCTCCGATCATCTGTCTTTTTAGAGAACTGCTCCTCGGCCCCCTCCTGTCCCTCCCTGGCTGCTGAAATAACAGGACAGGGCCTTGCACTGACCCAGCCTGCGATGACTTGTCAGTTACCGTGGGGACGCCAGGCTACCGGTGCTGACCCAGCCTGCGGTGACCTGTCAGTTACCACGGGGACGCCAGGCTTCCGGTGCAGACAGGGCCTCTCTCTCTGCCATCGCCGGGCGTCTGAAAGCATCGAAGCTCCAGGCCGCCAGGAGACCGGGTGAAGCCTCTCCTTCCTGACTCCTAGCCCTGACCTCAGGCAGAAGCTTCTCGAAGTTTCTCAGCAGCCGCGCAGGCTCCCTGGAGACCTTGTGGTAGAGAGACTTCGACTGCAGAGCGACTGTCGATCATGGAGACGAGCAAGCCCTGCTCGCAAATCCAGCAGAAAGAGTCCCACTTTTTTTTTTCTGAAGACCTTTCCAAACCCTTCTCTGCTCACCGAGTGGAGGGCAGTAAATTAGAGCAGCAGGCCTGGAGTTCGGAAGGCTGGGACAGACGGCCAGGCTGAGTTATTGGGCTCTGTTACCCTCCTCCTGCCCAAGAGCCATACATAACGGAGAAGGAGGTAAATAAGAATTAAATACCTGAAGTCTCTTTTTTCTTCTGTCCTTTGATTACACCACTGTTTTATTTATGATTCCCCCGAGAGAAGGAGACTTCCCCCAGGTGCCATGGCTTCTGCAAATTGTGAAAGACGCACAGAAATGAAATACCTCACAGCGGGTTTTCCCGACTGCCTTTTTCCCGCTGTGCTGACCTGTTTTAGGCAATAGTGCACCCACCTGCTTCCGCTCACCTCCACCACAGCCTCCCCTGAGCTCCACTGCCCCAAACACAACCGGCTTTCATTTCGCTTCACTTTGCCAAAGAGATCAGATGCATCTTAAGCCCACACCGAGTGAAGCACTCACTGACTGTCCAGGTTTTCTTTACCTAATGCAGTCTGCGTCTCGAAACAGTGACCAGGCCATACTGCCCTGCATGCTGGGGGGCGGAGGGCAGGTCATACTGTCCTGCATGCTGGGGGACAGCGGGTAGGTCACACTGTCTTGCACGCTGGGGGTCAGTGGGCAGGTCACGCTGTCTTGCTTGCCGGGGGACAGCAGACAGGCTGCACTGTGTACAACTACACACTGTGAACGATTCGCTGGGAAAATGCAAAAACTCTGATTTCCTTTGGTTTTAAATACCAAACACGTAATAGCTTGATGTGGTGCGTGGGGGAAAGCTCATCTGCACTATCTGTCACTTCCCAAGGTTCCGTCTCTCTCGGCTGAAATAGCGTGTGATACGGGCTCTCTAGTTCTGAGTCTATTTGGAAGTGCCTAGCATTGGGTTCTTTGCTCTAAACAAACTTCCAGGACTTTTGTTTTATATCACTTGATCCTACAACCGGGAGATTTAGAAAATGGAGAATTCAGTTTCTTCTTGCATGTCTTCCTCTAGTCGGGGGTTGGGGGAGAATGTCTATTTTTTTTTATCATTTGTTTGTTTTATAGTTTGCTATAGGGCATGTGCGCTCACTAGAGAGAGAGAGCAAAAGAGAGAATGAGAAATCACCCCCCACACACAGGGGGTATGACCACTGTGCTATCCCTTCTCCTCCATTCCCCACCTGGGACTCTGGACACACATGCACACATGCCTGCAGGGGTATGACCGCTGTGCTATCCCTTCTCCTCCGTTCCCCACCTGGGACTCTGGACACACATGCACACATGCCTGCAGGGGTATGACCGCTGTGCTATCCCTTCCCCTCCGTTCTCCTCCTGGGACTCTGGGCACACATGCACAGATGCCTGCAGGGGTATGACCGCTGTGCTATCCCTTCTCCTCCGTTCTCCTCCTGGGACTCTGGGCACACATGCACACACACCGACGTGTCCTTCCTATTGCCGGTTCCAGGCTCTGACCACACAGCCAGGTGGGTTCCAGCCGCCTTCACAGCCATACCGCCAGCTGGCCTGGAAACGCTGTTTTAACGGGAAGAATTTGCAATGTGAATAACAGATCAGATGACGTGAAAAACGCTCCCCCAACAGGATAACACCATGCCGACGCCTTCATGTAAGGCTCTGAATAGATCTATGGGGGAATGCAATGGGAATTACAATCTGCAGCATGACGAGGCGAGATTTGCTGACTGACGGCGATCCAATGTTCTGATTTTCCACTCTTCAAGATTTATTGTATGCCCCACCTCACTGGACCAAAATAATGCATGTTTGAAGAGGAAGCAAGTCCAAAATAGAGGACAGATTACACTGAGTTCCATTAAGGGGTATTTTATTCATAAGGATGCAACTATTGGAACTCAGAGTCAGAGAGGTTACAAGTGGGCGAATTTGGGGCCAGCAGGTGGCATAGTGGTTAAGGCTCTGGACTCCAACATCGCCGACCATGGCTCGAGTCCTGGACTGGATAGCAAATCCCAGGAGGGGAACGGAGGAGAAGCAATCATGGCATGGCCATGCCCCCCAGAGGGTAATTTCTCTCTCCCTCCCTTTTTCTCTCTGTCTCTCTCTGCTGAGCACATGTGCCCTATGTCACAAAAAAACTTCTGAAAAAAAATGAGGAAATTTGTCCATTCATTCACTGAATGCGCTTCAAGCTGAGCAGTTCGCCAGGCATGACGAGTCTGAGTCTGTGGTGCCGCGGTGCATCTCAGCTCTGTGTGGCCTTGCGCTGTGTACCCCATTTTCCCACAGAAACTTTATTTTAGGGCCAACCTCATGGCCTAGTGGTTAAGGGATCCAGATCTGTAGGATGGTTCAGCCGACTGCATGGTTCAGCCCAGTCCCTGTGTCCTGAAAAACATGCCAGGCACGTGCGCATTCCCAGAAACTCAGTGGGATGGACATGCAGAGGAGGGGGGATTGGGGCATGCCCCCCTCCGTTTGGGTGTGCTTTGTCCTTCTCCCACTCTCTCTCTCTCTAGTACACACCCTCTGAAAATAAAACTAAAAACAGAACATGAAGCTCTGTATTTGATACTGTAATGTTACTACATACAAAGGGGCCTTCCCAAAGTTTATGAAATCTGTAGAAGTCGTGCATGGGTTTCAAAAACATTTGTACCAAATAAACTCGGGCTTTAATTCTGGTTTTCCACGAACTGTTCAAAGTCCCGACTCACTCCATACCCACTCCTACTACCTACATACAGAACCAGTCACCAGAATCGTGCCCTGTACAATTCAAGGGATTGCAAGAGTACTTTGGGCCCTACGATTTTCACCTTACACACCAAGCTACCAATCTCCCTCATCGCTGTAATAATTAAGCTGTTCTGATTCATTTTAGGTGCCTAAACTCAGACAAATCACAGAGGCAGTAGCTGAAAGCCCCTGCAGGTGCCCTAAGGCAAAGCCTATTAGAAGGTCAGGAGGAATCGTGGAAAATGGGAAAGACGCCAAAAGAATGAGCAAGGAAAAATGTACTCATTTTGTAAAGAAAGATGAAGACATAATCCAAAACTTAAAAAAAATTAAGTAGCTACTACTCTTTAACAACAAAAAACCACTTTTAGGATAGTTAAAGAATTTCAAAGTACTTAGGATATGATCACAATTAGCCAGCATGGTATTATTAAAAAAAATTCATAACAGGGACCAGCAGTTAGCGTAATGGCTATGTCGCTGGACTCCCATGTAGTCGACCACAGTTCGCGTCCTGGACCTGGTGGCTTAAAACTCACACCAGGCGCATGTGCGTGTATGCCCAAGATCCCAAGAGGAGAATGGAGGAGAAGGGATTGCGGCGTGGCCATCCCCCCAGGGGTTGATTTCTCGCTTTCTATCTCTCTGTCTCTCTCTCTCTCTCTCTCTGTCTGGTGAGTGCACGCACCCTATAGCAAAAAAAAAAAAAAAAAAAAAAAAAACTCTCCAAAAAAAAAAAAAGAAGGAAAAATTCATAACAAACAAGGCTAATTTAATTTTTTGGTCATACCACTCACCTGGTAATTTTTTAAAAAGACAAAAAGCCATGGAGATGGTGTGTCTGAATTTTATGATATTCTAATAGACAAAATGGGGACTAACCTGAAGGATTGCATCTAATTAAAGGGAGATTTCAGTGGAGCTCTTCTACTTTGCATTCCCTTTACATTTTTGCCAGAGGGTATGTGTGTGCGCACTGGACAGAGTGGGGGAGGAGAGAGGGAAGCGAGAAAGCACCCCCCCATGGGTAACAGTCACGCTGCAATCCCTTCTCCTCCATTCCTCTCTCCTTTCAGGATTTTGGCCATGCACATGTGCCAATGTGTGTTTTCCAAGCTGCTGGGTCCAGGACTTGAACTACCCAGCCAGCCATGTGAGATCCAGCTGCCTTAACCACCATGCCACCTGCTGCCCCCACTTTGCACTTTATTCCATCTTGTCCAACATTTCTCTCTAATATTCTAGATGAAGAGTGTAGAGCAATTATATTCTGGATTACAAAAAGCTAGTCAGGAGAGCAACACAAAAAATTAATATGACAAAACTCATGCCTGCTAAACTCAAATTGAAGAGGAAAGTTAATAAAGCTCATTTAATAAAGAGAAATACAAGCTCTTCACCAAGGTGCAAAATTCCATTTTTTCCATGCAGGGAATTAAGCAGTTCTGTCTTGAAAACCAGATCTTGTGGAAAGGACTGAACTGGTTGCAGGAAAGGGAACAGAAGCCAACCCCGTGCTGTATCTGCCAAAAGGCAACTGTGTGCTTCGGTTTCATGTCCAGTCCCCAGGGAGGTTAGCTCCCCACCGAGCTCTGTAGTAGGTGACCAGATGGGAGTATTGTATTGACTTCAGCGGGTCACATCTTAAATCTAATCCACCTTCAACATGACAGCCTTTCAAATATCTGCGGATAGCTTCCAAGCTGCCTTCTCCAAGCTAAGCATCCTTCTTCTCAACAGAACAAGGAGTTATGTCATCAAGACAATTCTGTGTTAATAACACCACCCTCTAGACATCTGTTCACAACTCTTTGTAAGTCACTCAGGCTTGGACCGGATGGTCCACCCGTAGAATGACTAGCATGTAAGAGTGGGTGACTCTCACCTGTCCTGTGCAAGTTGTTAATTTTTGTAGTTTTTTTGTCATAGGGCATGTGTGCTGCCAGAGAGGAGAGAGGCAGAGACAGAGAGAGGGGAAGTGAGAAATCACCCTCCAGCGAGGATGGTCTCACTGCATTACCTTTTTCTCCATACTGCTCTTGGGATCTTGGGCATGGATGCACATGTGCCCAGTGTGATTTTCAAGTCACCAGGTCTGGGACTCAAACCATAGTAGGCTATATGGGAATCCAGGTGCCAAACCACCGTGCTACCTGCTGGTCCAGCAAGTCATTCTTTTATTAAACAAGTGTGAGATTATAATGAGCTACATCATACATGCATTCAACACACCAATTCTGCTGTACATTTCAACAAAAAATTGTTTTGTTTTATTTTTGCCATAGGGCATGTATACTCACCAGAGAGAGACAGAGAGGCTGTGATTAATTACTCCCCCAGTGGGAAAGGCTACACAGAAATCCCTTCTCCTCCATTCTCCATCTGGGAGTCGGGGCACACATGCACACATGCCCACACCACCTACTGGCCCCAGCAAAAATAAATTTAAAAAGATATCGCCCACTTGGAGCCAGCAGGTGGCGTGACGGTTAGGGCCCTGGATTCCCATACGGCCAACTATGGTTCAAGTCTCACACTTGGTGGCCTGTTTCTCTCTCTCTCTCTCTCTCTTTCTCTCTCTCCCTCTCCCTCTCCCTTTCCCTCTCCCCCCTCTCTCTCTCTCTCTCTCTGTCAAGTGTACATGCCCTAAAGCAAAAATAAATAAATAAATATTTTTTTTTTGCTGTTCATTTTCTTTCAGTTGAGAAGTAAAAATTGATAAATAAATTTTAATTAATTAAAGATAATGACCACTCTGTGAACACATGCCCCACAATAAGCATGAAATGATAAATACAAGTACGGGCAGTGGTAGGTTATAAACTTAACACTTCTTATCATGAAGGCTAAGTGCTATTTGAGAGTTAAAACACATTTTATTTTTTTCTTTAGCCTCACTCGTAAATAGATTGTTATTCTTTACAGGAAGTTTTAGATTTTTAAAATACTTTTGATGCGATGAGAATTTTGTCTTTGTGTGACTTTTGATTATCATGTGAGACAAAATTCTTTAGTAAATTATTTTTCATTTTGGAAGTCACCTCACACTGTTGAACTATAGCCAAGTTTGGACAACACTCTTTTACCTACAAAAGCATGGGAAATCACTTCCGCTGCTCTTACACTTTCAGAGTTATTTTGTCTGAGCCTAATCACAGAATCTTACGTTTAGTCTCATTACATTTCTTCCAAATATATCTGACTTATATTTTCAAATTATTGATCTAGGAGATCAAATTGCTCTCGTACTCAGCTTCGTGTCATCTAGTTTCATGATGAGCTGACGCTAACCTGTCTCTCATAGTCACCATTGCTAAGCCATTAAAATCTTTGCATGAATTGCTTATTCTCCACCAGTTCTCAAATGCACATTTTTCCACATTTTTCCATATTTAAAATCATTGAGTTTGGGGCCAGCAAGTGGCATGGTGGTTGGGTCACTGATTGGGGTACTGGTTGGGGCACTGGACTCCCACATGGCAGACCACAGTTCAAGTCCCAGGCCCAGTGGCTTGAAAATCATCCCAGCCGTGTGTGTGCGTGTGTGTGTGTGTGCCCAAAATTCCAAGAGGACACCTCAGAACAGAGGTAAGTCTAAAAGCTCTTTTAAGAAATGTGAAATAAAAACAGTAGTTTAATAAGTAGCTCATTTTTCTTAAGAATATATAAAATCATAGCAAATTCTATAATCAATAGTGTCTTAACGTGAAAGAAATATGATCATACCCACTTACACTCTTACTAGATATTCCTGGAAGATGAAACAGCCATGGTCCTTTAGAAGAACTGACAGGTGAACTGGTAGTAGGGTCTTCCCTTGACAGATGAGAGGCCAGGCTCTTTTTATAGACAGAGTAGTGCTATATTTCCGTCTTCATCCATTTTTGCATTGCTAACGAAAACACTTGAGACCAGATGACTTATAAGAAAATAGAAGCTTATCAACGCTCATGATTCTGGTGATTAGAAAGTCCAAGGGCATCAAAACTGGCAGAAGGCAAAATTAAAGCTGGAAAATTTGCAGTCATGTGGCAAAGAATGAAAAAGTGCATTTGACAGAGAGCAGAGCAGCAGAGAGATTGCTAAAGAGATTCTGACCCACTAGATGAGACCTAGGTGAAAACAGGAGGATGACAGGAAAACCATGAGGGCATCGCCCCTTCTGTCACAAGCTCAGAGACCTGAGAGCACAAAACGACTTCCAAGAAAGGGCCAGGAGCAGGCCCACTGCCCTGCCCAGCCTGGAGGTCCTGGGAGACACCTGCAGCCCCATGCAGTACCTGGATGCCCCAGCCTGCCTAGAGCAGTCCCCGGCGCAGCTCCAGACGCCCACCTGGAGGCGCGGGTTGTAGGTCTTGGTGGCGGCGGCGGCAGCGTCCGTGTCCATGGGGCCACATGTTGCACTGCCACTGCAGGAGTGCAGAACGAGAGCTGTGAGTGTGCGGCGGCCTTCCAGAACTCCAGGAGTGACTCGGACAGCCTGGGGTGAACACAGAGACCTGCACGGGGCAGAGCCACGGCACAGCGCTCCCGCGGGCGAAGCCAAGCGGAAACATAGAGTCAGCCCTGAGTACCACCAGAAGGGCTCTGCTGGGCGGGCCTGCCGGAGTGAGACCCTCAAGTTCCCAGAACCCGGAGCTATCAGCAGGTGGCCTGAAAGACCCACTCTGGAGGCCCAGCCTCCTCAGGAGCTGGCCCATGGAGCTTTGCGATCTAACCTCTGTCCACTTGGGTTTCAGACTTCATGGAACCTGTTACTCCTTCCTTCTGGTAGATTGGAAATCTCTACTACTCCCCCCACAACCCCCAACCCCAGATCCCCGCAGCCTGTCCTGCCACTGTATTTTGGGAGCAAGTAATTTGTTTGGGGTTCACAGGCACGAAGGAATTGTCTTGAGTCTCAAATGCATCTGGACTTGGGGCTTTGGAATTGGTTTTGGAGTCAGCTGAGACTTTGGGACCTTGAATGCAGGAGAAGTGCATAAACTTCGGGGGCCAAGGGTAGAATGCTGTAGGGTGGATGTCACCCAAACTTCAGGTGTTGAGATTTGATTGTGTTATGAGAACGCTCAATCCCTCCGTGGTGTCCTGAGGTGGAGCTTTGGGTGTGATGACGTCGTTAGGATGGGGCCCTCGTGGTTGAGTTCTGGGGTGTATTCAAGGGGCGGAAGCAAGCCGGCCGGGCCCACGTGGATATAGGACATGCTCCACTACTCGCGGTGCTGCCTTCCACATCCTGCGATGCCTTTGGACTTTGCGATCGCCAGAACTGTGCGTCAGTAAGCCTGCTCTTTATAAACCACCCACCCCAGCGATCTCTGCTAGCAAAGCAGTAATGGCCTCCGCGGTTGCCCAGGCCAGCCTTGCGCTCACAACCCTCCTGCCTCAGTTGAGATCCAGGTGCACGTCACCGTGCAAACATTTAGATGGAACCGGGAATCAATCCCAGGTCCTCCCCAGTGGTCCAAGCCTGCAGAGCACAGTGTCCTGGCTGGGTCCTAACTCTGCAGCCTCCTCTCACCACGCGAAGGCGATCTGAGCTCCAGGCACTTGTAAGTTCTTTCCCTTCTTATTTGAGCCACGTTTCCACTCCCTGGTAGTTTCTCTGCCCAGGATGTGCGTACGATTCCACTCCACTTGGAAGCTTCTGTCCACCCTTCAGCTGCCAACTGCATGGTCACTTTCTCCGGGAAGCCCTTTCCAGCCTCCCTGACCACTCAGGTTTAGTGTCAGATACACTTCCATCACCGTTTTCTCTCTTCATTGTACTTAACCTGGTAAAATCGCTCACTCGTTTCTATGATCTGTTTTATCTGCACACGCACACATGCACATACACACACACCGGTAAGCTCCATGAACACAGGAATGTCTTTCTGCTCACCTTGTAACTCATAGCGCTATTCCCGTTTGAGGTGAGGACTCAGTAAATACGGAATGAATGTTAAGAAGAGACAACTTCATATTTCTTTTTCATTTTCTGTAACCACTTTTCATAAATTCTGGAAGTTGGCAGCCCTAATCAAACGTAACGTTTGACTGTAATGTGAGTAGAAGGTGGTGAAAGTCTTCAGGAAGATAAAGTCAGAGTGGATTTTTTTATTAATGGCTTGCAGTTGTGTAAAGACTGATGTTTGAAGGAGGACGAGATAGCTAAAAGATGAATCGTAATTCCACTAACTAAAAACACAATCCTTATCATGTTTTATTATCATATTTGTCATTAACTTACTACCTTCAAAAAAAATCTACCCTACAACCAGATGAAGTAGATATTTTGGGGGAGCAACATTCTACCTACCGACATTCCATAATAAAACTTTTAGCTTAGTCAGTATTTCTCATCAGGAGGGGCTATATTGGGAGGGAATTCCTCTGTAATTATGCGGATTATGTTTTTATAAAATTCCAGCACTGTTTATGTAACAGCGTGAGATGGAACCATTCTGATCTCAGCTTAAGAAGGGGGAGGCTGTATCAGTTTCGAACTCGGTAAGTGTTAGCGACAGAAGCTGACTTTGGCAATTAGACAGCAAAGAAGTTTATCAATGGGACATTGAGACATGAGCACTGCCTGGTGATTTGGGGACCTTTACCCCTGCACAGCAGCTAATCCCTAGTGTGCAATACTATTTCTTTGCAAAGACACCTCCCCTTCAGAAACAAAATGAGCGAGGCCTAGTGCCAGGGCCAGGATAGCAGCCAGTGGGGAGAGGTGTGTGTGTTAGCAATTGTCAATGGTGGGACCTTCTGGAAAATCAGTTTGGGAAAGATGAGCCTGGTGTAGCAGTGCGTTGGGGAAGGGGTGTATAGCTGTGATCATACAGAGTGGCAGGCAGCGTCCAGGGTTGACAGCTACCCGTAGCTACTAGCAAAGGCAAAACTGAATCTTCTCTGGAAGAAAGCTCCCTGGTTACTAATTTGGGAACAAGGGACTCCTGC
>NW_006204667.1:2001918-2005587 GCF_000334495.1 Tupaia belangeri chinensis | reverse complement strand
CGGGGGTGGGTGGGGGGGACGGTCATGCCACAGTCCCTTCTCCTCCTGGGATTTTGGGCACAATGCCCAATGCCTGGCATGATTTTCAAACCGCTGGATCCAGAACTTAAATTGCAGTGGGCCATGTGGGAGTCCAGAGCCTTAACCTCTACGTCACCTGCTGGCCCCTAGGTAATATATTTTTTTAATTGGGCTAACCCTGTAGCCTACTGGTTAAGGGATACAGATCCCACATGAACAAATTCAGGCCCTGAAAACTTGAAAATCATGCCAGACCTGTGTGTGTGTGTGCGTGTGTCAGCGTGTGTGTGTACGTGTGTGTGTGTGTGTGTGTGTGTGTTCGTGCGTGCACCCCAAGCTCCAATAGGATGGAGAAATGGAGACAAAGGGGTACAGCAGGCCTATGGCCCATGGAGGGGTGTGTTCTTCCTTCCTCTCTCCCTTTCCCTCTCTCTCTCTCTCCTTGTTTCTTTATCTTTCTTTGGCTAGTAACCTGGCAATAATTTTTTAAACTTTAGGATGCATCACATCAATGACTATTAGGAATAATCCCAATTTCAGAAAAGAAATACATTCAATCTTTAGAAATTAAAAGGACATGGTAGAAATAAAAAAATAAAAAATATTAGACATTCTAAGAGAGAAATAATAAACCTGAATATACATCTGAATAAAATCACCTGGCATATAGTCCAGAGATGAGATGAGAAAATCCAAAAGAACCATTAAGGGAACAGAAAGTAATATGAGAATGTCTATCATGCATCTACTTAGAATTCCCAAAGAGTAAATAAACAGAATTCAGAAGAGGAAACAAAACACGAACCCACAGGCCTTCCTCAAAGGCATGACAGAATTACTGCAGACCTTTCAACAATAGTAACAGACAACAAAATGTACACTCAGAAATCTCAGAAGAAAGGTAAAATAAGTATTTTCTTAATAAACACAAAGAAGGACCAGCAGTTAGCATAATGGCTACGTCACTGGACCCCTATGTAGCCGACCGTGGTTCAATTCCTCGACCAGGTGGCTTAAACTCACGCTGGGGCACATGGGCATGCGTGACGAAGCTCCCAAGAGGAGAATGGAGGAGAAGGGATTGCAGCATGGCCATCCTCCCTGGGTGGTGATTTCTCACTTTCTGTCTCTCTGTCTCTGTCTTTCTAGTGAGTGCACATGCCCTATAGCAAAAACCTCTTCAAAAAAAAAAAAAAGGGGGGAACCAGCAATTAGCGTAATGGCTATGTCGCTGGACTCCCACATAGTTGACCGTGGTTCGCATCCTAGACCCGGTGGCTTAAAACTCACGCCAGGCGCATGTGCATGCGTGCCCAAGATCCCGAGAGGAGAATGGAGGAGAAGGTGTGCCGCATGACCATCCCCTCTAGGGCGTGATTTCTCGCTTTCTGTCTCTATGTCTCTGTCTGGCGAGCGCACGCGTCCTATAGTGAAAACCTCTCAAAAAAAAAAAAAAAAAAACCCAAAGAATAATTTTTCACTGAAGTGCCAGCTAAAAGAACATCTAAATTATATACTTTAAGATAAAAAATGACTTGGAGCTAGCAGGTGGTGTGTTGGTTAAGGGTGCTGGACTCCCACATGGTCAACCGCGGTTTGAGTCCCAGACCTGGTGGCTTGCTTTCATCACTTTCCTTCTCTCTCTCTCGCTCTTGCTCTGTCCCTTCCTGGTCAAATTAAAAATAAAATAAATAAATGAATTAAGTAAAATAATTCTTCATTAAAAAAGATTTAAAAAAAGATCCCAGAAAGATAGATTAAGATATAAGAAGAAATAATTTTTTAAAAAGTATCCATGATTATAAGCCCAAACATTGATAAAATAATAACAGTGGTACAGGAAGAATTTAAGTTCTGAGAATTAGCAGCATATAAATCAGAAGCATAGCGATCAAAATTAAAATAGTCTAAGAGCCTTATATATTTAAGGAGAGAAATTAAGATACTATCTAACTTCAAACGCTATTAAACTACCCATAAATGATCATGTTTCAATGGTAGTGAGCAAAAGAATAGATTAAATGTGAGTGTAAAAAAGAGATTAAAAAGAGCAGCCCATGGTGTGGTAACTGGATCCCACATGGCTGACCCTGCAGTTCAAGTCCCAAACTCGGCAGCTTGAACGACATGCCAGGCTCGTGTGCATAACCAAACTCTCAGGACGAGGGAGAGGTGGAGGAGATGGGGTTGCTTTCTTACCTTCTCTCTCTCCCATGCTGTCTCTCTCCAGCAAGTGCATGTACCCTCTGGCAGAATTTTTAAAAAAGAGTGAGAGAAAAAAAGTATGAAATAAAACAAAAATAAACTAACAAAAATTTTAAAAATCATTAATAGACTGAACTCATTAGTTAAAATACAAAAATTATGAGAACTTTTTTATTATCATTTTTTATTATTATTATTTTTGGAGAGGTTTTTGCTCTAGGGAGCGTGCACTCACCAGAAAGAGACAGAGAGAAAGAAAGTGAGACATCACCCCCCAGGGGGATGGCCACATCACAATCCCTCCTCCTCCATTCTCCTCTCGGGATCTTGGGCACGCACGCACATGCACCCAGCACGAGTTTAAGCCGCCCGGTCCAGAACTCGAACTGCAGTGGACTTCATGGAAGTCCAATGACATAGCCATTACGCCAACTGCTGGTCCCAAGAACGTATTTTTAAATCCAGCTATATTGTGCTGAAAAGAAGACATCTAAGCATGAGAGCACAGGAAGGTTGAAAGCAGAAGGATGGCATGAGTTTCAAACTTCCGGGTCCTGGACTCAAACCATAGTCAACTACGTGGGGATCCAGGGACGTAACCATTATGCCATCTGCTGGGCCCAAGAAAGTAGTCTTATGAGCAACTTGCTTCCTGAGCCTTCACTTCTCTTTGATCTTTGCAAAAGGACGTGAGCGTGTTTTGAACATTGCACACATATATAGTCACTCACCCCCTCTTAATGAGCAATTTTTTTTAAAGTTATTTATACTTTGCCATAAAGCATGTGGAGTCACCAGAGAGAGAGAGAAAGTGAGAAAGCATTCCTCAGAAGGGGTGGCCATGCCACAGTACTTTCTGCCCCGTCCTTCTCTAGGGTTCTTAGGCAGGCATGTACATGAACCTGGTGCAATCCTCAAAGCGCCTGGTCCAGGCCTTGAACCACTTAGTTGGCCGCGTTGGATCCAGCCACCTTAACCACCATGCCACCAGCTGGCCCAAGCACATGATTCCTAATCTACTGAAGTCTTCCTCTTCCGGTTTGTTTTGATTCCTTTAGTGCTAAAGATTTAGGGGGGAAAAAAAAAAGGGATCCTTTCCACATTACTTGGAGCATTAATTCAAAATCTTTTTATTTACTATTTTTCAGCTGGTTCTAGAATATCTCCCTGCTACTTTAGAGTAGAGGGATAAAATAAAATACTTCATTTTACATATACCAAAAGTAACTTGGGGGGCAGGCAGATGGCGTGGTGGTTAAGGGTGCTGGACTCCCACATGGCCGACTGCGGTTTGAGTCCGGCACCTGGCAGCTTATTTTCTCACTTTCCCTCTCTTTCTCTCTCTTGCTCACTCTGTCCCCCTCTGATCAAATTAAAATAAATAAATAAATAAATAAATAAATAAATAAAGTTAAATAAAATAATTTCTTTAAAAAAAGTAAC
>NW_006204667.1:1984471-1991254 GCF_000334495.1 Tupaia belangeri chinensis | reverse complement strand
TTTATTATCATTTTTATTATTATTATTTTTGGAGAGGTTTTTGCTCTAGGGAGCGTGCACTCACCAGAAAGAGACAGAGAGAAAGAAAGTGAGACATCACCCCCCAGGGGGATGGCCACATCACAATCCCTCCTCCTCCATTCTCCTCTCGGGATCTTGGGCACGCACGCACATGCACCCAGCACGAGTTTAAGCCGCCCGGTCCAGAACTCGAACTGCAGTGGACTTCATGGAAGTCCAATGACATAGCCATTACGCCAACTGCTGGTCCCAAGAACGTATTTTTAAATCCAGCTATATTGTGCTGAAAAGAAGACATCTAAGCATGAGAGCACAGGAAGGTTGAAAGCAGAAGGATGGCATGAGTTTCAAACTTCCGGGTCCTGGACTCAAACCATAGTCAACTACGTGGGGATCCAGGGACGTAACCATTATGCCATCTGCTGGGCCCAAGAAAGTAGTCTTATGAGCAACTTGCTTCCTGAGCCTTCACTTCTCTTTGATCTTTGCAAAAGGACGTGAGCGTGTTTTGAACATTGCACACATATATAGTCACTCACCCCCTCTTAATGAGCAATTTTTTTTAAAGTTATTTATACTTTGCCATAAAGCATGTGGAGTCACCAGAGAGAGAGAGAAAGTGAGAAAGCATTCCTCAGAAGGGGTGGCCATGCCACAGTACTTTCTGCCCCGTCCTTCTCTAGGGTTCTTAGGCAGGCATGTACATGAACCTGGTGCAATCCTCAAAGCGCCTGGTCCAGGCCTTGAACCACTTAGTTGGCCGCGTTGGATCCAGCCACCTTAACCACCATGCCACCAGCTGGCCCAAGCACATGATTCCTAATCTACTGAAGTCTTCCTCTTCCGGTTTGTTTTGATTCCTTTAGTGCTAAAGATTTAGGGGGAAAAAAAAAAAAAGGGATCCTTTCCACATTACTTGGAGCATTAATTCAAAATCTTTTTATTTACTATTTTTCAGCTGGTTCTAGAATATCTCCCTGCTACTTTAGAGTAGAGGGATAAAATAAAATACTTCATTTTACATATACCAAAAGTAACTTGGGGGGCAGGCAGATGGCGTGGTGGTTAAGGGTGCTGGACTCCCACATGGCCGACTGCGGTTTGAGTCCGGCACCTGGCAGCTTATTTTCTCACTTTCCCTCTCTTTCTCTCTCTTGCTCACTCTGTCCCCCTCTGATCAAATTAAAATAAATAAATAAATAAATAAATAAATAAATAAAGTTAAATAAAATAATTTCTTTAAAAAAAGTAACTTGGGGGATAGCCATGGTGGGTTGGTTAAGGCTGGTGGATCCACAAGGCCGACTGTGCAGTTCAGGCTCTAGCCCTGGTGACATGCGTGCCCAAGATCTGGACAGGAGGGAGAAATGGGGAAGGGATTGCGACTCCCACCCTCATCCCCATCGCGGAGCTGGGAGGGTGTTTTCTCAGCGTCCCCTCTCTCTGTCTCTCTTCAGCAAGCACAAACACCTCTGGCAAATTTTAAAAAAGAGAAAAGAAAAAGGACAGCATTTTTATATATACCACAGTCCCTGAACTCTGCCTTTTTTTTTTCCCCCAAAGAAACCTTCCTCCACCTCTCTCCTCTTTTCCCAAAGCCACGGTTTGACCCAGTAACGGTTTTCTGTGGACACCATTCGAAGCAGCTCCGGTTGCTGATTTTTACAGAGAATGAAAACAGAACTGATCGGAACTTTTGGCAGGAACGCTGGACCTGAGCGGCAAGTCACTGATCCCCTTCCCGGTGCAGAACGGTTCGCTTGTTTTATGAACTTGTACCGACATCTCTTTCTCTTTCCGTGCAAACGTAGCCGTGGAAGGGGCACAGACCCACACACCAGCAGGGAGCACACGTTTTGTTTTTTAACCAACTTTTAAAAATATGTTTTATGTCAGTCTCTAAATTCCATGGGGCGGGCTGGCGTGCTCTTTCACGCTCCTGCAGGAACTCTGCTGAAAGTGGTGTGCGCCATCCTTTCGCTTTTGTCTCTGGGTTGGCTTTGATGAGTCAGATATTAATAATGACTGGTATCGATGCAGGGCAGAAGTGTCAGCATTTAGATGGAGCATAATTGGATTCATATCTGTGTTATGTTTTCAAATCGCTGGGTCAGTTCTGGGTCTCCTGCTGTAAATTCTTCATTGCAGGCCCAAGTAAAAGGAATGTGACAGATTTAATGCCTAGGATAAGTTATTAACTGTAAGGATGCATGAACCAGTGGCCCTGCTGAGCAGAGAACATGACGCTGCTCATAATTCTATACATGAAAATTAAAGCGGTTTGTTTTTCCTTCCGTTGAAATATTTTTCTTTATTAAATCTCTTGCTTTATTCAAGTAAGTTCTTTATGTTTGCTCTAGTGTGAAACGATCTCTTTAGTTTGGTTATTTAATTTGCAGTGTTTCAACCCTAACCCTAAGTGTGAGAGAATGAGTGTGATAAGACAAGGGAGTGGTGTCTCACTTTTCAAAAGGTCACCTGGCTACTGTTGACTGGAGCTGTGACCTTCATGAAAACAGCATGGAGGCCGAATCCCATCATAAAGAGTCTGTGCAGTATTATTCTATAAATGCCTTTCTACATGGCCAAGAAGGATAACCACAGTTTAGAAGCACTCATTGATTTTTTTTTTTTTTGAGAGATTTTTGCTATAGGGCACAGGTACCCACCAGAAGGACAGAAAGCAAGAAATCACCCCCCATGGGGAATGGCCATACTGCAATCTCTTCTCCTCCATTCTCCTCTCAGGATTTTGGGCACACACGCAAGTGCACCTGGTGTGAGTTTTAGCCACGGGTCTGGGACTCAAACCACCATCATATATGTGGGATCCAACAACATAACTGCTACAGCATCTCTGGTCCTGACACTCATTAAATTTTTTTTTTCAAGTGGTAGCCAGCCCTGTAGCATAGTGGTTAAGCACTGTGCATTGGGAGCTAGACTCCATATGGCCAACCACAGTTCAAGTCCCAGCCGTGGTGACTCAGAAAATGTTCTCTGTGTGTGTGTGTGTGTGTGTGTGTGTGTGTGTACTCCAGATCCTGAAAGGATGGAGAGGTAGAGGAAGGGGGGGTTGTGGCACAATCTGCCCCACTGGGAGTTTCCCTCTCTCTTTCTGTTTCTGGCCAGCACACATTCCCTCTGACAATTTAAAAAAGAAGAGGGAGATTCAGCAGGTGGGTGTGGTGGTTAAGGTGCTGGATCCCATATAGGTGACTCCATGGTTCGAGTCCTGGACATGACAACCTGAGAAACACGCAGGGCACATGTATGCGCATACCCCAGATTCCAAGAGAATGGGAGAGAGGGGATGTGGCATGGCCACCCCAACTTTGGGGGAGGGTGGTTTCTCCCTTTCTCTCTCTCTCTCCATCTCTTTCCAGCAAGCTCACATGTCCTATACATGCCAAAATAAATAAATAAATAAATAAGAAAAAGAAAGAAAAAAAAAATAAATAAGAATGCGAGCGAGGAAAAGAGATGCGCACTTTTCACACCGTCCTGCAGATAGCGCGTCTTCTGGTGCAGAGCTGGAGGGAGGCGGAGTATCAGCAGGCACTTGCTTGTGCTCACGTCCCCAGGCCATCCCCACCTGGAGAAAACCCTCCATGTCTACAGCTTCTTCCACCATAGCAGCCATGAACAGGGAAGGGCAACAGCACAAGGACGTCAGCTCAGTCGGCCAAGGTGACTAACATCCCGACAGAAAGCTTACCCCTGCTAACAAGCAGCGGTCCTATAAATTATGGACGGGTTCCTCAACACCCTTCCTCTATTTAGCACACTCTTACAGTCGCCATCTTAGTTACTCTATGGATGGCCACTAGCCATTTCATCCCCAAGCAGTCCAACGTGCGTTTACTGCAGACGGAGAACTTGGGGTTCAAAGAAATTAAGTAACTTGCCCAAGGCCACACCTTCCTAAATTTCACTATATCCACTGTTCATCATACATGCATTATCTACTGATTTTCTTTAAGTGGTTCATTTTTTTTACTTTAAATAAAAGTGTATTTAAGAAATATTATCATTGCCATAGACGGAAAACAATACCATGATTTAATATGGTAATTGTATTCTCAAATATGCCTTAAAATAAATATATACATCATTTCATCCCCCCCAAGGTAGCTGTAATCACGAAATGAAGAATAACAAGTGTTGGTAAGGGTCCTGAGACACTAGAATCCTCACACTTCTGCAGCAAATCTAAATGAGGCATTTACTGTAGAGAACAACTTGGCATTTCTCAAAAAGTTAAAAACTGCGTTATCACATGACCCGGCAATTCCACTCCTAAGTATATTACCCCAGAGATTTCAAAATGGGGACTGAGTTGCATGGCAGTTCATGGCAGCGTACGTCATAATAGCCAAGAAGTTTGCACAACCCAGCGTTCATGTGAGCTGGATGGACAAACAGCCACGCTCCAGCCACACGATGGGCTATTACTGGGCCATAAAAAAGAATGAGATATTGACACATAATAGAAAATGAATGAACCTTGAAAACGTGCTGAGAGGGGCCAGACACAAAGGGCCGCACGTTGTATGATTCTATTTCTAAGAAATATTCAGAATAAGGAGATCCACGGAGACTGAGCATAAATTGGTGTGTGTCAAGGGATCAAGAAGGAAGACTAGGGAATGACTGTATAATGTATGTGGGCCTGTTTGGTTTTGTTTTTTGGAGAGTTTTGTTTGTTTGTTTGTTGTAGGGCGCATGCTCTCAGAAGAGAGACAGAGACATACTGAAAGTGAGAGATCACCCCCCTAGAGGGCATGTCCATGCCACAGTCCCTTCTTCATTCTGTGTGTGTCAAGGGATCAAGAAGGAAGACTAGGGAATGACTGTATAATGTATGTGGGCCTGTTTGGTTTTGTTTTTTGGAGAGTTTTGTTTGTTTGTTTGTTGTAGGGCGCATGCTCTCAGAAGAGAGACAGAGACATACTGAAAGTGAGAGATCACCCCCCTAGAGGGCATGTCCATGCCACAGTCACTTCTTCATTCTCTCTCAGGATTTGGGGCATGCACACTCATGCACCTGGCATGAGTTTCAAGCTGCCGGGTCCAAGACTCACACCATGGTTAGCCACACGGGAATCCAGCACCTTAGCCACTACACCACCTACTAACCCCAGGGGATTTTCTTTTTTCACAATAATGAAGATGTCTGGAATTAGGTAGTAGGGGCCAGTGAATGTACAGCTTTATAAATACAATGAAGACCACTGAAATGCACCTGTTACGAGGGTGAGCTTGATTTGTGAATCATAGCTCAGTAAAACTGCTACATAAAAATTTTTAGTTTCTTCAGGCGATACAGCAAATATTTTGTTTTGTTTGTAAGGCAATTACTCATTTTTGTGAATAAGGATTTTCCAAATACCATACCACTGAAATAAAACACGAGGGGGCGGTGGGGGGGAGGCAATGCGGAGACTAGGAAACACAGGCACACAGTTACAATTAAACGATATCTTTGAGGGCCAGCAGGTGGCATGGTAGTCAGAGCACCGGACTCCCACAAGGCCGACCACTGTTAAGAGTCCCAAACCTAGCAGCCTGAGAACCATGTCACATGTGTATGTACATGCCCAAAATCCCAGGAGGAAAATGGAGGAGAAGGGACTGCAGCATGGCCAGTCCCCTAGGGGATGATTTCTCACTTTGCCTCTCACCATTTCTTTCTGTCTCTCCAGGAAGCACATGTGCCCTATGCATTTTCGTGTTTTTGCCCTACAGCAAAAACCTTTGAAAAATTAGAAAATAAAGACCAGCAGATTGTATAATGGTTACATCGCAGGACTCTCACATAGTAGATTGTGATTTGAGTTCCAGACCTGGTGGCTTTAGGCCAAGTATATGCATATGTGTGTGTGTGTGTGTGTGTGTGTGTGTGTGTGTGTGTCCAAAATCCCAAGAGGAGACTGAAGGAGAAGAAATTGCAACATAGCCATGCCCCCAGAGGAAGTGGGGATGATTTCTCATTTTCTGTCTCTCTGTCTCTCTGTCTCTCTCTGTCTCTCTCTGTCTCTCCAGTGAATGCACACGCTATATAGCAGAAGATTTCTCTCTAAAAAAAAATAAATTTTGAGGGACCAGCAGTTGGCATAATGGCTATGTCGCTGGGCTTCCATGTAGTTGACCAGGGTTTGAGTCTCAGATCCAGTGACTTAAACTCATGCTGGGTGCATGTGGGTGTGCCCAAGATCCCGAAAGGAGAATGGAGGAGAAGGGACTGCAGTGTGGCCATCCCCCCTGGGGGGTGATTTCTCACTTTCTGCCTCTCGGTCTCTCTCTCTGTCTTTCTGGCAAGCACACATGCCCTATAGCAAGAACCTCTCCAAAAAAGAAAAAGAAAAAAAGAAAAGCTCATGTCTCCTCAGGTCACATGTGTTAAAGAATCTTAATGTAGAATCATTACATTTTTAAATCTTTTAAATCCAGATTCTGTTATTGGACAGACCCCTTTGTTTTTTTAAATCTTAACAAAATCAATTTATACTAAAGTTCAAAGATCATGTTATTTCTAGTCTTAATAAAGCTGTCCCCACAAATTTCTTTTTTTATTTTTTTTATTTTTTTATAATTTATTTTTTATTATAATTTTTTTTCCATCACAACACACAAATGAATTTTCCATCCAAAATACACTGTGCATTGGCTCAATCAAGCACATCAACATACATGTTCTCAGCAAATAATTTCCCAATTCTTATGTCCTGCATACCTTGCCTTTTGTTTTGCCATCCTAGA
>NW_006204667.1:1962406-1984179 GCF_000334495.1 Tupaia belangeri chinensis | reverse complement strand
TACGAATAGTTTTACCGTTTTTTTTGTTTTTTGTTTTCGTTTTTTTTTTCCCTAACATTCATTCCCTGAGAATCATCACAGCGTACTAAATGTAATTTCCCATCTAGAATAGATTGCATAGTGACTTAATCAAGCATGTTATCATCAATAATATTCCATTTCTACTTTCTTACTCATGTACACATATATGTTTTTGTGTTTTTTTTCTCTTCCTTTTTTTGTTTCCAAGTTTGTCCCTCTGCCCTTTCCCACTCTCCCATTACACTATCTCTGCTATATACAGTTGTCCTCCAGAAGAGTTATTAAAAAAGTGATACATACAAGTAAAGGGAGAGAGGCCACGAGTTCCAATTATCAGCTCATAAAGTTTTTACCAATAGGGAACATAGATTCTATTCAGGGTTGGATCAAGGGAGGGTCTCCTGCAGATCCACAATTGTAGGTGAGTCTCCAGGGAATGCAGTTTCAGGAAAGCAGTTCTGGTAGGCAGGGATGATTATCAGCTGATGCGGCACAGCAGTCATCTTGTAGTTACCAGGAATGGTGTTGTGGGGATCTGCAGTGTTAGTTGTCCTCGGGCATCTGGCTTCCCCAAGAATGACAGAGTAGTTCTTGTTCTTCACCGAGGCAATGCAGGGCTGGAAACCATCATCTTCTCACTGTCCATAGGCAGAGAACATCCTCCCATACAATATACTTCTCAATTGGTTTAAGAGAGCCAAAGTTTTTTTTCTGTTGCTTACAATTGCAAGCTCTTCATCCTTGTTCTCGGCCTCCGCCTGCTGCCCGCTACCTACGACCACGCGCAGGTCCTGGGGGCCACGCGCAGGCCCGGTGGCCACCCGCAGATGCAAGCCGGGCCATCCAGCACCGGAGAGGCAGGGGGGGCCGGGGCCCTGGCCGTTTGGCACGCGGGGCGCGGCGCGGGGAGCGGAGCCCCAGCCGTGGGCTCACAAATTTCTTTATATTTTACTTGTATTTAACATTTAACACTTGCTAGTGTCTTGCAACTATCCTCAAAATGATTACGTATTATAATGCTGAAAGAACTTACCCAAAAGTCTATAAAAATTTGCCAAAAAGAAAAGATAGCAAAATACAGAAATCATTAGTCAGCTCTTACTTGACACCGGGGTCTTGGTGTATCTTCCTGGCGTCTGACAGACCCACTCGTGTTCAACAGCCTTCATTAACTAAAAGTGAATTTCAAATGTACAGACTCAGTGACAATAAAAATAAATAAATGCCAAATTACTAAAATATATTCTACCCCTGCATCAACCATTGAAATGAGCTCGGAGTCTTGAAAAGTCCATGCCGCAAGGTCATCGAAATGAGAGTGTGAAACTCTTTTTCTTCTCGAGTCTGTGGCACGCCCTGGAGTAATCAGGCATGTACTAAAGCATGCTATTACTCCTACTCTTAGGTCCGTGCCTGACTGAGTGCGTAGGAGCCTACCTCCCAGGGAGACGCTATGTCAACCTCTGCAAAGCGATCAAGGTAACTCAAACAGGCCATGTTTCTAAAACAAGGTCAAAAAAAACTTAAACAACTCTTCGTGCAGCGGAGTTAATCCCTAGTTTAAGTTTTTCAAAAGTTTCCCGTCTGTCTCTAATTATTTCGATTCAACTCAACCTTTACAAGTACAGAGCCAAGGAGGGAGAACTGGGCCCGTGGGTTTTCACATTTTCATTAAAAGCCAGAGGTAACATCAAACCTCCTGGAATTGCGGGTGGTGGCTCAGTTCATTCCTTCAGAGGAAATCTGGCTGAGCCCATGGAGCTGGGTGTGCGAGGTCACTATTTGCTTTGCGAGTGGGTGTGTGTAAAATGCTATTTGGCAAGCATTCACCTAGACCCCTTATGCGGGCCCACAGCTGAATGGCTATCCTTCCTGCTGCCTTTCAGTTACCAAACTAAAAAGATCACATTCCTGACACTTTTTAAAAAAGCACAGGGCCAGCCAGTAGCCTGGTGGTTAAGGATGAATCTCACATGGCTGGCTTCATTGTTGGATCATGGGCTTAATAAATAAGCTGGGTGGGACCAGCAGTTAGCGTAATGGCTATGTCGCTGGACTCCCACGTAGTCGACCGCAGTTCGAGTCCCGGACCCAGTGGATCAAACTCACGCCGGGCGCGTGTGCGTGCGTGCCCAAGATCCTGAGAGGAGAATGGAGGAGAAGGGATTGCGGCATGGCCATCCCCCCTCGGGGGCGGGGGGAGTGATTTCTCACTTTCTGTCTCTCTGTCTATCTGACGAGCACACATACCCTATAGCAAAAACCTCTCCAAAAAAAGAAAAACATAAAAATAAATAAATAAATAAACTGGATACATGTGAATGTGTGCCCAAAGTCCCCAGAGAAGAGTGGAAGAGAAGGGATTGTGGTGTGGCCATCCTTCCTGGGAAGTGATCTCTCTCTCTCTCTCTTTCTCTCTCTCCTTCTCTATCTTCCTCTCTCTCAGGCACATGTGCCCTATAGAAAAAACTTTAAAAACTGAAAAATAAGAAGAAGAAAGAGAAAAAAGTGCAGATGTGAGCAGGCAGTAGCTGTGACGAACTTCCATTTCTATTAATTAGGACAGGGATACTGTCCTACACACATTCTGTGAGCTCAATAAATGCTCTCTGACTACGCTGAGCTGCCATTTTGTGTGTGTGTGTGTGTGTGTGTGTGTGTGTGTGTGTGTGTGCAGATGCAAAGATGTACACAGTCCCAAGATTTTTTTTTATATTTTCTTATTTTTTTACATTTAATTGCTGTACATCTTTACAGTGTACAAACTGAATTTTCCCAGCATGAATACATGATATATTATTGTAGTCAAAGAACTCACCATACATATAATCCGTGACAATTAGCAATTGTGAATGATGTCACACAGATCGTTTTCCATTTCCGTGTCTGTTAAATGTTTTGCTTCTTCTCCCTCCTTGATTCCCTCTCTCCCGCTCTCCGCCGCCTACCCTCCTCCCACACTGTCTCCAGTGTCCGCAGTCACTCTCCACACTTTTATACCCTCTGATGTTTCCGTTTCTGTCACGGAGTGCGGACAGTCTGTATATATTAGGTAGGGGCATATAATGTCTTTCTTTCACAGTCTGGCTTGCTTCGCTTTACCATTACATCTTCATCTACTTTCTATCAAATGTCAGAGTCTCATTCTATTTTTATGGCTGAGTACTATTCCATACTGTATAGGTGCCACACTTTTACAATCCATTCATCTGTTCTTGGGTGCTTGGGTTGACTCCGTGTGTAAGCATTTGTGAATAATACCACAATAACTACGGATGGGCAAGTCTTTTTCTGACTGAGTGTTTTCCTATCCTTTGGGTAGATACCCAGGAGTGGAATTGCTGGATCATGTGATAGTTCTATTTGAGTGTTTTCTAGGAACCTCATCTTGTTCTCCACAGTGGCTGTTCTAATTGCGTTCTCACGAACTGTGCAGGAGAGATCCTTCTTCATTGCAGCCTCACCAGCACTTACCGTTTTTATTTTTTTAACCTTAGCCA
Source organism: Tupaia belangeri chinensis (assembly GCF_000334495.1). Taxonomy (NCBI): domain Eukaryota; kingdom Metazoa; phylum Chordata; class Mammalia; order Scandentia; family Tupaiidae; genus Tupaia; species Tupaia belangeri. Next base: position 1,980,658 of record NW_006204667.1, on the reverse strand, counting down.
TTCTGCTAGGGTTAGGTGATATCTCAATGTGGTTCTGATTTGCAACTCCCTTATAATAAGGGGGCTTAATAAATAAGCTGGGTGGGACCAGCAGTTAGCGTAATGGCTATGTCGCTGGACTCCCACGTAGTCGACCGCAGTTCGAGTCCCGGACCCAGTGGATCAAACTCACGCCGGGCGCGTGTGCGTGCGTGCCCAAGATCCCGAGAGGAGAATGGAGGAGAAGGGATTGCGGCATGGCCATCCCCCCTCGGGGGCGGGGGGAGTGATTTCTCACTTTCTGTCTCTCTGTCTATCTGACGAGCACACATACCCTATAGCAAAAACCTCTCCAAAAAAAGAAAAACATAAAAATAAATAAATAAATAAACTGGATACATGTGAATGTGTGCCCAAAGTCCCCAGAGAAGAGTGGAAGAGAAGGGATTGTGGTGTGGCCATCCTTCCTGGGAAGTGATCTCTCTCTCTCTCTCTTTCTCTCTCTCCTTCTCTATCTTCCTCTCTCTCAGGCACATGTGCCCTATAGAAAAAACTTTAAAAACTGAAAAATAAGAAGAAGAAAGAGAAAAAAGTGCAGATGTGAGCAGGCAGTAGCTGTGACGAACTTCCATTTCTATTAATTAGGACAGGGATACTGTCCTACACACATTCTGTGAGCTCAATAAATGCTCTCTGACTACGCTGAGCTGCCATTTTGTGTGTGTGTGTGTGTGTGGGTGTGTGTGTGTGTGTGTGTGCAGATGCAAAGATGTACACAGTCCCAAGATTTTTTTTTATATTTTCTTATTTTTTTACATTTAATTGCTGTACATCTTTACAGTGTACAAACTGAATTTTCCCAGCATGAATACATGATATATTATTGTAGTCAAAGAACTCACCATACATATAATCCGTGACAATTAGCAATTGTGAATGATGTCACACAGATCGTTTTCCATTTCCGTGTCTGTTAAATGTTTTGCTTCTTCTCCCTCCTTGATTCCCTCTCTCCCGCTCTCCGCCGCCTACCCTCCTCCCACACTGTCTCCAGTGTCCGCAGTCACTCTCCACACTTTTATACCCTCTGATGTTTCCGTTTCTGTCACGGAGTGCGGACAGTCTGTATATATTAGGTAGGGGCATATAATGTCTTTCTTTCACAGTCTGGCTTGCTTCGCTTTACCATTACATCTTCATCTACTTTCTATCAAATGTCAGAGTCTCATTCTATTTTTATGGCTGAGTACTATTCCATACTGTATAGGTGCCACACTTTTACAATCCATTCATCTGTTCTTGGGTGCTTGGGTTGACTCCGTGTGTAAGCATTTGTGAATAATACCACAATAACTACGGATGGGCAAGTCTTTTTCTGACTGAGTGTTTTCCTATCCTTTGGGTAGATACCCAGGAGTGGAATTGCTGGATCATGTGATAGTTCTATTTGAGTGTTTTCTAGGAACCTCATCTTGTTCTCCACAGTGGCTGTTCTAATTGCATTCTCACGAACTGTGCAGGAGAGATCCTTCTTCATTGCAGCCTCACCAGCACTTACCGTTTTTATTTTTTTAACCTTAGCCATTCTGCTAGGGTTAGGTGATATCTCAATGTGGTTCTGATTTGCAACTCCCTTATAATAAGGAATGTTGAGGATTTTTTTATATGCTTTTTTCTGTTTGTATGTCTTCTTTGGAGCATTATCTATTCAGCTCATTTATCCCTCTTTCAATTGTATTGATTTTTTTGGGGGGGAGGGGGTTAAGCTGCTTGAGTTCCCTGTATATTCTGGTTATCAGTCACTTATCTGAGGCATAGTTTGCAAATATATTTTCCCATTCTGAGGGTTGTCTCTTCACTCTAATTATTGTTAATTTTGCTGTGCAGGAGCTTTTTAACCTGATATAATCCCACTTGCCTATTTTTTAGATTATTGCCTGTGCTTTCAAAGTCTTATTTGAGAAGTCTTTGTCTTCTCTGATGTCTCCAAGTTTATCTTGTGTTTTCCACCAGTAGTTTTATATTTTGAGGTTTTATGTTTAGATCTTTGGTCCATTGTGACTTGGTTTTCATTAATGATGAGAGACGGGGATCCAGCTTCATTCTGCTGTGGATGGATATCCAGTTTTTCCAGCACCATTTGCTGAAAAGATTTTCTTTTACTCACTGCATTGTCTTGGGCCCTTTGTAAAAAATCAATTGGCAAAATCTTTGGGGTTTATTTCTGTGTTCTCTAACCTGTTCCATTGGTTGACATGCCTGTTTTTGAGCCAGTACCATACTGTTGTGATTATCACAGCTTTGTAATGTATTTTGGGGTCAAAGAGTGAGATGTCTCCTACTTTGTCTTTTTTTTTTTTTGCAGTATTGCTTTGGTAATATGGGGCTTTTTATTATTCTAGACAAATTTTATGATTGTTTCTTCCATTTATTTGAAAAATGTCTCTGGTAATTTGAGTGGGATTGCATTAAATTTGTAAATTAATTTAGGTAAAATAGCCGCTTTGATTATTCTTCCAATCCAAGAACATGGCATGTCTTTCCACTTTTTAATATCTTTTTTTAAACTTTATTTTAGTTTTAGTTTTTCATAGTTTTCCTTGTAGAGACAATCTTTGAATTCTATGGTTGAGTTTATTCCTAGGTATCTTATTTTTGTTGTGGCTATTATAAAATGCAATTGCTTTATTCAATTTTACCTCAGTCTGCTCATTGTTGGTGTATAGAAATACTGTTGATTTTGTATCCTGCCACTTTACTGTATTCGTTTATCACTACCAGGAGTTTGTTTATGGACTTTTTTGGGTTTTCTGTGTATGTAACTATGTCATCTGCAGATAGAGATAAATTCACTTCTTCTTTCCCTGTCTGAATGCCTTTTATTTTATTCTCTAGTCTGACTGCATTGACTAGGACTTCCAGTCCTATATTGAAAAGAAGCGAGAAAGTGGATAGCCTTGTTTTATTCTAGATTTTAGTGAAAAAGCTTTCAGTCTTTTCCCATTTTACTAAATGGGTGTTAGCTATGGGTTTTAATGGTTGTGAAGTCATTCAAGAATAGGTTGTTTAGTTTCCATGTGTTTGTGTACTTTTGATGGTTTGTTCTATAGTTTATATCAAGTTTAATTCCAGTATGATGTAGGTCTTCATCAGCAAAGTGCATTTCTTGCAAGCAGTATATAAAGGGCTCCTTTTTTTTTTAATTCATTCAACCAATCTGTGTCTTTTAGTTGAAGAATTTAACCCATTAACTTTCAATGTTATTGTCAATATTTGTGGACTTATCTCTGTCATTTTATTAGCCATTTTCTTTCTTTCTTTCTTTCTTTTTTGTGATAGGGCACATATGCTCACTAGAGAGACAGAAAGTGAGAAATCACCCCCTAGGGGGGATGCCACTTTGTAATTCTTTCTCCTCCATTCTCCTCTTGGGATTTTGGGCATGCACATACACACACCCAGCATGAGTTTCAAGTGGCCAGATCCAGGACTCAAATTGCTGTTGAATATGTGGGAGTCCAGTGATGTAACCATTATGCCATCTGCTCATCCCCTTCTTGGTTATTTTCTGTTCTCTTATGTTTGTTTGTCTCTTTAGTTTTCCAAATATAGTACTCCTTTCAGTACTTCTTAAACAGTTCATATAGTGTTGGTAAATTCTTTCAGTTTTTGTTTATCTGAGAATAATTTAATTTTCTCTTTCCGTATGAAAGATGATCTTGCTGGGTATAGTATTATTGGTTGATATTTTTTTCTTTTACTGTTTTGAACATCTCTTCCCATTCTTCCTTTACTTGTATTGTTTCAGTGAGAGTCAGACGTTAGCCTAATATGATATCCTTTGTAAGCAACTTGCCATTTCTCTTTTGCCATTTTAGAATCTTGTTTTGTCTTTGACTATTACCAATCTGGTTATGAGGTACTGTGAGGAGGATCTTCTTATTCTGATTCTATTTGGTGTTCTTTGTATTTCCTGAATCTGAATGTCTGAATGTTTCTCTAGGTTTGAAAAGTTTTTTGCAAATATTTCATGGAATAGATTTTTTTATGTCTTTATCAGATTCCTCACCTTCTGTTATATCTATTATTTGAATATTAGGGCATGTAATGGTATCTTGTATTTTCCTATGTTGTCCTGATTTTTTCTTGGTTATTTTCTCATTCTTCTTGGTAGTTTTATTTAAGTCAGAGACTTTGTCTTCCAGGTCAGAGATTCTATATTCTGCATGATCTAATCTACTGTTGATACTTTTGAGGGAGATTTTGATTTCCCTCATTGTGGTCTTCATCTCCAGAAGTTCTGTTTGATTCTTTATTAGAGTGTCTATCTCTTTATGGAATTCTTCCTTCAAGTCGTGCAATGATTCCTTATCCCTCAGCATTGGTTGTCTGTTTTCTCTTACATCTCATTAAGTATAGTTATAGTGAATATTCAGAATTATTCTTATGACATTTCTGTGATGTCTGGTATTTATCCATTCTTGATAATGAGTTATGCTGTTCCACTGAGAGAGGTTTCCAAGTTTTCTCATATTTCTTGGTATTTGGCTTTGATTTTTAGGCATCTGGTGAGGTATGTACTTCTTCCTCTTTTTTTTTTTTAATTCTTTTTGTTTAAGTAGGTTTCTGTAGCTGTTTCCTACAGTGTGTGTTGACTCAATGTCGGTTTCTCTATTCTTCCAAAACACACTAAGAATTTTGAGATTTGGCTTTAAGGAGGAGAGATTCTCTCCTTTGTCTCCTCCAGAAGGAGAGGATGTGGAATAGTTTCTCCAGAATCTCCCTGCAGAGAGATGGGTGTAGCCCCTCTCAGATGTTTTGTTCTTGAAGCAGAGGAGCTGAGTGGTGAAGACTTAGACCAAGCAAAAAGTAGAAGTACCCAGCAGTGCAGAGCACAGGGCCCAGAACGCAGGGCTGGGTCTTCCCAGGCCCACCTTTGAAGTGGGGAGGGGCTGAACTGACCCAAGAAGCAGCCTGAAGCTTGTCTGCCAGTTCCTGCAGGTCAGTGGGACTCTAGAGAGAAAATTGGCAGGCGAGTGGTGCACAGAAACCCAAATAATCAAGTTTTTATTTGTTTCTACATTAAATGTTACTCTTTGTAAGTACCTAAAATGTAAAGATACATGAAAAGATTTCAAAATTTCATGAAAAATTGAATTAAATATGAGTTTATATTGGTAGAAAAAAATTTTAATCTGTGCAATTTTTTAATAAAACCTATTTTCATGAACTTTTTAAAGACCTGTTGTATAGGTAAAGAACTAGAGATACATTAAATTGCAAATTGGAAAGTTTAAAAGTGTGTATCTTACAGTACACATGTGGCTCACTTTCAATGATAAAATACTGATCACATGTATTTTTTGACTTAGATAAGCACTCTCATGTTTCAATAATAGTCTCATATTAGAATTGCTTTCCATAATCTAATCAACTACAAAAATAACAACAAATAGGGACTCTCTAGTAAAATCATTCTCTATTTAACTTGTTTAAAAATCAGAGATTCAAAAGTCCTGTGTGGGGAACCAGCAGTTAGCATAATGGCTATGTCGTTGGGCTCCCACATAGTTGACCGAGGTTCGCGTCCCAGACCCGGTGGCTTAAAACTCACGCCGGGCGCGTGTGCGTGTGTGCCCAAGATCCTGAGAGGAGAATGGAGGAGAAGGGATTGCAGCGTGGCCATCCCCCCTGGGGGGTGATTTCTCGCTTTCTGTCTCTATGTCTCTCTCTGTCTGTCTGGTGAGCGTACACGCCCTATAGCGAAAACCTCTCCAAAAAAAAAAAAAAGTCCTATGTGAAAATAATGAAATGAAAAAAAAATGCATAAAGATATAAAATGAGCTGGAGAAATTTTATGACATATATGACAAATAAAAAAGTAATATAGGGTCAGCAGATGGTGCGGAGGTTAAGGAGGTTAAGGTGGCTAGATTACACATGGCCAACTGTGCAGTTTGAAAATCACACCAGGCATGTGTATGTACATGCTCAACAGCTCTAGAAGAGAGTGGAGGAGAAGGATTGCATGGCTTTTCCCCTGGAAGAATGTTTTCTCTATTTCCCTCTCTCTCTCTGACTCTGTCACTCCAGTGAGTGCACATGCCCTATACCAAAAAGTTTAAAAGCAACAAGTAATATAGTGAATAAATTAAAACCTAAAGGAACAAGATAAATATCTCAATTAAAATGTAAGTAAAGGCTATGAGTAGGCAAGATACAAAAGAAAGAATAAAAACTATCCACAAACACTTAAAAACATATTCGACCTTACTCTGGCAGAAAGCTAATTTTTAAGACATAGAATGACCCATGAGTCTCAAGTGTTTAAAAACTAGTGCTGTAGGCAGGAACCAGCAGTTAGCGTAATGGCTATGTCGCTGGACTCCCATGTAGTCGACCACGGTTCACGTCCCGGACCCGGTGGCTTAAAACTCACGCCGGGCACGTGTGCGTGCATGCCCAAGATCCCGAGAGGAGAATGGGGGAGAAGGGATTGCGGTGTGACCATCCCCTCTGGGGGGTGATTTCTCGCTTTCTTTGTCTATGTCTCTCTCTGTCTGTCTGGCGAGCGCACGTGCCCTATAGCGAAAAAAAAATCTCTCAAAAAAAAAAAAAAAAACCAAGGCCGTAGGGGAGGGGGGGTAAAATCTCTCAAAAAAAAAAAAAAAAACCTAGCGCTGTAGAGTAGAGGTGATTTGTCTCATCCAAATGCTCTCGTTCTGCAGGTCAGGATATAACCCAGCTATGCTTCTCTGAAGAGCAAGTCAGTAATACGTATCAAGATGTAAACTGGCCTACCCCATCATGCAACAATTCCAGTTTCCTTGGGAATTAATCCTAAGGAAATAATCAAATTAATCATCAAAAGTGCATATTATATAAATATAAATGTATACATGTTCACATGTGTGTATGTGTAACTGTGCATGTGATATTATGTATAAGGTCCCCCAAAATGTGAAATAGCCCAAATGTTCAAAAAGACAGGATTAATTAAATAATTTATTATGAAACTTCCATATAACAAAATGAGCAACTAATAAAGATGAAAATATAGGGCCAGTTCCATGGCCTGGTGATTAAAGGAGCCAGATTCCCACATGGATGACCATCCTCTGAGCTGGTAAACATGCAGGTCCATTTGTACACATGTCTCAAATCCCAGCAGAATGGAGAAATGGGGACAGGATTGCAGTGTGACCATAGTCCTTGGGAAGATTCTTTCTTCTCCTACCCCGCCCCATCTCTCTCTGGTAAGTGTGCATGCTTTCTGATTTAAAAAAAAGAAGAAAGAAAGAAAGAAAGAAAGAAAGAAAGAAAGAAAGAAAGAAAGAAAGAAAGAAAGAAAGAGAGAGAGAGAAAAGAAGAGAAAAGAAAAGAAAAGAAAGAGAAAGGAAAAAAGAAAAGAAAGAAAGAAAGAAAGAGAAAAGGTTACACTATCCATTCAGCACTACTCAACTTTTAAAATTAGATAAACTGGGGCCAGCAGGTAGCATGGTAGTTAAGGCGCTGGATTCTAACATGGCCCACCCCAGTTCGAGTCCTGGACTTGGTGGCTTGAAAAACACAGCAAGCATGTGTGTATGCATGCCCAAAATCCCAAGAGGAGAATGAAAGAGAAGGGATTGCAGTGTGGCCATCTCCCCTGGGGGTGATTTCTCACTTTCCCTTTCACTGTGTCTGTCTACCTCTCTGGCAAGTGCACACACCCTATGGCAAAAAAACTTTAAAATGAATCAGACAAACTGGATTATGGGATGCAGAGGTCACTAGATACAGTAGATTGAGCTGCCAATTCTTTGCCTCTGACTCATCTTCGATTACAGAACTGACTACGTTGCAGTGTCTGCATCCTTATCTGTGATGTTAAGATCATTTGTAATCCTTAAAGAGTTTAGTTGAAACTATTAGACGGAATCCTAAAGATGTCCTCTGAGACTCTGTTGCATTATTTTTGTGTTCTTTGGCTGAGGAATAAGTTCTTCATTTTTATCTGAAATTTTATGATCTGATTTGAAAGTAATACATGCTGATTGAAAATATTGTGACAAACCATCAAGATATAAAAAAATGAAAACAGCTCACACTACACCAACCACAAATAGCACTAATATCTGGGTACATTTCCTGTGTCAAGGGGTAAGAAGACAGGCTGCGGAACCTGAGTGCCTGAGTTCAAATCCTAAATCTGCCAGTTACTGGCTTTGTGACCCTAAGCAAGTGGCTTAATGTCTTTGCTTCAGTTTCTCAAGAGAGGTAGAAAGGAAGTCAGAAGAAACCTCAGTGGGTGGATCTGAGAGTTAAATAGGGTAAAGTGCTTAGAACCGTGGCCGGAACAGGGTCTCAGGCTGACGAAATGTAGCTCTTAGTTTCTTTTTGAATTTAAGCATTAAATATATGGAACCTAAATTTATGGAATCACACTGTTTGGTATTCAGCTTTTTCACTTAACATATTTTTTTCATTCAGCAAGGTTTTCTTTTCCTTTTATTTAATGAATATCTTTGCATGTACATTAATACAAACTAAAGAATTACTTATAATCACTACATAACATTACCAAGTTATTTGGCCAACTGGAGGAAACAGTTATGTAAGTTCTTTTTCATAATATAACCTCATTAAGAAGGTCAAATTAGATTATTAAGCAAAAAAGAAAAAAAAAAGGTATAGCCTTATACTCAACTTTAATTTTTTTTTTTTTACTCACTTTATAAACTGATGTCAAAGAAAGAAGGGGTGAGGGTAGGGAGGAGATACACAGTGAGTGTGTGTGTGTATTTTAAAAATAGAGACAAAAAAATTAAGATGTAATTCTTATAATGTTCCTGGTTGGTTATCCTCAGAAAATAATATGAAATGCTCTTCAAAGTCCTTTAAGTTAATACAGTTTGTTTCAGCTTATTTGGCTACCTATAAGATTATTCTTCAGATTGTTTTAAGGAGTATACTATCATCAATTACCTCTCATTATCAGCAAACAGCCATGAAACAGAAGCTATTTATAAACCGAATTTTAAAATTTTACTTTGTTTTTATGAAAATCTTGCTGTAAGATGTATGCACTGAACAGAGAGACAGAGAGAGAGTGAGCAATCATCACCCAGCAGGGGTAGCCATGCTGCAACCCCCTCTCCTCTGCTGTCTGGGATTTTGGACAGGCACGCACATGAGCCCGGCGTGAGTTTCAAGACAACGTGTCCGGGACATGAACTGCAATCAGCCATGTGGGAGTCCAGCACCTTAACCACTATACCACCCGCTGGCCCCTAAACTGAATTTTAACAAGAGTGGAAGACTGCAAAGATTGTAACTTTATAAAAAATTTATGCTGTTTTAGAATTTGCTATACTAATGTGGGAAAAAAAAAAATCTGCTTCCAGACATGTCCTATCATCCAAGGTTTGAGTTCATGAACATATCAAACTTCCAAAACAATTTCCAAGTTTTAAAGCCCCCTTCTTATACTCTCAGGGGTGTATGAGATACCCTGATATGGCCAGCAATACCATTGCACCACTCTTAAACACCAGTCCAAAAACTCAATTTCAGAAATACTTCAACTCTCTTTTTCATGAACCTTTAAACAAATCTATTATTTTTTATTTATATATTTATTTTATTTTGGAGAGGTTTTTGCTATAGGGCACATGCACTCACCAGACAGACAGAGACAGAGAGACAGAAATCTAGAAATCACCCCCCAGGGGGGATGGCCACACCACAATCCCTTCTACTCCATTCTCCTCTCGGGATCTTGGGCACGCATGCACACACGCCCGGCGTGAGTTTAAGCCGCAGGGTCCAGGACTCGAACTGCGGTTGACTACATGGGGGTCCAGTAACATAGCCATTACACCAACTGCTGGTCCCAATACTGTTCTTTTTTCTATATGTGAAGGTAACTCTATTGACCCTCCTTCAAGTGCAATGCTTCAGACTCAGCCAGGTCAGTCCCGGTCTTGGCTGATTATAATAGACACGCTGGGTCTTTAAAAACTTCGTGGAAAATGAAATATGAATAAACTATGCATGGATGTCAATGATTTTTGCACCAACTAAACCTACACCTTAATTCTATCCTTTCCACAAATTTATACGTCCCCTTCTAGGTTTTCAAAGCTGGACCTTAGTTTGTGACCCCAGCCTGGAGAATCCTAATTAAGGGTTACTCAGCTTTGGCTTTAACTTTTCATCAACCAGTTATAATTTCTAAACTAGCCATGACAAATGTTTACTGCAGATTCTCAGACATGACCTCAGTCCCACTGGACTGGGAACTCCAGGGTCCGAGCCCAGGAATGTGTGTCTAAAGAACCTTCCCTGAGGAATGCTAACGCAGACGGGAATGCCCATGTGTAGTCCGGAATTAGGGGTATTTCTAAAACTTGATGGTGGACCCAGCCGTGGTGACATGCACTGCTAAGACACTGTGCTCTGTAGGCTGGGACCGCACTGGAGGCCTGGGTTTGATTCCTTTTCTAATCTGAAGGTAGGAGCACGTGCATCAGGTTTGAGGGTGACCTTGGCAACATCTAGGAGGCCCTGTCTAAAAAAAAAAAAAAAAAGCCAGATGTGGGGCTAGACATGATATAGTGGTTAAAGATCTGGACTCTCTCACATGGCCAGTTGAGGTTCAAGTCCCAGACCCAGTGGCTTGAAAATCACATCGCGTACATGTGCAGATGTGCCCAAAAATCCCAAGAGGGAACTGGAGGATAAGGGATTGTGGCGTGGCCATCTCCCCAGGGGATGATTTCTCACTTTCTCTCTCTCTTTCTCTCTCTCTCTCTTGGTACGAACCCAAGCTCTATGGAAAAAGGAAAAAAAAGTTGATGTGTTGGCACACACTTGAAGGCCCAGCTGGGAGGCTGGGACAGGAGGATTGCAACATGACAAGAACCTGTCTTTTTAAAAATAAAATGAAATAAAATTAAAGTAAAAACCATATGAGGATATTTCTCTCTGTGTATAAAGGAAAGAAAGAACATAATCTCTGTCAACAGCTTACCGAGCCAGCGTTCCCCCAAATAAATTCCATGACATGTTTAGAGGTCCTACCTGAAGAATGGGGTTCCCAGTCAAATAAAATTGGTAAACTTCAAACAAATCATACCCTTCCTTATTTCGGAACTTCTCAGGGCCTTCAAACTTTGTGCCGTTCCAAGAGCAAAGTCAAATTTCTCTACACATGAAATTCTTCTTTCACAGAGCATGTCTTAGAACTCATGTCCCAGGAGACCAGCAGTTGGCATAATGGCTATGTAGTTGACTGTGGTTCGAGTCCCGGACCCAGTGGATTAAACTCACTCCAGGTGCATGTGCACGCACGTGCGTGCTCAAGATCCCGAGAGGAGAATGGAGGAGAAGGGATTGCAGCGTGGTCATCCCCGGGGGGTTGATCTCTCGCTTTCTGTCTCTCTATCTTTCTGGCGAGCACACGTGCCCTATAGCAAAAACCTAAAAAAAAAAAAAAGAAAGAAAGAAAAAGAAAAAAATCTCATGTCCCAAAGAATACAGTTTGGGAAATGCTGAACAGGATAACTGATTTCTCACGTCCAGTGACCAAGATTTCATACGGTTTGTACCTGAAGCACAAGCAAGTTTACTTGGAACGAATGCTCACAAACTAAAAGCTAGGTTTATCATCTAAAATGTCAAAAAAAAGTACAAGCTAAGAAAGCACTAAAGACTGCTAGTGTCCACAAAGTGCCCTGACATTCACTCCACGCATATTTCATTTCTCCTTTCGGAGTGCTGGCTCACGGTGGTGCCACCAGGAAAGCAGCATCTCCCTTCTGAATTTCCGATTTGTCTCCTACTAATAGTTGAAAAATGGGCTTTGCGGATGTGAATACTTAACGTAAGAGTAAGCTGCGGCTGTGGAAAGATGGTGGCCCTCTGACAGCAGGAACCCTGGCAGCCACGGGACTCAGCCTGCCCAGGAACTGGTAATGGTGTGTGTGCACGCCGAATTGTCTTTCCTTTTTTTTTTTAAGAGGCTTTTCCCTTTGGGTGTGTGCATTGGCCGGAGAGACAAAGAGAGAGGGACCAGCAGATGGCATAATGGTTACATTGCAGGACTGTCATGTAGTTGACGCGGTTCGAGTCCTGGACCTGGAAGCTTGAAACATGCTGGGCATGTGTGCATGTGTGCTCGACATCTAGAGAGCGGGATGGGTGAGAAGGGATTGTAGCGTGGCCATCCCCCCGAGGGGTGATTTCTTTCTTTCTGTCTCTCTATCTCTGTCTTTCTGGCAAGTGCAGACTCTCTATAGTAAAAATCTCTCTCTAAAAAAAAGAGAGAGAGAGAGAATCACCTGTAGTGGGCATGGCCACACCCCAGTTCCTTCTCCTCCATTCTCCTCCTGGGAACTTGGGCACACACACACACGTGCCCTATGTGATTTCCAAGCCACTGGGTCCAGGACTCAAACCAAGGTCCACCGTGTGAGAGTCCAGCGATGTAACTGCTATGCCCTCTGCTGGCCCCATGCACCAAGTCCTCTAGCTTGGACAGGAACGTGAGAAGGACACCAGAGAGCAGAATAACCACTGCCCAAGGGCCACAGCTGGCTAGTCTGGGGCTCCTCTAGCACAAGGACCCACTGGGTATGACATGCCGGGCAGCGTGCAGGAAACCAGCCCACTTCACGCAAAAGTGACCCGGCAAATGAGGAGCGAGAGGGGAATCAAAAGAACGACTTCTGTCATCCATTCTGCCTCTCCAGGACTGGAGCACACTTGTTTAATATTTCTGATGTGCTTGATTCTGAATGGCCTAAAAATGCGTCTACAGCTCTGGGGGAGGGCCAGCTGGAATGAAAATCAAACGGCTAAGAACTGCGGTTTTACATTTCTCTTCTAATAGAGGAAAGGGGGGGAAGACCATACCTCAAGAGAGCTCGAAGCCAAATTGCTTTTCAGGTCTGCATCACGCTTCGATGAGCTGGGGGTGGTTCCATGATGTCATCCACGGGGTTTAAATAAACAGTGTATTGAAGTTAACAGACGGCAACCAGAACAGGCTGGGCGGGTCATAGCCGGGTTCATTTGATCAGTTCCTCGTAGTTCCAGAGGTCTCTGGGCGAGACAGGAGCCAGTATTCACATTTTGGCACATGAAAAATCGGTTTGGTCAACACACGCCCTGATGGCAATGAACATTCCTCCAGACTTCATTTTCCATCCCCAGCGGAGGAGAATCCCAGCTATGCCAGCCACCGCCACTCCAAGGTAGCCAGAAAGAGCACCAAATAGTTGGGGGGGCCAGAAGCTTGCATGCCGTGAGGTACACCAAGACTAGTCTTTTGGCTCATCCATTGTGCCTGCAAATGTTAAATTTTAAGTTTTCCTCTCATTATTTCCTATTAAAAATTAATTGAAACTAGAAATTGCCATCTAAAGATTTTAGTCATCATATGTTATAGCTTCTTTAAAAGCTGTCATTTTCTTCTTCTTTTTTTTTAAAAAATATTTTTGCCTGTACACTCACCAGAGAGAGACAGAGAGAGCAAAAGTGAGAAATCACCCTCCAGGAAGATGGCCACAGCCCCTTCTCCTCGGGATTCCTGGGCACACAAGCATGCCCCCAGCATGGTTTTCTAGCCGTTAGGTCCGGGACTCAAACTTTGGTCAGCCACGTGGGAGTCCAGTGCCTTAACCATCATGCCACCTGCTGGCCCTAAGAGCTGTCACTTTCTAATTATCAGTACGATCCAATTACCCAAAGCTAGTCAATAGCTTCATAGACATAGAATATATGAATATGCCCAGCCATGAGCTTCAGAAACATTAGTTGGGTTTATCAACTTTATAAGATGTTACACGTGAGAGTGTTTTGTTTGGTTTTGTCTTGGGAATGTAAATAGAAGAAATGAATGATAACAAAGGCAAACAAGGGGCCAGCAGGTGGCGTGGTGGTAAGGCGCTGAAATCCCACATGGCCGGCCACAGTTCAAGTCCCCGACCTGGTGGCCTACTTTCTCTCTATCTCTCTCTCACTCTGTACTTTCTCTCTCTCTCTCTCTCACTCTCGCTCTCTCCCTCTCCCTCTCCCTCTCCCTCTCCCTCTTCCTCTCCCTCTTTCTCTGTCTCTCTGGTGAGCACACATGCCCTATAGCAAACTTAAAAATAATAATAATTAATAAATAGAATTGAATCATTTATTTGAAAAAAAAGAAAACAAATGATTTAAATGCCACAATTGCTTTCTATGCCAGACGCTAGCGTGGTGCTACAGAACACAAAGCCGTGTAGGTCTTAAGCCCTGACCGCATTATCTGCTAGTGGAAGTGGTGTGTGCACCCAAAGCTGTAACACGGGTAGACGTGCCACAGAAGAGGCACACCTGGTTACTAGAGAAGTCACAGGATGGTAAGGCCACACGTATGAACAGGAATCAAGAAAAGTTTTCCGGGAGAGGGTGCCAAGCAGTGGCACAGTATTAAAGCAACTGGACCACATGGGAAGGTGTCTGGTCCACACCCCAGAGCCTGTGTGTGCCCACTGGGCGCATGTGCCGAGCTCGAACTTGGCTGAGGCTGGGGTGGGTCACAGCATGACTGTGAGCACCTACTGAGCACCTACTGAGAGTCCCTCTGTCTCTCTGTTTCTCTTTTTCTTTCACAGGGGAAATAAATACATAAACCTTTTCAAGATTTTATTTATGTATTTATTTTTAATTTTTTCTATACGGTGTAAGCATTTGCCAGAGAAAGAGAGAACGAAGAGAAGTAAAAAATAACCCCCCAGAGGGATGGTCACACTGCAGTTCCTTCTCCATTCTTCTCTCAGGATTTTGGCCATTCACGTACACGCCCCATTGCGTTTTTCGAGCCACCAGGTCTGGGACTCGAACAGAGCACTCGGCCATGTGGGATCTAACTGCCTTAATCACCATGCCACCAGCTGGCCCCCAAATAAAACTTTTAAAGATTCCTGGACGAGTTTCATTTGAGATGTTCAGGATGTAGACAAGGACACGGTACAGGCAGCAGGACGTGAGGAGAGTGGGGACTGTCGCGGGTACAGAGGGTGGCCTTCCGGTTTGCCCCGAGAACTGCACTCACAGGAGAAACGAGGACGGAAAGGCAAGTCTGGGTCCTTCCGGAGGGCTTTGAACTCCATGGGACTTGAATCCGGACAAAGCAGTGTGGGACGTTTTCCAGGAAAGCATAGCTAAGTTGAGAAAAAATCTGGACATAGTTCCCAGACACTATCCCAGTTGAAAGAGCCCAAGATGGGGAAAATCAGAAGCTGTTAGTGCAAGGTCATCAGGGGGTGACCAGCAGTTGGCGTAATGGCTATGTCGCTGGACTCCCATGTAGTCGACTGCGGTTCAAGTCCTGGACCTGGTGGCTTAAACTCACTCCGGGCACGTGTGCATGCGTGCCCAAGGTCCAGAGAGAAGAATGGAGAAGGGATTGTGGCATGGTCATCCCCCCGGGGGGGGATTTCTCACTTTCTGTCTCTCTCTCTTTCTGATGAGCACATGTGCCCTATAGCAAAAAAAATCTCTCAAAAAAAAAAAAAAAAAGATAATCAGGGGGCCAGCAGATGGTATAGCAGTTACATCACTGGACTCCCACATGGCCAACTGCGGTTCGAGTCCTCGACGTGCCAGCTTAAAACTCACACCGGGCATGTGTGCGAGTGTGCCCAAGATCTCCAAGACCCCAGGAGGAGAAGAGGAGGGATTGGAACATGGCCATCCTACCTGGGAGGTGACTTCTCACTTTCCTCCTCTCTCTCTCTCTCTCTCTTTCTCTCTCTCCCTCTCTCTCTCTCTCTCTCATGAGTGCATGCTCCCTAAGGCAAAAACCTAAAAAAGAAATACTCAGAGTCTGCGTTAAGGGGACGACACAGGAACAGAAATGAAAACGCAGAGGTATTGAACGAGTAGACCTAGAGGACGGAATGCTGGCTGGGTGGGAAAACAGAATTTGAAGAGTCCAAAACAGATTTCAGTCATGAGTAGTTTTTTAAATTTTCTTATTTAAAAATGTGGTGTCAACATTCATGACCTGGAAAACGAGTGAGCGAGGAGGCCATTTGGTGAATTTGGTTAGAAACAGAATTTGAAGAGTCCAAAACAGATTTCAGTCAGGAGTTTTTTTAATTTTCTTATAAAAAAAATGTGGTGTCAACATTCATGACCTGGAAAACGAGTGAGCGCGGAGGCTCACTCGTTTGGTTAGATAGCTCCAGAATTTGGACACCTCGATCCACGTTCAACAGCTCCTAAGGCTTAGGAAGGTTTGGAGGAGAGGCTGGAAGGTTGGGGATTAGCTAACACATATTAGAGCGAGTCCTCTCGAGAAGGAATTCGGGGTTTTCATTCAACAGGTATTTGATAAGCTCCTAATGTGGGCCAGGCATTTACTGGGGCATGTTAAGAAACTCTTAAATATATCAAAAAGAGGCTTTATAGAGATGGAATCTGGTAGTTTCTCATCACTTAATTGGCTGAATAACCCAGAGCAACTCCCCTCTCTGGGGTGTGTAGCTTGTTTAGAGCCTAGAATATTGCCATTACACACCTGGCCACTTGGAGGTGGTGGGCTTGCCAGGCCTAGAATGTTCCAAGGTCACAGGGAGTTCCTGGGTAATGTTCTCAGGAGTGGTCAGTAGGGCTAGTGGCAGCAAGAAAGGAGGTGACAGCTAAGGTCTCCATGGGAGTGGAGGAGCCCAGCACACAGCGTCAGTTCAGAGAGGTCCTGGGAGACGGAACCCCGCCTTCCCCTGGTGCGGCACTTCCCAACAGTGGGAGCCTGCACGGCCCAAAGCACTTCCAGGCCGAGTCTCAAGGCTGGATCCAGAAGCCAGAGGAATAGCAGTCATTTCTTTTTTTTTGGGGGGGGAGGGGGGGCTTCTCTATAGGGCGCGTGCGCTCCTCACGCGCTCACCAGAGAGAGAGAGAGAGAGAGAGAGAAAGCGAGAAATCACCCCTCAGGGGGGATGGTCATGCTGCAATCCCTTCTCCTCCATTCTCCTCTCAGGATCTTGGACACGCACACACACACGCCTAGCGTGAGTTTTAAGCCACCAGGTCCGGGACGCGAACCGCGGTTGTCTACATGGGAGTCCTGTGACATAGCCATTACGCTAACTGCTGGTTTCCAATAACAGACATTTCTTAAAGCAGGCCCTGTGGAGTAGGGCAAGGTGAGAGGAATGAAGGGTGGAGGGATCTTCCCGCACTGCTGGTGCTTAGCCGTCCTCTTGACACTCACTGAGCGCCGCTATCAGGGTGAGCCATCCTGAGGCCCCTGGGGGACATCGGATGTGCCCTGCCACCTACTGTGTGCTCAGTGCTTCCTGCCCAGTGCGTAACAGGGAACGACACACCCCAACATTGAGAGGTTGACAGTCTACGAGGACCATGGATAGTGATGAAACCTCAGCTAGACCATAACAGGTGCGAGAAGAAAGAGGACCACAGTCCAGGGACAGCCTCGAACAGAACTTCTTTCTGATCGGAGCGTCAGGAGGCTGCTCCAAGAGGAGGATACCTGAGCGAACAAGGGATGGAGCTCACTTTCTGCAAAACCCTTTTCTGGGGGAGGAGGGGTGGACTCCCACTCAGACCAGCTCCGAATACTGATCACTCGAGTATCCAAATACAGAATCCGGAAGGGACAGAACAGCAGAAGAGCTGATCCAAAACAGAACCAAGACACTGCAGCCCGACCCAGAGACTGCAGTACAGAGAGAACGGGAAATAGCTCCGCCTAGCCGTGCTTGTCACACGGTGCAGTGCGGAAGGTCAAACTGGAGCCTGGCACCATGCCCCAGGTGACTCGGGGCACATTATCGAGCTCAGGAAGCCTCAGCTTCCCCCTCTGCAAGGTGGAAGTAATCAGAATATATACTCCACAGTCACTGTGAGAATTAAATAAAATGCACTAAACTCTTAGCCCCAACTCTTAGGGAACGTTAGCTACCAAGCTCTTTCTCAAAGTTGTGTCATGTTACATTCCCATCAGGAAAGCACGATGACCCCAATTTCTCCACGCCTTCGCCAACACTTGTTATTGTCTGTCCTTTGACGTTAGCCATCCTGGGGAGCGTGGTGCGGCATCTGCTCGGAGTTTTGATTTGCACTGCTCTAATGGATACGGATATGGAGCATCTTTTCCTGTCCCTATTGGCCATTCATATCTCTTTTTAGGAGAAATATCTGTTCACAGGAAAGATTGTGAAGATCTTATTCACTCACACTGGACAGAGGAACCAAAATTGTGCCTTAGCAAACAGAAAGTGCACCAGA
>NW_006204667.1:1939099-1962394 GCF_000334495.1 Tupaia belangeri chinensis | reverse complement strand
GGTTCTTCCATGACTGGGAAGGAAGAGCAGGGCAGACGTGTTCTCTCATCTTATCTCTTCTCCCAACTCCGGCCCTCTGCCCTCCCACAGTGAGACTTTCTCGAGCTCCTTCCTCCTCCCTCCGAGTGTGCCCAGTTGAGTCTCACAGCGCCACCTGAGACAGTTCTGTATCTGGACTAGACGGAGGCCAGAGGGGTAGGACATGAGCGAGAGTGGAGAGTGGGAAAGACCATCCAGAGCTGTCTGTGCGTGACCCCTCCACACAGAGCCTGCAGGAGGGCCGGATAAGTAAGTACAGACACCTTCCCTTCTATGGTCACTTTTTTCTTATGTTTATTGGTTTCTTCCATGAGCAAGAAAGACAGAGAGACAGGTATCCACAACGGGGTCTTTACTCCGTGACCCACCCTGGTTTCATCAGCCCCATATCACACGTGCGTGCCTCGCATCCTCAAGGACACCTTCGGATGAGAACCTGGAACCTGCTCCTGTGGGTCGTTCTTGAACGTGCTGCATTTTACCATGGAACCACTATCCAGCCCCCCTCCTCTGGCCTCTTATATCCAACTCTGAGCGCTGTCTGTGCTGAGGCTGGCAGAGGCACCATCAAGGGGACAATGTTTGAACCAGTGACAGAAAGTGCATTCTGCCACCGTGGAAACCTGTGCCCTAAGCAATCGCTTACCTTCTCCAAGTTTGTTTTACTCACCTGCAAATTAAGGGTAATAACATGCATTCTACCTGTCTTGAAAGATTTTTATGAGGCTATGATGTGCTCAGGCATGGGGAAGAGCCTTATAAAATGCTATGTGAGTATGAAAGGACTTCCAAAAGTCCATGGGAAAGTAGAATTAAAGAACAAGTTTGTTTGGTACAAAAATATTTTGAAATCCATGCATAAGTTTTTTTGTTTTGTTTTGTTTTATTGTGTGTGGTTTTTTCCATAGTATGAGTGTGCTTGCTAGAGACAGAGAGAGGGAAAGTAAGAAATCACACCTTGAGGGGAAGGCCGTACCACAATCCCTTCTCCTCTACTCTCCTCATGGAGAATGCATGCAGATATTCCCAGCGTGATTTTCAAGCCGCCGTGTCCAGGACTTGAATAGTGGTCAGACAAGTGGGAGTCCAGCACCTTAACTACCACTTCGCCTGCTAGTCCCCATGCATAGTTTTTTACAACATGCATTTTCCATAAACTTCCATAAACAAGGCATGCTTTTAAATTACTATTAACAAGGAGGGAAAATTCAACGTCTGTATAGCACAGTTGTAGATGAATAAGCTCCAGAAAATTAAGTACCTTTCTACATCCCTTCTGAGTAACTCCTGCAATATGTATTAGGTCATCAGAAAGTCATGATGCATTTTTGCATAGAAAGATACGTCATGACTTTCCTAGTGACCCAATAGTTAACAGAGAGTAAAGCTTTTCATTGGGGTATTATTTTATTCTGTAAGTCCTAATTATTTACAAGGGCTTAATTTGAAAATGAGCTAACAAGTTAAAATTCTCTACATTTGGGACTAGCAGATAGTGTAATGGTTACATCACTGAACTCCCACATCACCAACCACAGTTCTAGTCCCGGACCCAGTGGCTTAAAACTCACACCAGGCACATGTGTATGAGTGTCCAAAATCCTGAGAGGAGACTGGAAAAGGGATTGTGATGTGGCCATCCCTGGGGCGATGATTTCTTGCTTTCTGTCTCTCTGTCTCTCCAGCAAGCTCACGCGCCCTATAGCAAAAATCTCTTTCAAAAAAAAAAAAAATCCCTACATTTAACTTATTCACATATAGGCATATTATATAAGAACTTTTTATTTCTCTGCTCAAATATTTTATACCAAAAATAAGTACAAGTTCAATGCTGTATACTCGAAGTTTTGCAATGTCTGGATTAAAATTGTTATGTAATTAATTTGGTGTACTTGCTTCGTTCCAAGTTCTATGTTAAACATTGCAGCATATAATCTTCACCACACTTGAATGAAAAAGTCATCACTATTCCACCATTTTTCAGGAAAATGCATTCTAGGAGCGCCTACACAAAACCACGTCAACCACCCGAGAGACCAAGCGAGGACTGAAAATACCATCGTTTGATCATAGACCCCGCCCTTTTAAAGCCCGTATTTGTGATTTACCAAGGAGAAGAATAATGCTAAAGAACCGAAGGGTGATTCTTCTACATGCATTCGTACTATTGATTGTCACATTTCATTAACGGACTACCTTGGCCAAAACCCAAGAATAACAAAAACTGAAAGAACTAGAGAAGGGAACTGATGCATGGACAAAGGTTCCTTCCAATTGGGGGTTCGGGAAATGAAGGAGGTGTACTGAGATAAGAATTGTAAAATGAAAATACCAATTATTAAAGGGAATGACAAGATCTACTTTTTGGAAGGATGCTAAATACCCTACCAATGTAGGACACTGGCGTATAAGCAATACATAACCAGTTGAATTATATCAGCATAAGAATAGTGTAGCATATGAGAGTTTATAAAGAAGAAAGTGCAAATACGAAGAAGAAAAGAAAAAACTAAAAATATCTTAGAAGTCAGTACTACTATTAAAAGGACATTTAAAAAAAGAGTTTAAAAACTGTTGCTAAAAACAGATACTGGGCCAACTGATGACTTAGTAGTTAAGGCAGCTGGATCCCACATGACTGACTGCATGGTTTGAGTCCCAGATCCAGCAGCTTGGAAAACACACCAGACACATGTGCAGGTGTGCCCAAAATCCCAAGAGGAGGCTGAAGGAGAAGGGACTGCAGCGTAGCCATTCTCCATGGGGGTTCTTTCTCCCTTTCCCTCGCTTTTTCTCTCTATCTCTCTCTTCTATGAGAGCACATGCCCTATTGCCATTGTTTTTTAAAGTTATTAAAATAAAACATAACTAAGCTATCCAATCCTTTTTACTAGTGTATTTCTAACCATAGGTAAAGGAATGAACACATGCACACACACGCTCATACTCACTTTTCATCAGGTCATTCAAAAACCCCACGGGGAGCCAATAGATGGCATGGAGGTAAAGGTGCTGGTCCCATATATTTGACTGCTCTGTGTGAGTTCTGGACCCAGTGGTCTGAAAATCTTGCAGGGCACACGTGTGTATATGCCCAGAACCCCATGGCAATTAGAGGAGGGACTGCAGCCTGGCCCTCCCCGTGGGGAGTGTTTTCTCTCTCTCTCTCTCTCTTGCTCGCTCTCTCTGTCTCTCTCAGGCAAGCACACATATCCTACAGCAAAACTTTTTTAAAAATTACGTTTTTCTTATGTGCGTGTAATGATGTACATACATGTTAATGGAGAAATTAACTGGTAAATAAGTATATGGATAAAATCTGGATAGTACAAGTGGCAATTTTGCTGTAGAAATAATAAAATCAATCCAGACCAAGTTTAATAAGTATACTTGGGGTCAGCCCATGGTGTGCTGGTTAAGGTGACTGGATCCCACATAGCCAACAGCACAGTTCAAGTCCCAGACCCAGAGGCTTAAGAAACAAACTGAGCACATGTGCATGTGTGCCCAAAATCCCAAGAGGGACAGACGGAGGAGGAGATTGCAGTGTGACAATTCCCCATGGAGGTCCTTTCATACTTTCCATCTCCCTCTGTCTCCCTGGCAAGTACAAATGCCCACCGACAAAATTTAAAATAAACAAACCAACTGGGGTGTCACACTCACACACACTAGCTCCTGTATATTGTACCTCTTACACTATTTTACACCTTTTTTTTGGGGGGGGGAGGTTTTTGTTATAGGGTGCATGCTCTGGCCAGAAAGATACAGAGAGACAGAAAGTGAGAAATCACTCCCCAGAGGGGATGACCACGCCACAATCCCTTCTCCTCCATTCTCCTCTTGGGATCTTGGGCACGCACGTACACATGCCCAGTGTGAGTTTAAGCCACCGGGTCTGGGACTTGAACCATGGTTGGCGATGTGGGAGTCCAGTGACGCAGCCATTATGCCATCTGCTGGTCCCATTCACCATTGTTTTTTTTTAAAGTTGCCATATGGCACATGTGCTCACTGAAGAGAGACACGGAGAGAAAGTGGGAAAGCACCCCATGGGAGATGGTCCTGCACCAGTCCCTTCTCCTCTGCTGCTCCTTGCTGTCAGGACTTGGGGCACACACACACCTGTACCTGGTGTGTTTCTCAAGCCACAGGGTCCTAGACTGAGCCTTGCTGTTGGCCGTGTGGAATCCAGCTGCCTTGACCATCACACTAGCTCACCTATCTTTTTAACAGTCTTGATTTTGTTCTTTTTTTACTTTCTGTCTCATCTCACCAGTTACAAACTTCGTGTTTTTCAATTATCCACTCAGTTCAATATTTAAAAGAAAAGAAACAGGACTGGCAGGTGGTGTAGTGGTTCAGGCACAGGACTCCCACATGGCCAACTGTGGTTCAAGTCCTGGACCTGGTGGCAAGAAACTCACTCTGTGCACATGTTGTATGCATGCCCCAAATCACTTCTCTCTCTGTCTCTCTCTGGCAAGTACATACACCCTACTGCAAAAAAACTTAAAAAAAAAAAAAAAAAAGAAAGAAAGAGAAGAAAGAAAGAAGGAAAGAAATAGACCAAAGTCTTACAAAGTAAAAATTTAAATATATATTTGTTTCCAGATCACCAGGAGTGAGTAAAATAAAGCAGCGAGTGAAATAAAAAAAAAAAAAAAGCCTGAGTGAGCATTTTTAATTAAGCACTTTGCTCTGTGTCTTTCACGTGTTTGAAGCACCGTGCCAGGCCTGGCTTGGATTCTCACGCTCCAGGTTCTGAGTGAGCAACTGTAGTACTGAGCCTTTAATGGGCTACCTGACTCTTTTTCCAGAAGGTTAGGCTACCCATTTGCCCAGCAAGCTGGAAAGAGGACTTTTCAAAAATCTTTCCAACTCAATACTTCCTTTGTACTAAATGTAGTTTCTTATTTTCATTCCAGTTAGAGAATTAAGTTTGAAATACTGTCTGGAGTACTCTGCCTCCAAGCATGAGGGCCGCGCAGTGTGACGGATGTCAGGCGCCGATTTAACCTAACCCCAGAGTACTATATTCATGGCAGCCCTGGAGTCATTCACACAGTTCCCACAAACCACATCACATGCTCTGAGTAAGACGTGAGCACTAGCTATGCTACGAGCAGGCCTAGCCCATCACCCCTTGCGAGAAGCCAGGGATCTCAGGGATCAGCAGGTGGCGTGGTGGTTAAGGTGCTGGACACTCCCACAGAGGCCATCACAGTTCGAGTCCTGGACCCAGCAGCTTGCTTTCCCACTTTTTCTCTCTTTTTCTTTCTCTCTCTCTCACATCTCTGTCTCTGTGTGTGTGTCTTTCTCTGGCCAAATTAAAATAATTAATTAATCGAATTTAATTTTTAATGCTATATCATCTTTAATTAAGTATGAAGACCTCTCCAACATAAAATCTAGAGATCATTTCACCCACTGCTCTGTGTCTCTCTCTTCAGCAATGGTGAGGCGGATACCTTTTCCCCAGGGAAGAGAAATCCATGGCTTGTTGCCTTTGCCAATAACAAAAATGTTGGAGAGCCGAGTGGCAAAGCTGTTGCCATTGGCATCTTTCATATGAACCACATCAAAGGAGCCAGGATGCCTCTCTCTGTTGGTGATCACACCAATTCTTCCCAAGTTAGCACCTCCTGTCACCATACACAGGTTACCGGTATCAAACTTGATAAAATCAGTAATCTTGCCCGTCTTCAAATAGATCTGAATGGTGTCGTTCACCTTGATCAGAGGATCCGGGTAGCGGATGGTAAGAACATCATGGGGCACCAGATGAGGGATTTCTTTTCCCACAGAGATTTTTCTCACTTTGCACAACTTGTACTTGGCCTCCTCAGGTGTAACACGATGGACAGCAAAACGACCCTTGGTGTCATAGATCAGACGGAAATTCTCTCCAGTCTTGTCAATGCTGATGACATCCATGAAACCAGCAGGGTAGGTTATGTCAGTACGGACTTTGCCATCGATCTTAATGAACCACTGCATGCAGATCTTCTTTACCTCATCTCCTGTTAAAGCATACTTAAGTCTGTTCCTTAGGAAAATGATGAGAGAAAGACATTCCCTCAGCTTGTGGGGACCAGTGGATGGACGAGGAGCAAACACACCAGTCAGTTTACCCAGCATCCAGTGCTTTGGAGCTGCTACCCGCTTCAGATGCTTCTTAGGGCCAGGAGCCATGGCTATGCTAGGTCACCTGCCACTTTGAAAAGAACTCTGGAAGGGCCTCGAAGCGCAGCCAGGGATGGCGCGGTCCACTTAGACAAGATTCGAATTTAATTTTAAAAAAGAAGAAGACATGGATCTCATGACTAATTATCAGTGGCTACAAGACATTTTCACAGACTGTTTCCACTGTCCAAAATATATGCCCTTCAGCACACACATGTGCCTTAGGACTTGAATCAGGGATAACTACTCTAAATTTTTCCGGGTATGACACTTTCAGATATTTAACTGTACAAAGAAAAGTCTACTGCCAAATTTCCCTTGACTGTGTCCTTCCTTTACTTAATATTTCAGTAAAACAAAATTGATGCTAATGAAAACACAGTTTTTTGGGTTTTGTTTTGTTTTGTTTTTTGTTGTTTTTTTTTTTTTTGGAGAGATTTTCACTGTAGGGCGCGTGCGCTCGCCAGACAGACAGAGAGAGACATAGAGACAGAAAGCGAGAAATCACCCCCCAGGGGGGATGGTCATGCCGCAATCCCTTCTCCTCCATTCTCCTCTCGGGATCTTGGGCACACACGCACATGCGCCCGGCGTGAGTTTTAAGCCACCGGGTCCGGGACACGAACCGCGGTCGACTACGTGGGAATCCAGCAACATAGCCATTACGCTAACTGCTGGTTCCCTGTTTTGTTTTGTTTTGAGGTGTTCTGCCATAGGGCGCATGTGCTCACTAGAGTGAAAGGGAGAAATTACCCCCCCAGGGGGATGGCCACACCACAATCCCTTCTCCTCCATTCTCCTCACACACATGCCTGGTGTGGTTTTCAAGCTACCAGGTCCAAGATTTGCACCATGGTCAGTCAGGTAGAAGTCCAGCACCTTAACTACCACGCCACCAGCAGACTCCCAGTTGATAAATGTGCATGCCCGCACATGACACGGAGAGAAAGGAGAACCACACAGTCCCTGTTGTCGGGCCTCCAGCCTGTCAGATGGTTTCTCATAGAATCACTTTACCATCACCTCTGGCTATTCCACCTCCATAATCTTTAATCCATATATTCTACTCTTTAAGTGTGGAGTTGTACTCTTCCAGTGTTTTTGTTCAACACTTCTTCTCTTGGCCTCATTCAAGCCAACAAACTATTGATGTCTCTACCTTTTTTTAATGTCACCGGCCCTTCCTCTCGCACTTCCCTCATACTCGGCTTGGATTGTATTATGTAGCATTTCAATAAATCTCGTAAGATCCCCAGCTCAGAATGTTACACTCCTCTATCTTCATTATACATACCTTGCAAAATGCAATCTTTTCTTTGTTTGAAAGGGTGTGGTAGGCAGTTAGTCACAAGCGGGCAGCCCTAAGAGAAAAGCAAAATGCTCATCTAGCTCTGGGCACCAGGAGGGCGAGGCAATTAGCCATCTTCCTTCCTTGGGGGCCTGAGGGGGGGAAAAGAAAAAAAAAAACCTAAGCAAGTGTTTTGGTCAATGCCCTACTTCCCATTAGGGCGAAAGACTAATTGGGCAGTCTAATTGGGGCAACCTGGCTCGCATGGGGTGTACGAAATTAGGTGATCAAGTTCCTCATTCTTTACCTGTGAGGAAGGTGGAAAAGACCATGTGGATTCAAATTTAAAGGAAGGACATAGGCAGCGTAACGGGCCTCCCACTAATGAATATTCATGACCTCTAGTAATACAAATAACGGTTAACTAGTACCAAGTGCGGTTGCCACCTGGCAATCTGCCCGCCCAAGAGCCTTTTTGGGTGTACTTCCTTCCTTTCCTTTCGTTTCTTTCCTATTAAATCTTCTTTTCTACCTACTTCACTCATGGTCGTGGCTTCATTTTGCACCTAGGAACAGATCTCTAATTTTAGTGATCTGGACCCAAAGAACCAAGGACTTCACAACGCAGCTCGACACTCTCCCATCCGTTACCAAGGGGAATATTGAGCTCTAGTAAGGTAAGAAGAAAACTACCCCAAAGGGAAAGGAAGTGATTTTTCTCCCCAGTTCTCCCCTAAACACTTCCTGAGTCGCAAACTGAAACTGGAGCTGAACATGATTAAGTTTCATAGACATTTAGGTTCTCCCGGTGACAGCCAGAGTCCCTCCCCCCAGGACCCCCTCAGGCCCACAGAGCAAAGAGCAGTCTGACTCATTTCAGTGCATCCAAGTAAGTTACTGGAAATGGCCTGTTCTTGTGTCATCAGTCCTGAGGACTGAAGGGGTCTGAGCAGAAACTCCTGGGACTGAGGGGGTCCCTTGCCTGCAGATATAGGAAAAAACCTCAGGGAAGGATGGAGTAGGGTCCCTTATGACAATCCAGTTGGGCGGTCAGGAGGTGGTGTCCACTCCCAGAACCTTTAGACTGCACCAGAGAGTGGCCCAGGGCTTTAACAGTTGTTCCAAGAGCTTTCACCTCCCCCATGCGACCCTCAGGACCCAGAAATGAAACCAAGTCATGTCCGAAAGTGAAAGAAAAGAGAGAGAGTCTGCACTGCTTAACTTTCTGATGTGAAGAAGGGGAATAGCAATGGATTCCCAGCCAGTACACCAAAACCTGATGCAGAAACACAGAGACACAGGGGAAATCAGACCCAGCACCCACAGTGGGACATGGAGTCTTGTCTCACAGGGAAAATTAGAGACATGCACACAGGGGCACAGTAAGGTGGAGAGTTCATTGAAAGGGAAAAGGAAGAACACAGTTCCCAAGAAGAAGGAAGGGGCCACCCGAGATGGGTCACCCACAAAATGTTCACCTTGTATCCAATCAGTGACCCACCTTCTCCAGGCGTGGGTCGGATGAGGACAAGCCACAAACCAGCATAGTTGAGGATCATTATGAATTCACGCTCACTCACCTCAAGAGGACCTTCAACTCGGCATATAATTCTACCGTGCTTCTCAGACCAACGCACTTGACTTGCCTCAAAGGATATTTCATACCTCCTTGCTCTCCCCAAGCTCCTCAACTCCCTGCTCGTCCCCACTCTCTGCGGAGGAACTCGCCTCCTTCAGAGGGATGACAGAGGTGCTCAGAACTCTGTGTGCTTCCTTTACCCAAAGCATAAGAAGCTACCTTCACGTGCACCACCCCTGAACCCTAGTCGAGACAGGACAGAAGGAGGTGCCTGGACTGGGCAGCCTCAGCATCACTTGGGTTTTTGAAATGCAAATTCTCAGGTCTCATCCTACACCTTTTGAATCAGAGCTTCTGGGAGTGGAGCCAGCAGTCTCTGTTTAATCTAGATGATTCTGGAATAAATGAAAACTTAAGAATCTCTAAAGCCAGCCACCAACTTAAACTTGGGGCTCCTTCCCCTCTTATCTTTTCAGGAATTTGTCACTGTCTGTTAGCCCTGCTCTGTTTCATAGAGCCACCCCTCCCTCTCTGTTCTCAGTGGTATTAAACACGTTTAATCTTGTTCAAATCATCAGCTGGCCGTGAAGACCTCACTTCATTGGCATCTTCTCAAAACACTCTGTGCCCTCGATTTCCAAAACGTTATACTCTTTTGGCTTTTCTTTCACCTCTTGATTAGGGATTTTTTCATCTCATTCTGGCTCTTCTTCTCTGCCATAAAATATTGGGAGTTTCCCTTTTCCTCTTATACCTAGAGATTTCCCTCAATGAAGTTTTCAATGTGCATTGTATTAAATGTCATCCATGCATAAATTGACATGGACAGTCTGGGCCGTCCCAGGCCACCTCGTTCTCTGAGTACCCCCAAGACATTTCAGATTTCACACGTTCCAAGTTCAACCCATGATCCTCCCCCACCGCATCATGGTATTCTTTCATTCCATTTAAAAAGGCACTGTCTTTCTCTTCACTCTACCTGAATCGCTCGGTCTTCCTCCTCCAATAATTAATTCCTACTCTTCCTCCAAATATCAATTCAAACATCTCATCTTTAAAGACAGCTTCTAGAACCAGCCTGCTATTCATAACATTGCAATTTTATATTTATTCATATATTCATGTGGTTAAGGCCCTTTGCTCCCAGTATAATCTAAACTACATAAAAGCAAAAACCACACCTAATGCACTAAGCATGGTATCCCCAGGCTTCAGCACAGTTCTGGCTACGTAGTAGGTATTCAATAAGCACATTGAACTGTGGTTCTTGTTATAATGTAATGTGTGACAGGTTTTTTGTTTGTCTGTTTTTTACATTGAGTCAGAATTAATCACCATAAATGTTTTGTGTATACCAAGCTTATTCCAAAGACTTAGGTAAGAGCTATCTGCTCAGTGCTAAAAACCGAAAATTACTGGGAAGCAGACTGATTTCTACCTGTTGTTGCAGATGTAACTGAATGAACGACCACCAAAGTCAGACTAGGGCGAAAGGGAGTCTTCATTAGCTGGCCAGTGACTACAGCCTGAGGCTGGGGGGCCGACAGTCAGAACTGCAGCCCCGACCGAAGTCTGAGTAGTTTTTTTTATAGGGAGTCAGTTACCAGGGGGTTTTATGTGAGTAGTTATAGAAGTTGAATCAAGCAGGCTAATTACGTTTGAGGGCACTTTTTAGACCTTTGTTTAATGGTCTGTATGGCGCTGGGAAGGGTTTCGGTGATGGATAGTTATGTCGCAAAGGAACAGTTAAACAAGGTTTTGGGCTAGTTAGTAAAGATGGCAACAGGTCCCGGGCGTCGTCCCGGATGTGTTTTTCTCTATGGCTACTCCAAGTTATATTTTTATGGGAAGAGTAAGCAGGTTTACTGACGTAGACAGTCATGTAAGGGTAAGGAAACAAAATGGATGAACATATTTTTATATATAACTCAAATACAATGTCAAGAAAATTAGAATTATTTAATTTGACAATGTTTTTTATTTTTACCTAATATATAAAGAATAAGTCTGATCAGTTTAACTTTTTTTTTTGGGGGGGGGCTGTTTTAGGGGCCCTGTGTAAACATCTAAGAGTTATTTTGAGGTCAAACTAAAGACAGGAAAAATTAGTCATGAATTTGTTTTTTTGGTAGATATTTATTATGTCAAATGTAACACACAACACATAAATATTAGTTGTTTTATTAAACCAACCATATTAAGATAAACATGATGTTTGATTAATAAAATCTTAGACAAAATATATATGTTGGACATTGTGAAGACTTTTACTTATTAATCTTTTTTATTATATTTGAAACTAGATTGTTTATTAAAGTTATATGAACTTGAAAAGTATTTAAGTGTTCTTTTTATAAACTAAATTGAATAGAATTTTTAAGGCCTTTTTTACACAGACATATAACATATAGTACATAACATGACATATTATATGTATGGATGCATGCACACATCAGAACTATAAGAGCCAATTTTGGGGGGGGTTATTTTAACACTAGTAAGGCAATTTTCAGAGATACACCATAACCCTCAGCCTGGAGTTAAAAGTCCTGAAAGTGATCTAGAAAACAGTTAGGGAGAGCACATTTAGACGAACAGACTGACGACTGTCCCTGACCCATCTTGACAAAAACCAGACTGACAAAGACGAGACAAATCAAGACAGTGCACCCAAAGACAAGCAGGGTGATGACTGGTCCTGTCCCATTTTGACAAAAACGAGGATGACAAGGACAAGACAAAGCAAGACTGCACCCAGAGACCAGTGTCACCAAGGACCCGAAGTGCAATCACACTCGGGCCCAGGGACCTGGAGGTTCCACTGCGTCCAGCCCTCCTAAAGTCCCACCAGGAGAGCTCTCAAACCAAAATAGAACCTTATCAGATTTAGGTGCCACAAGTGACTCCAATTTCTTTTTTTTTTTTTTTTTGAGAGAGATTTTTGCTATAGGGCGCATGCGCTCGCCAGAGAGACAGAGAGAGACAGAGAGACAGAAAGCAAGAAATCATCCCTCAGGGGGGATGGCCACACTGCAATCCCTTCTCCTCCGTTCTCCTCTCGGGATCTTGGGCACACACGCACATGCGCCCAGCATGAGTTTAAGCCCCCGGGTCCGGGACGCAAACCGCGGTCGACTACGTGGGAGTCCAGCGCCATAGCCATTACGCTAACTGCTGGTCCCAAGTGACTCCAATTTCTGATCCATGTTTGTGAGACTTCGTTATCCCTCTTAAGACCCAGGACAGGGTGTAAGCAATGTCCTCTTTGGGCATTATTCAGCCACTCTAAGGTTCCCAGATCTCACTGGGGCCTCCAAATGTTGTAGAGTGTAACCGACTGAACCACCACCAGAGTCAGATTACCTGGGCAGCCACTACAGCCTGAGGCTCGGGGACCGAGAGCTGGAACTGACCGAAGTTTGAGCAGTCTTATTGTAGGGGAGTCAGTCACTAGGGGGTTTCTCTGTAAGAAATTACAGAATCTGAATCAAGCAGGTTCATTATTTCTTTTCTTTTCTTTTTTTTTTTTTTTGAGAGAGATTTTTGCTATAGGGCGCATGCGCTCGCCAGAGAGACAGAGAGAGACAGAGAGACAGAAAGTGAAAAATCAACCCCCCCAGGGAGGATGGTCATGCCGCAATCCTTTCTCCTCCACTCTTCTCTCAGGATCTTGGGCACGCACACACACGTGCCCGGCGTGAGTTTTAAGCCACCTGGTCTGGGACGCAAACCGCGGTCGACTACATGAGAGTCCAGCGACATAGCCATTATGCTAACTGCTGGTCCCCAGGTTCATTATTTCTGAGAGAACTCTCTAGACTTGTTTAATGGTCTCCATGACTCCCGGCAAGGGTCTGGTGATTGCTAGTCACATTGCTAAGGAACAGCTAAACCGAAGGGTTTCAGGCTAGTTAGTAAAGACAGTAGCAGGTACAGGATGTCGCCCCGCATGCAGTTTTCTGTGTGGCTAGCACAGGCTATTTTCCATGGGAAGCAGGTTCACAGAAGCAGACAGTCATGTAAGGGTATGGGTACAAAATGGACGAACACTTGTTCATGTTCTAATATGCAGCCTTCCACAATATGGATCACAGCCCTCGCAAGAAGCAGTGGGTTGGGGAGGTCCCTGATTGAGTACAAGAAAGTGGAAGAGATGGGTCCAGCAGTTAGCATAATGGCTATGTCATTGGACTCCCATGTAGTCAACTGCAGTTCGAGTCCCAGACCCGGTGGCTAAACTCACGCCAGGCGTGTGTGCGTGCATGCCCAACATCCTGAGAGGAGAATGGAGGAGAAGGGGTTGCGGCGTGGCCATTCCCCCGGGGGGTGATTTCTCGCTTTCTGTCTCTCTGTCTCTGTCTGTCTGGCGAGTGCACATGCCCTATAGGAAAACCTCTCAAAAAAGAAAAAGAAAAAAAAGTGGAAGAGCAAAACAAGAAACAAGACACACAGCTGCTCCTCTAATATCCACGCTGACGCCACAGAGACACTGTCCAAAGGGAAAACTCATGTTCGCGTGAAGCCTCCAAGCTGGGTGGCCACTGGCTCTGTACCGCTGCACGGGAGTCTCTCTGAGCTGTCTAGTCAAGGCTGTCCACCTTGGGAAGACATCACTCTTACACATTTCCCCTCTCATCCTGAAAACGCTCTTGTATGTTTTAAATCCCAGAAAGATTCCAAGGCATATGAAAAAACACAGAGTACAGATGAGGACCAACTACTTAAGCTTAGAGGGCAAACCATACTTTGCCAGTTACTTATTTCAGAGTATGAACCACAGTTTGTATATCATTACCATTAAAAGTTGTAATTTTAGGGATCAGCAGTTAGCGTAATGGCTATGTTGCTGGACTCCCACTTAGTTGACCGCGGTTCGCGTCCTGGACCCGGTGGCTTAAAACTCACGCCGGATGCGTGTGCGTGTGTGCCCAAGATCCTGAGAGGAGAATGGAGAATGGAGGAGAAGGTATTGTGGCGTGGCCATCCCCCCTGGGGGGTGATTTCTCGCTTTCTGTCTCTCTGTCCCTCTCTGTCTTTCTGGTGAGCGCACGCGCCCTATAGCAAAAACGTCTCCAAAAATAAATAAATAAATAAATAAATAAATAAAATTTAAAAAGTTGTCACTTTATATCTGTTTCCATGATAAAATAATTAAACTTCATGAATTTAGATAGAAACGAGATGTGA
Organism: Tupaia belangeri chinensis; assembly: GCF_000334495.1. Taxonomy (NCBI): domain Eukaryota; kingdom Metazoa; phylum Chordata; class Mammalia; order Scandentia; family Tupaiidae; genus Tupaia; species Tupaia belangeri. The sequence continues at coordinate 1,948,115 of NW_006204667.1, read as the reverse complement.
GACAGCCCCACCGACTTAAAGAAAGGTTTGTTTAATCTGCATAGAGAAGAAGTCAGACATCTTTCTAACACTGTCAGGTAACCAGTATGTCACAGCTTTCCCCCATGAGGGGAAACAAAACTTAACGATCACTGGCTCTGTCTGCAAACAGCCAAACTCTCATCAGCAGATGGGTGGCTGTCAGTTAGCCATTTGTTAGCGGCGTGGCTTTCTTGGCAGCTCTCACAGAACCTCAACAAAATGCAGGAGGGAAAGCATGAACGGAGACGAAGGAGCGAGTTCTCCTGAATCTCACACTTCATGACATCTCATGTTCTTGAAAGAAAAATAATTGTGTGGGAAAATAATAACACGAGAAAAACGAGAATGCTGTTCAACATACATTGAGACCCTTGTTCTCACAGCATTCTCGTTGCTGTGTTTCTCGAAAGAGGTGCAATTCCGACTTCACATCTGCTAACGTCAGAACTCCCCAAGGAAGAGGCTACGGCCCTCGGCAACTCTCTCCGTCATTAAACGCGAAACATTAACTAGTGCCCGTGCTCAAGGGCATTCACTCTCTCTCTCTCTCTGTCTCTCTCTGATGAGCGCCTGTGCCCTGTAGCAAATTCAATAACAATAACAAGAATAAATTAAAGTAAATAAATAATTCCTTTTGTAAAAAGACATGATGTTTACCTTGGCTGGGATGCATTCGTGTAGTTGAGAACATTTTAGAGCATCTGTTACGTCGAGCTCAGGTCAAGGCCCTGGAGAACATGCACTGAACGGAAGTAACACCATCTCAGCTCATGAGCAGTTTATACCGAGGCTGGACGGGGAACTAGGAGTCACAAGGCCACTTCAGAGAGTAGAATATGGTGCCGGAAAAATACAACAGTGTGCGATGATAAAGGAGAGGCTGCTTCTTTACATCGGGTGGTCTGGAAAGGTCTCTCTAGAAAGGTAATCGTAAGCTAAGGCATGAAAGACAAGAAAAAGCTAACTCTGATCTTCATCAGATCACCAAGCTGTAAGCTAGTTTAGTGAGCAGTTAGGAGAGATTTTTTGTTTTTGTTTTGTTTTGTTTTTGTTTTTTCTTTTTAATATCTTCAGAAAGCGAGAAATCATCCCCCAGGGAAGATGGCCATGCCACAATCCCTTCTCCTCCATTCTCCTCTCAGGGTCTTGGGCACGCATGCACACACACCTGGCATGAGTTTAAGCTGCCGGGTCTGGGACTCAAACTACAGTCAACTACATGGGAGTCCAGCCACGTAACCATTACGCCACCTTCTGGCCCTACTCATTGTACAGTTTTCTATCAAGCATGGTGAGACGTACTTCTCTACAATTACTACAAAGAAACAAAGAGGCTTTTTTTAAAAATCATTTATTTATTTTGATTTTATTTATTATTATTATTACTTTTAATTTACTGTAGGGCATGTGTGCTCACCAGAGAGAGAAAGAAAGTGAGAAAGCAAGCCGTCAGGCCCAGGACTCGAACCACAGTCAGCCATGTGGGCGTCCAGCACCTTACTCACCACAAAGACTAAGGAATCAGGTGTTGCTTGGAAATAGGACTGGGTACGAGAGCTTCCAGAGAAGACTTGGGTTTCCAGAAACCACATGAAGGCATACAGGTGACATTCAGAGCCATATCTCTCAACTCTTTTTAAAAATCGTGCATTAAAAATAGCCAAGCCCCGGGACCAGCAGTTAGCGTAATGGCTATGTCGCTGGACTCCCACGTTGTTGACTGCTGTTCGAGTCCCGGATCTGGTGGCTTAAACTCACACCGGGCGCGTGTGCGTGCGTGCCCAAGATCCCAAGAGGAGAATGGAGAAGGGATTGCAGCATGCCCGTGATTTCTTGCTTTCTGTCTCTCTGTCTGGTTGACTGGCGAGCGCACGCACCCTATAGCAAAAACCTCTTCAAAAAAAAAGAAAAAAAAAAATAGCCAAGCCCCACCGTGGGGCGGTTCAGACCCTTGCTGAGCCATTGCAGTTTCAGGTGGGAGCGGCTGCAGGCCCAGCCCTAGGCACACACTGCAAAGACTTGGCAGTTGTTGTCAGGTTTTCCATTTCTGAGGTAACAAAGAACAGCGCTGAACTGCTGTCACTCTGGTCAACACGGTCAGTTTACCAAGGACCCTGCCAGGCAGGTCCTTGTCCGATGTTCTTCCATGAAATCCACCCCAGCCCAAACGACACCGGCCACCTGTTCCTGACCCTCCTCACCTCACCGCTTGCTTCTCCCATGGCTTCTTTGTCATTCACTGGAGAAAACTCCACTGTACAGGCCAGCAGTTTCCCAGTCATTCAGAACAGCCCTTCCCTGATTCCCACCTGCCTGCGGGGGTCAGTCCGACCGTTCATCCTCACTGTGGAAGGGTCTGACGGTGCTCGTGTCCAGCTCGCCTCTGCTCCTACGTGGGGGAGCGGGAAGGTCATGGTGCAATCGTGAGTCCTGGGTTGGCTTTGGTCTTAGCCAGAGTGAAGAGAAGACATTTCCAGCCGGTCCTTGTCCCTCTCTGTTCCTCTGTCACTCCTCGTTCTTCTCCCAGAGGCATCCCTGAGCTCTGTTCTGGGGAACCCACACTTGGAATTGTCGCCTAAGGTTTTTCTGTTCCCCTCTCTGCACGGTACCTACCGTCCTCTTTCCGTTCCCTCAACTCCTCACAACGTATATCACTCTGAAAATGTAGGCCCAGAACTGCGCTCTTCGACATGCGGTACCCACACAGAACCAGCCTAACATGGAAACCTATAAAAATATGAATTCTGGGCCAGCAAGTGGCATGGTGATTAAGGCGCTGGATCCCACATGGCCAACTGCATAGTTCAAGTCCCGGACCTGGTGGCTTGAAAAACATGTCAGGTGTGTGCAGGTGACTTAAACTCACACTGAGTGCATGTGCGTGCATTTCCAAGATCCTGAGAGAAGAATGGAGGAGAAGGGATTGCGGTGTGGTCATCCCTCCTGGAGGTGATTTCTTGCTTTCTGTCTCTCTCTTTTTTTGGTGAGCACATGCACCCCATAGCAAAAAAAAAAAAAAAACACTAAAAGAAAAACAAAATAAAACCAAAAATAATGTCAATTTTCTGCCTAGGTGAATAATTTCATTCACCACGAGGAACAGCACTGCGGAGTAAACAGGGTAATGGTGGTATCACTTCCAAGCATCAGTATCTGCCTTGCAAAAAAAGTCTTTACCATCTCTCTCTAAAAGCGTAACTGAAAACTGCAGGAACCGCTGTGTGGGGAGAGGGTGTCCCCATTACATGCCTCAAGCCCTAGTAAGGAGTGTCCCCTCACCTGACTGTGTAGTCTCTGTACTCAGGCCCACAGGCGCCCCCTTGCAGGGACTCGCTCAGCAGAACATGTTTCTGCGTATGCCTAAAGGTCACCGAGTTTGCTCGGATGGCCACTCTCCACAGCCACCGGCTCCCACTGTCCTGGACCTGCCCTGAGACAAGAGGGCTAGGTTCAGCCCGAGACCCCGGATGTGTGTTCAGAAGCCACCAGAGCCTCTCTTAAAGGGGAAGACAGGAGATCCGAATGCTGTGGCTCTCGAACACCGTCCCACTGTTGAGCAAAGAGAGGAAAAGATCTAGAACATCCCCCCACGGGATTCCGAGGGCCCCCTCTAATCACACGTCATTTATTGAAAGTGAAAGGCGGTCTGACACGGGCAAGCCGGGAGAACCGGGCCATTCATTTCACCTTGCCTGTCACAGACATGTTTCTGTGGGCTCAGCAGGGTCAGAGAGCTTACGTGTTATCTGGAATTAGACACACGTGTAATTCTCCTCTTGCTTTAATCCTCTTTTTCCTTAGTGATTAATTAAGAGACATTCCTTTACTTAAAAAAAAAATTGAGATGAGATTGTAACATCCCTTACAATCATTCATGGAACCTCCCGTTGACAGAATTCAGCTTGCTTGGAAAAGCACATGCCAGGATTTCAAGCTGAAGAACTTTTACTAAATATGACATCCCCTCCTCCAAAGTCTTCCCCGCATAGTACCATCCTCCAGGTTTTCATTTTCCCTGGGGACCCAGCCTTCTTCGTAAAACCTTTCAGAGGGTTGTGTCTCTGGCTGGCAGTGTCTGAAAGCCAGGCAAAGAGCCTTTCGGGGCTCACGCTGAGTTAAGAAAACAGTTTCTGCATGACGTGTAGAGCCAAATGAGGGACCAAAGTCTTCACTCCTTTACTCAGGACTAGGTTTATGTCTCCACAGGCCATGTGAAATGGAGTGTGGAGAAATGATCTCAGGAAATAAATTAATTTAGACAGGACGCCTGGTTTGTTCCTACCCCACAGAGAGTGTATGTGTGCGTGCATGCGTGTACGTGCGTGAGTGTGTTTGCATGTGTGTTAAATGGTAAGTGAGGGAAACAGTGATGCTGAGGAGACTCAGAACTGTTTCTGCACCAGCACGAGAACTGGATTTCTCTGGCCACCACCACAAAAGTCACGTCCTTAGGCAAGACTCTCTTAGCCTGTTTCCTCCTCTGTTAGATGATCTCGTAAGACCAGTTCAGCTGCCTCCCAGAGTCCTAAAAAGTAGAAGAATAAGGAAAGAGAGCTCTCGGAATTGATAGGCCAAAGTTCAATCTACTGCCATGAATGTCCCCTCCAGGATTTGCACCCAGTTCCACAGAGACGATGATCGTTTTTGTTGGGTACACGCTGACTCCCACGCTTGACTCTGCCATCTCTCCAACCAGGTTCTTGGAGCCACACGCTTCCTAACTCTAGATGAACTCTCTCCGCCAGGGTCCCAGCCATAGGACCTCCAGAACAAGATACAGAGTAGGAAATTGAATCTGATCTTCCACATGGAGGGCCAGGGCGTTCATCATGGCGAGCACACCGGGGGTTTTTCATCTGAGTTTGACTGGCCGGGTTCATAAAATCGCTTTCATTTTTCATCAAGAGATTCCAAGTTTTCTATATTTATTATCCCTCTCATTATTTCACAGCCAGCTGCATATTTTACTTGTAGCAGTGCCTAACTTGGAATAATTTTGGAAACCGCAATGCTTATGAGGCATGGCTTACTGGGGCACCAGCAAGCCACGCTGGCCCCTTATTAACAGACTGGGTTAAATATTGCCGACATTTGCACCCTGGTGTGCCCTGCCATTTCAGCTTTTTTCCCTAACAACCACTACAGAACATGGAGATCGTTCACCCTGCCTACCTCACTCCCCGGCCTCCACCTTGTCACGGTTTCAAGGACTTGGTATAAACATAATTTATGTAACTCCCTGTGTTCATACTGAAAGGCATTGACCATTGAGTGGCAGCAGCAATAACAGTTATTTTTATGGCCAATGTGCTTCAGTGAAATACGGCCCAGGGCAGCCTCTGCCTCCTCCCAGCCACAGCCGACCCTTAAGAAATTAGTGTCCATGGGTGGTTGTCAATATAGATCAACCTAAGAGGAAAAATATGTTCACCGAGCAGTTCTTTGGCCTGTGACTGTAACGCACAAGGAACACGATGATTACAGATGGATTTTTGCCTCTTTAAATGTTTCCGTTCCTCTCCTTCACTGCCTCCTCTGTGAGTTCATTTGACTCATGTTTGACTTCTCTGACCATAAACGAGTGAGTTTAAGTCACCCCATTTATTTAATAAAGCACAATTTGAGTCTTTACCTTCAGAAATAAAATGTTTATGAAGTTCATTCTGCATGGTTTTTATCAACGTAATGAGATTGATTGGCTTCAGCTTCTCTCTACTAGGGAAGATGTGGGTCTTCCATTTGAGTTCTCGTTGTGGGAGCAGGATGAGAATACGTGGGTGAAGTGGGGGGCAGAAGGAGAGAGAGGCTCTTGGACCGTCGATGAGGAGAGGGAGGAGGAAGCGGAGGACAGGAAAAAGGTAAGATGCACGCTTTCCCTTTGAAATTCAGGAGGGCAGTAGCTCTGTGCTGAGGAGTCTCTAGTGTCATGACTGACCCCAGCCCGGCTCCTGTTCCTCACGGAAACACTGACCCATCGGCAGTCGGTCTCTTTCCTCCAGGTCACCTCGGAAATCCATGACAACACACCGTTTAAACTCCTGAGGAAAAGACAGTGCTGCAGAGCTCTTCATTTAAGCGGGGCCAAAAACCAGGCTGCTGAGCCTGTTCACTCCAGCATCCACCACGACGCCCAGGACGCTGGTTCGCGGCGAATGGGTACTGGGCGTGTGGTGTGCACGCACAAAGGACTGTTCCCCAGCCCTAAAATGTCTAACTGGGAGGGTGGCCAGAGGCACACGACGGCAAGACCTTGTCAAAAGATATCTGTCTCTCACTTCATAAAGAAGAAAAACTTTATTAAATCTAACCCGCTGGACTATATTCAAACTTCTGTTATATTATATGGCATATCGATGAAGAGCCAAACAGGCCTAGGTTCAAACCCTGGCTCTCTTAGAAGCTAGATGACCTTGGGAAAGTACTTGCCTCTGAGGCTTGGCGATCCTTTCTTTAAAATCCCATTTGCTCAGTGCTGTAATTAAATCGGGTGATTACGTAAACCATGACGTCAGAATCTGCAAGCCGCACACCTTTCGACGTGGTAGCGCTGTGCTCGGTAAACACCCGTGCACCCAGAGACTGCGTTTCCAGCTAGCTGTGACCATGCGACGAGGCCCCAGTCAATGGAAAGTTATCAAAATGACACATCCTGGACCATAACCCTTGCACACACAGTGCTCTGTATTCACTTTCCACTTCGCCGGTTCGAGTCACTACTGAGGCGCTTAGCCGACCATGAGGACCGCCGGGAGCCAGAGTTCTTGAATGACCGGAATATCTAGCCCAGACTTTTACCCACATTTCGTAGGCTGCCGGTTATTTATCAGTATCCTATCACGGTAACTTAATCTGTCTTAACACTAGTGCTGGAAGGGACCAGCAGTTGGCATCAAGGCTATGTTGCTGGATTCCCATGTAACTGACTGCAGTTCAAGTCCCAGACCCGTCCGCCTAAACTCATACTGGGCGCATGCGTGCCCAAGATCCCAAGAGGAGAATGGAGGAGAAAGGATTGCAGTGTGGCCATCCCCCCAGGGGTGAGTTCTTGCTTTCTGTCTCTCTGTCTCTCTCTGTCTGGCGAGCGCATGCGCCCTATAGTGAAAACCTCTCCAAAAAAAAAAAAAAAAAAATCAAACGTTAGTGCTGGAACATTGTAAGCCCTCAATAACATATAGCTACTGTTCACAAAATCAAGAAGTAAGAAACATTATTATATATTTTTCCTTCAAAATCATCGTATTATCACAAGGACACTACTGAGTCCCTGTCTTTAACAATTTTGAAATCAATACAGTTACCATTTTACAGAGCTTAGACACATTTTTGTGTGATTTTTGCATAGAACACACGTGCCCACTGGCAAGAGACAGAAGGAAAGAAATCACACACACGCACACACACACACACGCACGCACACACACACCCCAGGCAGATGGTTACACTGAAATCCCTCCTCCTCCATTCTCTTCTTGGAATTTTGGGCACGCTTGCACACATGCTCAGCCTGATTTTTAAGCCGCTGGATCTGGGACTTGAACCATAGTCAGCCATGTGGGAATCCAACCAGAGTCAGCCATGTGGGAATCCAATGTTTTTTTTTTTTTTTTTTTTAGAGGTTTTCGCTCTAGGGCGCATGTGCTCGCCAGACAGACAGAGAGAGACAGAGAGACAGAAAGCGAGAAATCACCCCCCATGGGGGATGGTCACACCGCAATCCCTTCTCCTCCATTCTCCTCTTGGGATCTTGGGCACGCACGCACACGTGCCCGGCGTGAGTTTTAAGCCACCAGGTCCAGGACGCGAACCGCGGTCGACTACATGGGAGTCCAGAGACATAGCCATTACGCTAACTGCTGCTCCCGGGAATCCAGTGTCTTAACCACCATATCACCTGCTGGGCCCTACCACACTTATTAAATTAACATTTTCTAAGAGCTTTCAGAGCCTAAGACTACATTCTAATAGTTTAGAGGAAAGCAATAAAATAGTAATGAAATAGTATTTAGTAAAAATTTAGTATTTAGAGGAAAGTAATAAAATAGTATTTACACAGTTACTACATTACCCTTCCAGAAGAATTCTTAGACAAAGACTGTTGATATTGAAGAAATCATAGACATACACTGATCCAAGAAAAATGTCTTCAGGGAGCTCTAGTTAGATAGTTTTGAATAAAACTCTAGTGATTGAATTAGAGCACATTGATTTTAAGAAAATAATAATTCAAGTAATTGTAACTGAGTTCCTTGTAAGTAAAAATATTTAACAGGCTCAAGGTTCAGGTACTTTTCAAGCAAATTGCCTAGTTATACATTGATAAAAAGAATTTGGGGTCTTGTATATCTTTTACTTGGCTTTTTTCATTTCATTGCTTTCTGTTAAAGATTTTGTGCATAGCATCCATCTGTTTTGACCCATACTCTCTCAAAAAGTAGAGAAAAGTTTTGCAGAAAATGAGTTATTTATCTATGCACATGTATGTCTTTTTTTTCCTAGTGATTTATAATTCTAAATTTAACCACACCATTCTACCCTGCTCCAGTTCTGGGAAGAATGTTAGAGTGATCCTATAAGAACCCTACGTTTCTAAAATCAGAGTGTTGGGCCAGCACTTGACGTGGTGATTAAGGCTCTGGACTCCCACTTGGCTGATCGTGGTTCAAGTTCTGGACCCTGCGACTTGCTTTCTCTTTTTCCCTCCATCTGTCTCTTGCTCTCTGGTGAGTGCAGGTGCCCTATAACAAAATAAATAATAATAAATAAAATTAAATAAATGATTCTTTAAAAAATAGAGTATTATGGATCGTCTTGGTGCAAAGCAATTAGTGACATTTGATTTTTAAAAAAATATAGTGTAAGCACCTACCTACTTACAGAAATCAACATACAAGAGCTTAAAAGAATAGAGAAAATACTGGGAACCAGCAGTTAGCGTAATGGCTATGTCGCTGGACTCCCACATAGTCGACCGCGGTTCGCGTCCCGGACCCAGTGC
>NW_006204667.1:1928325-1938479 GCF_000334495.1 Tupaia belangeri chinensis | reverse complement strand
GCTGGACTCCCACATAGTCGACTGCGGTTCGCGTCCCGGACCCAGTGACTTAAAACTCACACCGGGCGCGTGTGCGTGTGTGCCCAAGATCCCGAGAGGAGAACGGAGGAGAAGGGATTGCGGCATGACCATCCCCTCTGGGGGGTGATTTCTCGCTTTCTGTCTCTATGTCTCTCTCTGTCTGCATGGCAAGTACACGCGCCCTATAGCGAAAATATCTCAAAAAAAAAAAAAAAAAGAAAAAAAAGAATAGAGAAAACACTTAATACACAATTAAATTATCTCAAAGCCAGTGGGAATATACTTTTACATTTTAAAATAATAGGAACTAACCACATTCTTCTTACTATAATGGTTCCATAAGAAATGATCACCAGAACGATCTTCCCCTTAGATTCCTAGAAACCTGTATTTTCTGGCTTTACTATTTAAGACTGATACTTAGATTCATAAATATGTTCTTTTACTGTGACAAATTCCCTCAGGTTCTGCCTTTTTCATTGTATCCATAGTCTGAGATTTTAAATTTATCAATGTATATTTAAATGTTTGCTACATTTCAGAACTGTGAAAATGAGGCAAAACTCTGGCAACATCAAATGTGTCCTTAGGATCTACTCGGGGTACAACAGTGGGTGAAGCCCTCCAGCTCCCACGACCCTAAGCCAACGGACTCCCAAAATAGAGCAATGAACGAAACCTTTGAAATCTCTCAGTCGATCATTTCCCATTTCTACAGAGGAAAAAATGCTGGAAACAATTTTTATCCTAACTAGGGCCACAAAGCCGACTCACAAAGGTGAGCTCTTCTCATTCTCACAGCTTTTTTTTCCCCAAATGCACCATTGATTTATTCAACAAAATGGAATAAGAAAGTGTGTAATTATTGCAATAGTTGACTTCCAAATGTCTCTTGAAGAGGGAAGGGTTTTGGGGAAAATGCCTTGTCGGGGACTTGTAAGGCGTGACACCTTGGGGGGCGTCTCAGAATTGGCTAGAGTCAAAGCTTCCCAGAAGGAAGTTTAAGATGCTCTTCAGCCTTCACAGCTGTGAGGAGGCATGTGACAATACATGCTAGGGTCCTTTGTCATTGTCAAACAGAAAGGGAAAACAGCCTAAATAGCTGTCCAAAATAGATAGTTTTGTCTTCTCTATAGGAGATTATCTTGATTCCAGTCTTAAGAAAGTTGTATTTAAAATTCTTGGACAGGGACCAGCAGATGATGTGGTGATTAAGATGCTGAACTCCCACATAGCCAATCGGGGTTTGAGTCCCCGACCTAGCAGGTTGAAAACCATGCCAGGCGTGTGTGTGTGCATGCCCAAAATCCCTAGAGGAGAAGAGATTGTGGCACAGTCATTCCCCCTGGAAAGCGAATTCTCACTTTACCTCTCCCTTGTCTCTGTCTCTCTCTGGCAAGCATGTGTGCCTTATAGCAAAAATCTTAAAAAAAAAAAAAATTCTTGGACAGTAACTGCCATGAATTCCCCATCACCACGAGGCAACAGGCAAGCAAAAGAGATTCAATCAGGCCTATCGAGATTCAAACTTGTTCTGCTAAGAAAACCAGATCTGAACAATTAAACACAGGAGTAGCCGGGGGCAGCCTGAAGTCATTTCTGTTTTCATGCAGAAGGCATTAGATAATTTATGAAGCACGTTTCCCTCCTTGGCCATGTTTGTTTACACTGACTCGAACACCGCTGCGGTTTGCATTCCTGGCGTGGACGGGTGGATTGTTGAGAGAAGGTGCTCCAAAGGGAGACACAGATACACATGGTTTTAATAAGGACGATGGACACCCTACAAAGCACGTAATCCACATAAGGGTACTAAAAGACCTTTCGGTTCACCCAGCGATCTGGTTAGATAAATACACACCCCAGCCAGACTCCTTTGTCCACTTAGAACACTCCTAGGGGGCCCTTTCAGGTCAGGGGGCTTAGGCTCCTCGCTTAGTTGTTCCAGGTAGACCATCTTTTACAATCAGTGACTCATTAAACCCCAAGAAGGTCATTCACACTGTTAATGTTTGTCTGCAAGATGTTCTCACATAAGCCCCAGGAAGACAAGCAGCCCAGAACTCAGTCTGTGTGTGTGCTAAGGACAATTAGGATCCCTCAGAAGCCACAGTGTCCAGCCACCTCTGTCCCACCTGCCTCCATTTGGGTCCTCTTTTCCCTTCTGCTTTCATTCAGCATTGAAGTATTTCCCACAGGGCACCAGGTAGATCCCCACAGTCCTAGAACATGCCATGTTGGTTTCGTAAAGGAATGGGCTCCTCTGAAAACAAAACAAAACAAACAAAAAGCTAAAGACACCAAGAAACCACCTTTCCTTCCAACTTTAAGTCAACCTCAGATAGTCCGCAAGGGCTCAAAGTCAAGTCGAGTTATGTATGTTTAGAACTGGAAGAGAACCTGGCAATCATCTCTTTTAAAACACTTCTTTCTGGACCAACTGGTGGCATGGTGGTTAAGACAGCTGGATTCCACATGGCCTCCTGCAGGGTTCAAATCCTGGACTCAGTGGCTTGAGAAACAAGGGTATGTGGACATGTGTGCCCACATGAGGGCTCAAAGTCAAGTCGAGTTATGTATGTTTAGAACTGGAAGAGAACCTGGCAATCATCTCTTTTAAAACACTTCTTTCTGGACCAACTGGTGGCATGGTGGTTAAGACAGCTGGATTCCACATGGCCTCCTGCAGGGTTCAAATCCTGGACTCAGTGGCTTGAGAAACAAGGGTATGTGGACATGTCTGCCCACATGCCCTAGGGGAGAATGGAGAAGAGGTTGTGGCGTGGCCACGCTTCCTCCCTGGTGAGTACATGTGGCCTATAATAAATTAGAAAAATAAATAAATTAAAACACTTTCTTTCAGATGGGGAATGGACTCTCCAAGAGCATAGCCATCTCCTAAATGTACACTGTGAGTTGAAAATTTAGACCAAGAACCCTGGTCACCTTGAGCCAAGGCCTCAAGAGTTTCATGGACACCTTGACAAAAAAACGAACTTAGGAAGTTCAATCACCCTCAGAAACTATTCCATGTTTCAGTATAAATCTTAAGATAGCTAACTCGGGAACTGTGGCTTTTTCTATACATAACTATTTATCCAACTCTCCTACCCCTTTAATGAAGACAATTGGGGTTGACCGTATTTTAAACTTTCTTTTCTAACTATAAGCACTTATTTACCTAGGTGACCTTGTCTCTCATTTTTCCAGTATATTTAAACTGAGTGTGTGTGTGTGTGTGTGTGTGAATCTTCATGTCATGCTCTGGAGCTATTTTTCTGGGCTCCTTTAGAAGTCCTGCTGTGTGAACTATTTGAGCTGGACTGACAATAAGGAATGGGCCTCGTTCCACTGGCGATGTGGTTTCCATTAGCGCTAGCCTACATTTACCGTTGAAAACAGTATTAGTTGAATAATCATTGTATGATCGAAAATACTTCACATTTACAAAGGCAAAAAAATATGAGCATCAGGTCAGTTTGACAAAAGTGTGATATTTGCAGAGAGAGCCAGGGATTAACCATTTTAAAGGCCAAGTTAAATAAGGCACAATGAGAGCTCCTGGGCCTCCTACCTCTCGGGCTCACATTTCAGCGACCCTGAGGGAGGGAACGAGCTTCGGCCTGTTGCTCTTGGCCAGTCTGCATCACTTGGACTCTTCTGACAGGCGCTTTCAGCAAATATGACACTTCCTTCTGTCTTGCTGAACATTAAAAACAATTTTATTAACTAGCTTTTCCTTTTCCTTCATAAATATTTTTGAGCAGATATCATGTTGTATTTTGTTTAGAAAGTAAAAGTAAAGGTGAAGAAAATGGACATCAACAGAATTTTTAGAGAAAAAAAAAAAATCACTCCAGACACATGTGCACGCGTGCCCAAATTTCAGAGTTGAGAATGGAGGAGAAGGGATTGCAGCGTGGCCATCCCCCTCAGGGGGGATTTCTCACTTTCCCTCTCATTGTCTTTGTCTCCCTCTCACGCTGTTGAGTGCACATCCCCTAAGGCAAAAATCTCTTAAAAAATTTTTTTTCAGAGAAAGGAATATGAGGTGACAAGATTGCAGGCTGGAACCAGCCCCATACTCCAGTGGTTCAGGAAACCATGTCCCGCACGGCTGACTGCAGTTAGAATTCCAGCTCTGTGACTTGAAAAGCATCCTAGGTGCATGTGTGCATGCAGAAAGTCCCGCAGGTAGAGGAGTGGAAGAGAAAGGATTGCAGTGGGACCACACCCGTTGGTGGGTGCTTTCTCCTCTCTCTCTCTCTCTGTCTCTGTCTCTCTCTCTCTCTGTCTCTGTCTCTCTCTCTGTCCTCTCTGGTGAGTGCATATGTTCTTGGGCAGTTTTGAAAAAAGAAAAAAGAGTTGGGCAGGCTCTGTTGCACAGTGGTAATACACAGCTCCAGAAAAGCTGGATTTCACATGCCATGGTTCAGATCCCAGCCAGGGAAGCACATGAATGTCCACGATCCGGCAGGCTGGGGGACTGAAAGACGGGTCACGGCCCTGCAGAGGGTGCTTCTCCCCCTACCCCATCTCTCTGGTGTACATGCATGAGCTTTACAGTGAATAAAGAGAAAAATATATTTTTTATAAAATATCAAGACTTTCCTTTATGTAAAGTTAAAATCTGGACCAAACGATGCATCTCAAAGGCACCGACTGTAAACTGAGGTGAAGTGACTTAGCACATTCCTGTGCTGCCAGAGAAACTGCAGTGACCAGGACTCCCCTCCAGCGGCCTCACCCGCCTGCCATTTTCTCCACATCAGCCCCACCTCTGGGGCCTCTTCTGTCTCTTCTGTACTTCCTCCTCTCGGTTCCCCAGAGCTCTTAGAGAAAGCCAGCGTGTCTGATGGGGCTCCACAGGCCCACTCTCCATCAAGTGCAGACAGCCAGGCCTTGCTGACAGACAGGCCTGACCTCCACTCCCTGCCGTCCCCTCCAGTCATGGCCTCAAGTGTCATTTCTTGGTGCCCTGTCATCCCACTTCGACGGGCTGCAGGTCCCCAGTGTTCTGTAGCTCCTGGTTTTGAGTGCACGCGCCATGGCTTCCGAGTTGAGGAGCCATGAGCGAGTGACTTCGACTGTCCTCGCCTTCCTCCTCAGTTAAGTCAGAGTCACAGCCTTTGTCAAGCAGGCTAATCGGGAAACGTGGAGCTGGAGTATACACAGTATACTCTAAGAAAACCTTCAGGCCAGCAGGCCACCTGAGGTCTGGGGCACTGGACTCCCACATGGCTCATCACAGTTCGAGTCCCGGACCTGGTGGCTCACTTTCTCTCTTCCTCTCTCTTGTTATGTACATACATACGTCTATGGTCAAATTAGGGACCAGCAGATGGTGTCGTGGTCACATCGCTAGACTCTCACATAGTCAACCGTGGTTTGAGTCCCAGACCCAGCGGCTTAAAACTTACATGAAGCACATATGTGTGCATGCCCAAAATCCCAAGAGAATGGGGAGAAGGGATCGTGGTGCAGCCATCCCTCCCCGAGGTGGGGAGTGGGGTAGTTTCTTACTTTCTGTCTCCCTGCCAAGTGCATGTGCCCTATACTAAAAAAACTCTCTTTAAAAAAATTTTTTAGAAGTCAAATTAAAATGATAATAATAATGAATAAAATTAAATAAATATTTTTAAAAAAATAAAACCTTTGCCCTGACTCAGCCATTTTTCCTTTCTTTCTGATTGACTCGCTATGCCATGCCTCATTCTCACAGAGGATACTCCAAAACACTTCTGCCGGGCTGAGACTCTGTGTTCCATCCTACCTCCAGCCAGTTCCACCTCCAGCCACTGCAGTCACCCTGTCAGCCCCTCCCTCCCTGCTGTCCCAGCCCCCAGCCCCAGGCTCAGGGCTCTGGCTCCCTCCCTCGGCCCTGTCCTCCCACTGTCTCAGGGTCCGGCATCTGTGCCCTGCCCAGGCTCGTCTTCTAGCCGCGACTTGTCTCCCAGATGCTTTTTCTGTCACTGCTTCTTCCCTCTCTCTCCCATGTGTTAGTGATTAAATGAGTACTTATTAAAGATGGGTTTGGGGACCAGCAGATGGCAAAATGGTTACATCACTGGACTCCCACCTAGTCGACCACGGTTCAAGTACCCGGAACCGGCAGCTTAAACTCATGCCTGGTCCACGTGCGTGTGTGCCCAAAATCCCGAGAACAACATGGAGGAGAAGGGATTGCAATGTGGACATCCCCCCTGAGGAGGTAATTTCTTGCTTTCTGTCTCTCTGATGAGCGCAAGTGCCCTAGAGCGAAAACCTCTCTCTACAAAAAGAAGAAGGAAGGCGGGTTTTCCTGGCCTCCGCCAGTGCCTCCTCTGTGCAGCTCTCCCTAACCCTTACTCCAAGGCAGCCCGGCTCCTCTTGTCCTGAGCTGCTGCTCTCTGAGCCCATGTTGGGTGGGAAAGCCTCGCCCTTCCACGTAGCGGCCTGCGTCTGTGGACTGTCCGTACCTCCATTATTTACTTGGAATTGGGGGAAGCACGATTGTTTGGAGAACTAAAGGGGTTCGTTCATCCAACCCGTTTAAATGGTGCTTAGTACATAGCGATTGCTCAGTAGGTGTCTTCTTGTCCCTCTTTTGCCATCCCCAGACTGAGGTGCGTTTCCTGAAGATCCTAATGTCCTCTGTGTCAGTTAGTTTGGGCGTCCAGGTGATCGTCTAAGAAATGCCCAGATGCCTGATAACACTGGGTGACTGGAAAAGTCATGGCGTATTTTTTCATGTTTTTCTATGCAAAAACGCATCATGACTTTTCCTATGACCCAGTACATGCTCGGTGGGTGCCTAGAGGCCAGGCTGACACAACCCCTGCCATGTCTCCCGTGGGCTTCTGAGTGGCACAGTAAGGCAACAGGGGGTGTCCCAGCTCCGCCTTCCCACTCCAGAGGGACACAGATGCATGGAGTGAAGCCCAGAGGATGTGCTGTGAGGACTCCCTGTGGAGGGCAGCTGGCCCCAGGCCAGACACCCAGGGGACCACCAATGTCTCAGATGATGCTGGTGAGGATGAAGGCCAGCCACGACGTATGACCACGGTGCCAGCACCAAACCCCATCAGGCCAGCGGGACACCTCTCCCAGTGCTCCATAAGCCACATGCCTCACGGAGAAAGAGTCCCACCTGGATCACCACCCCTGCCCCAAGACGGAGACCTGTCCTCTGCTATGGCCTTGGAACTATGCAGACACTGCTCGGTCAATTTCTGTTGAACGTAGTTCATTGACTGCATTGCCGCCTTCTGTGTCTAACTGAAGTGACACAAAAATCACTTTCCTATCTTTATTTTTTCACTTTAAGCAATTCATTGAGAAGCAATTGTAGGGGCCAGCAGGTAGAGTAGTGATTAAGGGCACTAGACTCTCACATGGTCAACCATGGTTCAAGTCCCAGACCTGGCAGCTCTCTCTCTGTCTCTCCCTGACGAATTTTTTAAATTTTTTTAAAATAATAGAAAAATTAAATAAAATAGTTATTTATTAAGAAAAAGAAGCAATCATAACTTTGGACAGATGAGGACAGTTTATGAGAAAACAATTTTAAACACTGATACAGGACAGCTAGAAACAAGTTTGTCTTGCACAATTAATATTTTACATAGCTTGAACCACTAGAGGGAGTATATATAGGCAAGAATGTGACAGTATAAAAACCATATTGCAATATCTAATACCATAAATTTTATGACTAGGCATAATTCTTTCTCTGTTAAAAAATGCAAACACTTGGTGCCAGCAGGTGGCACAGTGATTAAGGTGTTGGACTCCCACCAAGGCCGACCACGATTTGAGTCCCAGACCCGGCAGCTTGCTTTCTCACTTTCCCGCTCTCTCTCTCTCTGTCTCTCCCTGGTGAAATTTTAAAATAATAACAATGATGTATAAAATTAAGTAACATAATTTTTTAACAAAATGAAAATACTTAAAAAATATAGAAGCTATAGAGAATAAAATCAAGTCATTTCTCATCCCACAAAAGGAAACGTTAAACCCTGGTTTATGGAGCATTGTAAACTTTCAGAAACATTAAAGGGAGGAGCCAGCAGGTGGCATGGTGGTTAAGGCACTAGGCTCCTGCATGACTGACCACAGTTCGAATCCCAAACCCGGACACTTGAAGATCACGCTGGCCATGCGTGCCTCTCTGAGAGGGGAATGAGGAGAAGGGGTTGCAGCAGGGCCGTCTGGGGAGGCCTGGGGAGCGATTTCTCACTTCCCCTCTCTCCTTCTCGCTCTGGCAAGTGCATGCGCCCTATGGCAAAAACCAAAATAATAATAGTAAGAAGAAAACATCAAGTGTAGGACAGTGTGACAGTTCTGTGCGACTCAGTCTTCAGCAGCAATTTCCTAGGTGCTACCTTGAGTTAGCAGTCTAATCTGGACGTTAACTTTAGAACTGGCCGGTCCAAAAGTATATGCATTGTATTTCTTACTTCAAAATTTCAAAAGAAACTGCAGCAATCCTGTCTTCTTTACTCATGGCAGAGTGTGTGTGCGCACGCAGGCACGTGAGGGTGAACGAGAGATGAGCCCCCCCAGAATCCGGTCACCCCGCAGTCCAGGCCTCCCACCCTCTAGCCTGTGGGGTCTCAGTTCCTCGCACACATACGCAGCATATCCCAAGCCTCCCAGCCCAGGGATGTGAACCGTGGCCACCGTCGGGGATCCAGCTTCTACTGAGCCGGGCATTGATATGCCGCAGAGCCAGCCAGAGTGATTTTTTGACAGTCGGAGAAAGAGAGCCAGAGTAGTTCATCGAACTTTCCAAACTCACATATCGAGCTAGAGGGTGAACCTGTACCAAAACTTCAGGGCTACATGAATAGGAAAACATTTTTTTAGAAAGATTTTTGCTATAGGATGCATGCGTTTGCCAAAGAGACAGAGAGAGAAAGTGAGAAATCACCCACCAGGGAGGTGGCCATGCGGCAATCCCTTCTCTTCCAATCTCCTCTCAGGATTTGGGACAAGCATGCACATGTACCCGGCCTCCGAGACTAGAACCACAGATGAATTCCTGGGAGTCTGGTGACATAACTGTGCGCCATCTGCTCATCCCAAGTAGAAAAACATTTTAACGATCCAGGAGAGTTGTTCAGTAGAGTCCGTGTGTAAGGTCCTAAGCAGCCGTGTAGTTCTTGTTGGTGGTGGTGGTTGGTTGTTTTGAAAGAGTTTTTGCTATAGGGCGCGTGCACTCGCCAGAGAGACAGAGACAGAAAGTGAGAAATCACCCTCCAGGGAGATGGCCACACCGCAATCCCTTCTAGTCCATTCTCCTCTTGGGATCTGGATCACATTCACATAGGTGCCCTTGTGAGTTCTGAGCCACTGGGTTGGAACTTGAACTGTGGTCAACTACGTGGGAGTCCAGCAATGTAACTGTTACGTCATCTGCTGGTCCCATAGCAATGTTTTTTAGAATTTAGAAGATACTGGACCAGTGGGTGGTGTGCTGGTTAAGGCAGCTGAATCCCACATGGTCAACAGCACAGTTCGAGTCCCAGACCCAGTGGCTTGAGAGACATACCAGACAAATATGTGTGTGCCCAAAATCCTGAGAGAAGAAGGGATGAGAGAAGATTGCAGCGTGACCCTCTTTCCTGGAGGTACTTTCTCACATTCCCTCTCTCTCTGCTGCACATATCCCATAGCAAAATTAACCCCCAAAAAAGGAATTTAGTACATCCAAAGAAACGCAAAATAAAATTATAATTGCATTGTTTGCCACTCGAGCTAAAAAATATTTGGAATTTTTCAGATGGTAATTTGTAGTATTGGCAAAGGTACGAGAAAATGATTGTTCCCATTTATTTTGATAGACATTTAAACTAGTGCAGTATTTTTGGAATGGAATGTAGCGAGAAGGCTGAAAAGTTTTGAAATATACGCATTTACATAAAGATTATATTTAGTTGTACTCATTGCTTCATTATATTTAATAAAGAAGTAGGAGTCAGGGAGTATTTAAATATATATGTTACATCCAGGACCAGCAGGTGGCATGGTGGTTAAGACACTGGACACTCCCATGTGGTTGACCAGGGTTCAAGTCCTGGACCTGGTGGCTTGCTTTCTTACTTTCCCTCTCTCTCTCTGTGTGTCTCTGGTCAAATTAAAATAAATGAATA
>NW_006204667.1:1908648-1909656 GCF_000334495.1 Tupaia belangeri chinensis | reverse complement strand
ATACACACACACACACACACACACACACACATACATATTACATCCCATGATGGCATTCTAAACAGCCATGAAAGCCATTATTCGGGAAACTGTTGCTGAAAACGCACTCAGTGTAGGTCAGTAGAAAATAGAGTACTTAGACAGAATGCGTATGTGTATAGAATGAGAAAGGGGTGGGGGGTTATTTCTAGCAATGGATTCCCAACCATTTCCTCCTTATAATTTGGTTTTCTGGGTGAATTGAGCAGAATAGTTGCATTCTTTGATTCTCAGGAAAGGTGGAATTGAATGACGGCCACCTGATTACTCCCCACTATCCCCACTGCAGCTGATGTAGCTCCAACACCTAGAAAAGCACATAATAGATTCTCAGTAAACAGTTCTGAATGGGGAGAAGAATAAACAAATGAGTGACCATCAGAGCTCCTTAAAATTTCCTCCACCAACAAATCACTTGATAGAGCAAAAGTTGTAAGTGACAATTTATGAGCCACATCCATACATTTTGGTCCCCATGGTATTTTCATTTAAATTTTGTATCTCAAAATAATTTTGATCACAAGTAGTTATAGTAACAGTACAGTGATTTCTACATACCCTTCACAAGCCTTACTCGGCTTCCCCAATAACATATCGCATAAACATAGTCCCCACGATATTTTAAATTAGAATTCATGCCTGCATTTAAAAATTAGGAAACCTGGTGCTGGCAGGTGGCACCGGACACCCACATGGCCAAACCAGGGTTCGAGTCCCAGACCTAGTGGTTGCTTTCTCACTTTCCCTGTCCTTCTCTCTCTGTTTCTCTCTGGCCAAATTAAAAACAAATAATAATAATAATAATAAAGAAAATTAAAATTAAATAATTCATTTAAAAAATAAAAATCAGGAAACTGAATGCAGAAGTTCAGTTCCATAGATTTAGGACCTTGCTTTGAAAATCAATATGTCTGGTGACACTGTAACAAGATAAAACCAGTACTGGACCCAAGTCCAGTGGCTGGCACC
>NW_006204667.1:1905709-1908617 GCF_000334495.1 Tupaia belangeri chinensis | reverse complement strand
AAGACTCGCGATACAAGTATTGATGGAAAGAAAGGCAACTTAGTTCAGGAAGCCAGCAACATGGGAAATGGCAGACATGCCCAACGACCATGCCTCGTCCATCAAGGACACTCTTTAAAGGCAAAGTTCCCAGGGTATGATTCAGGTTTGCCCAGCCCAGCAATCCATCATTTCCTCAGCTGGTCCACAGTGACTTGTGTCCAGCTGTGGCTGGATCTTCCTTGGGCATATCTGCTTCTTGGTCTGCAGTCTCAGGGCCTAGTCCTCACACAATCTCATCGAAGCCATGATTACCTTAGAGGTTAACCTGCTATGCTAGGTTTAATAAGAGTCACTTTGGTCACTCTGGTAGCCCGGCTACACTGGGCCGCTTCTGGTCTACAATAGTTGCCTATGGCTGACCACGGTCGCCCCTCAGGAGGGGCACATGCAGCCTGTTTGGCACTGATGTCACCTCTCTCTATTTAATTGCCAACATGGAGATTCTTAGTTGATATCGATGATGTACCTCGGAGAGGGTCCTCTTATGTTAAATGTATTTGGTGTTCCCTTTACTTCCTGAATTTGGATTTCTGTTTGCCTCTTCATGTTCTGAAAGCTTTCAACTAATATATCATGAAAGAGGTTTTCTAAGCCTTTACCCATCTCTTCACCTTCTGGAATACCCATAATGCAAATATTCGACTGTTTAATGGTATCTAGGAATTCTCATATGTTGTCCTTATTTTTAGCAGGTATTTTTGCATTATTCTGGGTTGTTTGGACTAAGTTGGAAACTTTGTCTGCAAGGTCAGAGATTCTTACTTCTGTGTGGTCTAATCTGTTGTGAGTACTTTCAAGGGAGGCTTTGATTTCCTGCATTGTGTCCTTTCACTCCAAAAGTTCTGTTTGATTCTTTTTCAGGACATTCATCTCTTTATGGAGTTCCCCCTTTAAGTCATGAAATGACTTTCTCATCTCCTGAAATTGCTTGCCTGTTTTCTCTCGTATCTTACTGAGTTTAGTTACAGTAGGTATTCTGAATTCTTTTTCTAACATTTCAGTAATTTTTTTTTTATGTTTTGCCCATTATTGATGAGGAGTTATTGTGTTCCTTTGGGGAAGAAGCATTTCCTGATTTTTTCATGTTTCTTGAGGCTCGGACATTTACCATTTTTTAGTTCAGTTTTTAAAAATTTATTGCAAATTGTATGGGCTCATCAGAGAGATAGAGATAGAAGGAAAGTGAGAAATCACCCCCCAGAGAGAGTGACCACACCACAGTCCCTTCTCTGCCATTCTCATCTCAGGTGTTTGGACACACACATACACACACACACACACCCTCAGTGTGTTTTTCAAGTCAGTGGGTCCAGGATTCAAACTGCATGTCTGCCATATAATATCCATCCACCTTAACCACCACACCACTGGCTGGCCCAGCTGACATTTAATTTCATAGGGCCCAGCTACAGTATATATAAATGTCACTTCCTGGAGTTTAAGCTCCACGAAGACATGGATTGTTTTGTTTTCTTGAGTTGGGCTGGGTTGGCTTTTCTCAGGATGTGTCAGAAGTACTTAGAACAGCACCTGTGGAATAGCAGTTGACTCAGTCAATTGTTCAATAACCCATTATTCAATCAATGATCTCATCAAACCAATTCTTTTGTGTTACCTGCTGACTCCCACAGGCATTTACATTTGAAACCCCTGGTCTACAGCAAGTAAGTTTTTCCATTTCAAGGGGACTTTCTCAGTTGGATAAGGCTGGTGTTCTTGTTTTTACTCTTTGTTCAGGTGCAAACTTCTGTTTCTGCTGTGATTAATAAGTAGATGATAGAGGTGAGGCAAGGGAGCAGGCCTCAGAAGACATCTTCATGGCTCCTGAGAACTTTTCAGGGGAATAAGCAAAATGAAGATTTTCAGCCTCCAGCCCACAAACTCGAGTGGTAGAAGACTTTCAAGCTTCCTGTCTCTGTCTCTCTCTGTCTCTCTCTACCTCTGTCTCTGTCTTCTCATTTTTTTGTAGTTTTTCCTTTTTAAAATTTTTTAAGGTAAAGCATTTTCTCAGCTTTCAGCCCCTCCTCTCCCTGTATCTTGTTAATATGCCCTTAACTACCAGCCAACCGAGGAGAGGCAAGGGAGCAGGCCTCAGAAGACATCTTCATGGCTCCTGAGAACTAGTGATTTTGCACAGTGCACAAGCAGGCTGCACGGTTTACTAATTTTTACTTTTTAAAAAAAATTAATAAATAAATTTTTTTAGGTTTTTTTTTTAGTTTTATTCTTCTCTTTTTCTCTGTTTCTTGCTTGTTTTTGTTGCTGTTGTTTCTCTCTATTTCCATTTCTGTGCATTCCTGGATGCTCAGATTGTACTTCAAGTTTGGGAAGAAACACACTTTCCATCAGATGACTAGAAATCTCCACAGGACCACAGAAATATGGGAAAGCAAGGGAAAAGAATAGCTTTTCCTCCAAGGGAAAAGAATAGCTCCTCTTTATCCACAGACAGTTCAATGGAAATCATGGAAATCTCTGATAAAGAATTTAGAACATTCATAATGGCAAAGCTAACAGAGATGGAAGAGAAGAGAGACAAGGAACTGCAGAAGAGAAAGGAGAAAGGAGCTAATGAGTTCCAGGAGGTGAGACAATTCTTCCAAGATCTACAAGAGAAATTACACACTTCACAAAAGAATCAAATGGAACTGTTATAGATGAAGACTATAATACAGGAAGTCAAAATCTCTCTTGGAAGTATTAAAAGCAGACCAAATCATACAGAAAATAGACTCTCAGACGTAGAAGAGAAAATTGCTGGCCTAGAAAAATCCACCACAAAGACTGAGAAAATTGCCCCAAAATTTGATAATAATATACGAGAAATACTAGATACCATCAAACATCCAAACATCCAGATAATTGG
>NW_006204667.1:1880800-1904794 GCF_000334495.1 Tupaia belangeri chinensis | reverse complement strand
GTTAGATTATTTAAGAAATTGTGTGATCAATAAAATGTGGGGGAGTAAGAAATGGAAGACACTGTTGACACCAGAGATAGTGTGAGAAAAGGGTAGGAAAGGGCAGAGGGTCAGACATAGGGGTAAATAAATATAAATATAAATATAAATATAAATATAAATATAAATATAAATATATATGAAACTTAGAAATGGAAAATTATTGATAATAACATACATGATTAAGCCACTATGCAGTATATTCTGGATGGGAAACCACTTTTTGTATGCTGTGACGATAATTAGGGGATGAATGTAAATTAATTAATTTTTAAAAAAATTCAGGTGAGAGACCAGCAGTTAGCGTAATGGCTATGTCGCTGGACTCCAATGTACTCGACCACGGTTCGAGTCTCAGACCCGGCAGCTTAAATTCATGCCGGGCGCATGTGCGTGCGTGCCCAAGATCCCGAGAGGAGAATGGAGGAGAAGGGATTGCCGCGTGGCCATCCCCCCGGGGGGTGCTTTCTCGCTTTCTGTCTCTCTGTCTCTCTCTGTCTGTCTGGTGAGTGCACACGCCCTATAGCACAAAACCCTCTCCAAAAAAAAAAGTTTCAGGTGAAAAAAAATCACAAAAACTACTTTTCTTGAAATTAAAAAAAGAAATCATATTTGATGACTGTAATATGCTATATAGTCCCAGCTAGGTGTTACTTTATAGAATGTTCATTCTACTTAATGAGTTTTATGCCTAAAGTCAGACTTGTGTTCATGGATATGTATATATCAGCTGCGCTTGCTATTGGAAGTATTTAGATTAATTAAGTTCATTAGCAAATAAATAAAATGGGGGGGAAGGCATAGAAAGCAACCATGGATACCAAAGACAGTGTGTGAGGAGGGTGAGACATGGCAGAGGGTGAGAGATAGGGAATCAAGGATGGCAACAATAACAAAGTATACAAGAAACAAGAAATGGAAAATTATTTGTTGACTATAACACATATGTTGATGTGCTCAATTGAGACAATATACAGTGTATTCTGGATGGGAAAACTCATTTTGTTTGCTGTAATGATGGATAGTGAATGAATGTAAATAAATAAATTTAAATTAAAAAATAAGTAGATAATAAATGAAATTAAAATTAAATAAAAAGAGACCAGCAGATGATGTAATGGTTACGTCACTGGACTCCCATGTAGTTAACCACAATTTGAGTCCTGAACCCAGTGACTTAAACTCATCCCGGGTGCGTGTGTGTGCATGCCCAAAATCCCAAGAGGAGAATGGAAAAGTGATTGTGGATTGTGGCATGGCCATCCCCTGTGGGGGGGTGATTTCTCACTTCCCATTTCTTGCTTTCTCTATTTCTGTCTCTCCAGTGAGTGCACACACCCTATAGCAAAAATATCTCAAAAAAAGAAGTATTTTTTAAAATAATTACTTATTTAGTTTTATTCATTATAATTATTTTAATTTTATCAGAGAGAAAGAGACACAGAGACAGAGAGATAAAGGGAAAATGAGAAAGCAAGTTGCCAAGTCCAGGACTTGAACCACAATGGGCCATATGGGAGTCCAGGGACTCAACCACCATGCCACTGCCAGCCCTAATAAATAATTCAAAAAAAAAATAAATAAAAACAAAAACAAAAAGCAAAAAAAAAAAAATCTTCACACCAACCTGAACAGGGTTCTCAAAGAAACTTTGGTTCAGTTACTTAGTGAGGACCCCAGATTTCAGTCAGCCTCCAGAGGCCTGTGAGGGAGAGGTTCCACTGGTTCTGTCCATTTTAAATGTGGTCATTTTATCCAGAGGCTCTGTCACCCTTCCTTCCTACAGCCCTTGGTCAGAGCCCTTTCAGTCCCCCTCAGCAGGTCTGCCTAACTTAAGTGCCAGACAAAAGAGGCTGGAATCTTGATTCTTCTCCTGTCAGAAGTCTCTGGACTCCTTAGGCAAAGTAGTACTCTCCCTCCACATGCTTATATTCTGAAATTATCAGGAGGGAGATGCTTTCTAAGAAAGGGGAGAAAATGTTATTAAGGATTTTTGAGAAAGCACTGTAAAATCTTGGCTTACTTTTCCTGAGATTATCAAAACGATTCTTACCATGTCACAGAAACTACTTCATACTGACTCGCGCTCTCTATTTTCTCTCTCCAGCGAGTGCACATGCCCTATGCCAAAAATGTGTGTGTAGGGGGACGTTTTTGGCTGCAAGTAATGAATACTCAATAGCATCAGCTTAAACAAAGAGGTTTGTTTTCCTCACATAACAGAAGTCCTTGTGCAGGATGTCCTGGGCTTGGTTCAGGGGCTCACCGACGTCAAGGACACGCTCTGGTCTCATTCTTCTGTGACCCTCCTCATTCATCGTGTTCGCTTTTCACCCTTGGTCTTTCCCAGGAACTCCTGGATATTTCACCTTCCAGTCATTGCCAGGCAGTGTCACTGGGCCATTCGCTATCTGTGAGCAAAGGGGACCAGAACTGCTCTCATCTCAGACCCAGGGCGCACGCAGATGGCAAAGGGTGTGTGCGTGTGTGTTGTTCCACCCACAGCAGCTGCCGTTCATGCCCTGCGCCGCCCTGCACAAAATGAGGGCACCCTAAATGGGAAACGGGAGAGAATGACAGCAGGGTAGGCAGGGACAGCTTCCGCCCCGCTCGCGGCTAGGGACCCGCTGTTTCTCTTGAACACCCTCTATGGTTCCGGCCGGAAAAGAGTGCTACTAACTGAAAACTTCTAAGTAAAAATTAGTTTCTGCCCCAAATTATTTTGAGATCCCTCTTTACCTTAAATGCTTAAGGATTCCTCTTGCGAGAGGCAGAGATTGAGTAAAACAGCAGGACACCACAGTCATGGGCCTGGTGGCAACGCTGAGTCAAGGACAGACCACATATTACCCCCACTTTACTCTCTCTAGTACCTACGGTTGCCCTCCCTGCTTCTGGACCTTCCACACTTTCCTTTTCTGCTATTCAGCACAGACGATCGGCGTATATCGAGTGGGGACATACAGTCTGTCTTTCGTAGTCTGGCTGCTTCGCTTAGCATTGCACCCTCCGTATTCATCCACATCACATCAGATAGAGGGTCTCGTTGTATTTTATGGCTGAGTAGTACTCCATAGAGTACATATGCCCATTTTTTCAATCCACTCCTCTATTTTTGAACATTTGGGTTGATTCCATGTCCTCACAATTGTAAATAATGCTGCAATAAACATGGACGTCCAAGCAGTTTTCTGATGCATTCGTTTCTCTTCTGTTAATTTCATCTCCTGTTTTATTCATCATGGCCCTGCCAGTGGGATAAGACATAGAGGGAGAAGACAGTGATTTTGAGATCTGACCTTGTGCAGGCCAAGGCTAATATGTGTGTTTGTGTTTTAGAGTTTAACAAAAAGTTTAAAAAGGAAAAAGTAGGGCCAGTCAGGTGGTACAGTGGTTAAGACTGCAGGATCTCACATGGCCAACTGTGTGGTAAGGGTCTCGGACCCAGCAGCGTGAAAAACACACTGTGTGTGTGTGCGTGTGTGTGCCCAAAATTCCAAGAGGAGACTGAAGAGAAGGGATTGGGGCATGCCCATCCCCCCCGGGAGTACTTTCTCACTTCCTCTCTCTCTCTGCCAAGTGCACATACCTTATAGCAAATTTAAAAAGAAAAACAAAAAAAGCAAAGAAAACTTTAAAATAGATAAATTATAGAGAAACTTTGTAGATTTAGGATATAAACAAAGAAAATAATGCTACACAAGGTGTTTGTGTTTTAAGCAAAGCATCATTATAAAAGAGTCAAAAAGTTTTTTTCTTTTGTTTTTGTTTTTGTTTTTTTTCCCTAGTTTTGCCAGCGAGCATGTTCTTCCAGCAGGGAGAAAGAGAGAAAGAAAAGAAAAGTGAGAAAGCACGCCCCAGGGGGGCCCACAATCCCTTCTCCTGTATTTCTCCCTCCTTTCAGGATTTAGGACACACACACACACATGTGCCTGGTGTGTTTCTCGAGCTGCCATGTCCAGGACTCGAACCATGCTGTTGGCCATGTGGGATCCAGCTACTTCCTCCCCCCCAAAAAAATGGTTTTAGAAGTTAAAAAGCTTATAAAGTAAAAAATTCCATTAAGTGAACGTTAATTCATATTGTTGAAGAATGAGCAATATGTGTTCATGAATTGAAGGTAGCCTCAGTGGGTGGAGTTTGTCATAGACGGTGTGAACAGTAACCAAGGCTTTGCATTCACTCAGTGCTCACCGCTGACTCGCGCACCGCAGTTTTCAATTCAAGTTCCACGCCGGCACCCTGCACAGGTAGACCCCTTTTAATCTCTACACCTTGATTCTCCTCTTCCTTCTCTACGTGCAGACGTGTCTACGTGCAGACGTGTCTACGCACACGAATACCCTGTATGACCGTTGCGAGCGTATTCAGTAGTCGCGGGCAGAGGGTTTGTAGCCTAGGAGCGATGGGGGCACCATACAGGGGAGGTGGTTAGGAGGCTGTGCCTGCTCGTTCGTGTGCGGGGTGGAATTGGCCTAATCATGAATTTTTCAGAGCACGTCTCTGTTGTTAAGTGACACATGGCTACATATGAAAAGTGGAAAATAAAACCATTTGACAAAATAAAATCCTATAAAGAATTCATGCCCCAAGTGGCACGATAACTCCAGTTCTCTGAAAGTAATCTGAATAGAAAGCTTTATTTCTTGGACAACGTGTTCCCCCTTAAGTCAATGTTTTTATAAAAATTATATGTAAGAGAAGCAAAATCTGCTTATTTGTTTTGTTTGTTTTTATTATTAGAGGACACATCCACTCACCAGAGAGAGAGAGAGAGAGAAAGAGGAGGCCTCCCCCTTCCCCTCAACAGAGCATGGTCATCCCACAGTCCCCTTCCCATTTTGGACACACATACACAAGCCCAGCATGTTTTTCAAGCCCCCAGACCAGGATTTCAACTGTGATCCGGCTCCCAAAGCACGTTGCTCAATCACTATTACGGGGCCAACCCCTAAATTCATTAATTGGTAATTTAAGGTAATCGTTCTGAAGTATGGTCTTTAATAGGTTAAAACAGTCTATTCTTAGGCATTACATGGAGATTTAAAAAGTGCTATTTATTGCATGCCAATGAGGATGTAATTTTGTTAAACTGAGATCTAGAATTGGCTACTGAGAACCTTTTTAGGAAACATAAAAATAAACATGTACTCAAATCTAAAGTAATTCCAAAAGGTCTAAGAAATAGGCCAGAGAGCTAAAGGAATGTCATGGACTTTTGTTTTCTCTGCTACCAAGTAGACTTTCTTCTCACTCCGATCCTTCTTGATTCGTGTTCAAAGATTTCTGTTTCTAGAGTCTCCGGAACCCTTACGCAATTTGGCAGAAGTAGATTATTTCTGCAACTTAACTGTATCTGAAAGCAAAAACCAGCCAGCATGTCTTAGAGATTTTCTGGGACAACCTGGAGATTTAGAGATCATGGCAGAGTCAAAATGTACAAACTACATTTCGTAAGCCGAGCCCAAAGTGACAAATTTGTAAGTTTATGTAGCCTCTTTGAACATGAGTTTCAAAATCTGAAAAATGGCTCTACTGATACCTCAAAAGACTAAAGATGACATCTCTCTCTGTAAATGTACTGCACAGAGTAGTCGTCCTCGGGACTGAATAGAAGGAGGCACGGAAAATCACTTAGGAAGGCTTAAGCAAAATTTTATTCTCAAACTGCTTTGAAGTCAGAGATTCCAGATCAAGTGGCAAATAATCTATGTGACAGCCTCGTCCTATTAAATGATAGTCATGTTTTAGAGATGACAAACGTTAAAAAAATTGGGGGAAAAACTTCAAAGGGAATGTTTGTCAATGGTGAAAGTAACTATTACAGGCACAGAATAATAAAGAAAGATCATGTATATTGAAAATAGTAAGGCACTGGACTCCCACATGACCAGCCACAGGGCAGCACAGCAGTTTGACAATCACACCAGGCCCGTGTGCCTGTGTGCCCGAAATCCCTGGAGGAGAATGGAAGAGAAGGGATTGCAGTGTGGCCATCCCCCTGAGGGAGGGTGAATTCTCACTCTTCTCCTTCTCACTGTCTCTCTTTGTCTCTCTCCAGCAAGCACATGCACCCTATGGCAAAAAAACTAAAACAAACAAAAAAATAGATTAAATTAAAAAATATGGATAGTCTTACTGTTTCATTTTTAAACTTTTATTAAGGATTGCAAAGAATATACTTTCTGGGAATTAACATCTAAACCATCTAATAGAGTCCCTGAACATGCACTTGACTAAAGGGAAACTAACCATGGCGTCATGACTGGGAACCATCAACATGTATACTAAGAAGGATGCTGAAATGGTGAGGAATATGAAAACAAGGTCTGTTCTGTTTACCCTCAGGTATGGAATGTCCTCTGAGGTGTCATGATTGCCCTCAGGCCTGGGCAGATTCTGTAATTCTACCCTAATTCTGAACTATATGGGAGTGACTCTGCACACCAATGTTCCATTGTTTACATTGTCGCAAGGACTCCAGTGCCATGGTGCTAACTATGACCCAATTCAGCGAGGCAGGCTTCATCTAGTCACTCAGAGTCTCCTAGATCTTCCATGAGGCTCTGATGGAATGCAAATCCTGGTGACTGACATCGTATGGTGCTCAGATGAGTCTGTTCCCCACCTTCACCAAAACCGAGACTTCTTTCCTGGGTCAGGCTCACATGTCTGGAACTTTAGCCTACAGGAAACCTGTCCTCAGAGGAGCCTTCATGGAATTTCGCAAAGAGCCTTCCATAGGATAGCCCTCACTGTATTATCAGAGAGGCTATGATTTATCCCAACTCCAAGGAAGGACTCAGACAACTCCTTTCCCACGGAACTCTACAACTTCCATTCAAATTAACTACCTCCTCACTGTTCACCGCGTCACGCCAGTCAGGCCTCATGCCCAAGATGACAGATGAAGCATTTTCTGCACTGCAGAGGAATTAAAAGATTTCATTAATGATCAGGAAAGTAGAAAATAAAAAGGCAGGATTATTACTGGGTTGTCAGAAAAGTCATGACGCATTTTTGCCTAGGAAAATATTTTACGTTTTACATAAGATGGGATAAACCATGGGGTAAGGGTGCAGATAATTCAAACCCTACTAACAAAATTTTAAAGCTCTGATCTGTCATGATCTGGAGGCCAGCTCTTATAAGTCATTATTTCTAGACCTTTAAAAATACAGATGCAGTAAGGTGGCCATGAAAACGTAAATAAATTGCCAGGCTTTGTCAGGAAAGGGTATTGATACAAAATTGTAGCTCATCCCAGTGTTCCCATTATATGGAACACTGCTCAGCTCTGCTTGCTGAACTGTGATGGAGAGTCAAGAGAAATAAACGCAAAGAGAAAGATGCCTAAGAAGGCAGTGACAGGGCCAACCTCGTAGTCTAGTGGTTAAAAAGCCAGATCTCACATGGCCAACCACAGTTCCAATCCCAGCCTTGGCAGCTTAGAAAACTCTCCAGTGGAACCAGCAGGTGGTGTAGAGATTAAGGCACTGGACTCCCATGTGGTCAGCCATGGTCAAGTCCTGGACATGGCAGCTGAAAACTCATGCCAGGTGTGTGTGCCCATGTGCCAAAAATCCCAGGAGGAGAATGGAGGAGAAGGGATTGTGAGCTAAATCACCCCCTCAGAGGTGATTTTTCATTTTTTGTCTGTCTTTCAGGTGAGGGCACACCCCATAGCAAAAATCTCTCTAAATAAATAAAGAATAACACCACCCTGGATGTGTGTGGGCATGTGTGCTCCAAAACCCAGCAGGATGGAGAAATGGAGGAAAAAGGATTGTGGCATACCCATGTCCCAGAAGGGTGCTTCCTCCATCTCCCTCTCTTTCTGTCTTTCTGTCTCCCTCTGGCAAGTGTGCACACCCTTTCACAATTAAAAAAAAAAAAATTAGCTAGTGACATGTAAGAGTTGCAAAAATAGTACAAAAACTTCACTTATACCCTCAATGCAGTTCTTTAAGTTAATATCTTTAAAAACAATAGTAAACCTATCAAAACCAACAGTAACAAATAGTATACTATTACCTAGCTTACACTGCATATTCTGATTTCACCAACTGTCCTTCCAACTGTCGGATTCAAGACTTTATGTTGCACGAAGGTGGTTGTGTCTCCTTTTTCTCCTCCAGTCTGGACAGTTCTTGATGTTCCATTGCCTTACTGGACTTTGACATTCTTGAAGAGCATTGGCTAGTTTTCTGTAGAATGCCTCTTCATTTCAATTTGATCTTTCCTTATGAGTAAATTTATTTTTTGGCAAAAATACTACAGAAGCTATGCTGAGCCCGACTCAGAGTGACTTATCAGGCCAAGGAGGCTGTTATGTCTCATTACCCATGATGACTGGGGCTTTCTGGCTAAGGTCAAGTCATCCAAGTTTCTGCACTGCAGTAATTCCTCACTATGACTAATAAGAATTTTATGGAGAGATTTTCTGAATCTCTACAAACATCTTATTTCTTATCAAACTTTCACTCTCTAATTTCAAGCATCCATTAATGACTCTTACCCATAGTAACCATTATCAAGATGTGAGTTAAATGATGACTTTCTATTTTTTTCATTGCTTTCACACTTACTCATTAGAATATTACTGTAAGGAGCAACTGTCCTTCTCTCGCCCGTTTATTTTTGTTCATTTGTTTATATCCAAATGGACTCATGAATACTTACTTTTATCTTATAGGTTATAATCAGTTATATGAAAAGAATGTTTTTGTTCCAGCTTTGGCCATTGGACCTGTATCCCTTATGGTTGACGCGTACATCCTTTTGACGTCACCCCACACCATCGTTGAGCACTTCCTCACTTCTCGGTATTACAACCCATTCAAACTCCTCTTCCACTTCCTTTGCTCTCAGTAGTCACTTCTCCAAATAACCATTCTCTGCCCACACAGAAAGGGAGAGAGTTAAACAGAATAGTTCTTAACTCTAGAGCCAGATCTAGTTTTTTGTTTTGGTTTTGTTTTGGTTTTTGTTTTTCATATAATTTAATCCTCTTTCTGATTGCCAGAATGTAAGTTGTGTTCGGGGGAAAAAAAAAAAAAAGAAAAATGAAGCCTTACAGGACCACATTTAAACTCTGTATGAGGCCGGCTTGGTTGTAGTATTCCCCAGCTAACTCTGGCCTCCATATTATTATAGCTCTACGTACATCAAGAAATAAAGTTCCCTTGGAGACTGGAGGACTCCATCTATAATTCCAACAAAATATTGAATTACGTGATTTTTGGTAGAGAGTAACAAAAGCCCTCTTTTTAAAGGATTATTTCCAGCATGCAGAGAGTTCCAAAGGGCTAGCTGAGACCTCGTTTGAGTATTTCGGGGGATAACATATTTCAGATCCACTGAAGAAAACTAAGGATTCAGTATAACTCTTTACTGTAGGATTACAGGCATAAGAATTTTAGAAAACTTTGATTTAGATTCCAGTTTAATGTGGCAAAGCTTGCTAGGTCTTTCCAATACCCACTCTCCACTTCTTTCTTAATTAATGGACCCTGAAAGGTTAGCTGGGCGCACAGCCACCCAGACTAAAGCTATATTTTTCCAAGCTCTTTTAAAGCGAGTGTGACAGTATGACTGTTCTAGCCAATGGATTATAAGTAAAGTAATATTTATAAGTCCCCAGCTACATTCTTAAAGAAATGCTCATGCTCACTAGTTCCTTTGTTCCTCATCCTGATGCCTGGGACATGGACATTTTAGCAAGAGAATCTTGGGTTAAAAAAAAAAAAAAATTGTAGGTCACATGTGTAAAAACACCATGGAGAGGCCATATTAGTGTGGTCAGCTTACATTTAGGTTGAAAGATGAGAAAGAAATTAACTTCTGTTTTTCTTATTTTAAATAATTCTTTTATTTAACTTTATTTATTTTAATTCAACCAGAGAGGGACAGAAAGAGAGAGAAAGCAAGCCACCAGGTTTGGGACTTGAACTGTGGTCAGACGTGTGGGAGTCCAGCGTCCTCAACCACTACACCACCTGCTGACCCCAGAAATTAACTCCTGTTTTTCTTAAGCCACTGTTGTTTGGAGATCTTTGTTATATACTTAAACCTAACTGATACAAAGTTGGTCTCTGGAAGTAAGACTTTTGAGACAACAGATATATGTAATGTCAGCATAGCAATTGGTCAGGGAGCTATAAATACTCCATTAGTCCAGGGTAGAAAGCTGTGACTCTTGTTATGCCATGACAAAAATTTGGGGAAACTGTGACCTGCTACATATTGGAAAGTAGGCAATACATTGTTAGAGCCTATAGCTCTAAGGGAACTTGCTGGAAAAACTCAGAATCTCCATGCGGGTTGATTCCTTATTACTACTTAAAGCAAATTCTCACTGAAGAGATGAAGTTACAGATAGTTTCTCCTAAAGGAGAAGAGTTCCATTTTATTAAAAGAAGCTCTTTTGGGCCAGTCCCATGGTCCAGTGGTTAAGGGAGCCAGATCTCATATGACCAACCACAGGATTCAAATCCTGGCCTTGGAAGTTTGAAATATGTTGTGGGAGGAGGGGCAGGGACAGCAGGTGATTGTTGAGGTGCCGGACTTCCACATGACTGACTATCGTTCAAGTCCCAGACCTGGTGGCTTGAAAAATCACACCAGGCATGTGTGCATGCCTGCCCAAAATCCCTGGGGAGTGATTTCTCACTTTCCCTCTCACTGTCTCTCACCGTCTCTCTCTGTCTCTCTCCAGCAAGCACACACACCATATGGCAAAAACCTTAAAAAAAAAAAAGATGAAAAAAAGAAAATCATGCTGGGTGCATGTGTGTGCATGCCCAGACTCCTGACAGGAGGGGGAGATGGAAAAGAAAAGATGGCGGTGTGATCATACTCCGTTGAAAAGGTGCTTTCCTCTCTCTCTCGCTCTCACTCTCGCTCTCGCTCTCGCTCTGTCTCTTTATCTCTCTATCTCTCTGTGTTTCTCTGGTGATTGCACGTGCCCTCTGGCAAATAAAATTTTAAAAGAAGCGGATTTCCTTTGTCTTGCCTGAAATTTAAGTTGAATGAGGTTGTAGGAATCCGGGCGCTCAGAGCGCTGAAAAAGCCAGCTCTCCCCTACGGAACACTGAAGCAGCCACACAGGTGGTTCTCGGAGCGGCTGGAGGGGAAGTTAGTGCCCCCCCAACCTTCCTTACACACCTCTGATACAGAAGCCTGGCCAACAGTGGGGGCCAGCTCGGTCCAATACCAGGCTCTGGCTGCAGCTGACCCACTCCACCCATTGTCTCCAACGGCCTCAAGTTAACCCCCATAAAGCTGAGAGGCAAATGGGCAGAGCCCTGAGGCCAGCAAAGAGAAGAGCGTTTCTTTCCCCAAAACTGGGCCTGCGTGAGATTTATGTTGTGGCGACTTGCCTTGAGATCTGACCAGTTTGAAGCGAGTGCAGACCAGAAACTCAGTCCAGAGGAGAGAAACGAGAAATTTTATTTCCAAGAAAGCAGTAAGTCTATTGGGGTTTTTGGCTAACGTTCCTATATTAGTCAGGGTTCCATCAGGAAATACTCAAATTGCATAATTCAGAAAGCGCTGAATTGGGAATTACTCATAAGTTTTGGGAAGAAAAAGGAGGACAAGAGGGTGGCCAGGGCATCCCTTCAGTGAGAACAGTGGGGTGCTACTCCCACGCCAAGTCTCAAGGGGAAGAGGAGAGCAGATGCTGAACCGGGCAACGAAGCTGCTAACAGCAGGGTGACCTTTGCTTGAAGCACCCCATCAGCCCAGGGCACCCCTGGAGAAGAGAGCTGAGGAAGAAATACCCCATTTCTCTCTTCATTTCTGTCTTCTGACCTTTCCTCTGTGGCTCCTAACTGGCTGAACCCTGTGGGGAAACAGAGACAAAGAAGCTCTTCTGACTCAATCCATGCAGGCCTGTCTTGGAAACAGAGCGGGTGAAGAAGGAGGAAAATCAGTGGTTTGGGGGAGCACAGTTCATGCCACACCTCCCCACAGCTCCACCAGCCAGAAAATGGGCTGCAGAACTGTGCCCCTTCAGGAGAGGTTTGCTCTGCAGTGTCCACGACAGAGGAGGCCATGGAGGGGAATGACAGGAAGTTCTTCAGAGAAAACAGAGCAAGACACTGCCACGTGATCCCAGAGAGGGCACAGTCCACACCCAGGGAAGAGGCCCCAGCCGTTCTTGCTCATCTGCACGGGTGACAGCCTCCTGCCTTTGCTCTAGCTGGGAGCTTTAGCAGTGGTCACTGGTCATGGGAGAGAGACCTTGTCTCTCAGTTCATGGGTTGCCAAGGCCATGAGGCCCCACATGCAGCCATGAGGAGAGGATTACTCAGCAGGCAGGAATCCTGGACTTCGCTCGAGATGTGGTAATTAGATAGGCCCTCCCAGTTATCTTTCCCTTGGTAGGAAACAAAATAAATATGCTTTATTCATGAGACAAGTCCATGCAGAGATATTTAGGTGGTTAAAGGAGTAGGCTGTGGAAGAGATTTTTTTTTTTAGGAGGCTTTTGCTTCAGGGTGCATGTGTTCTCCAGAGAGACAGAGATAGAGATAGTGGGAGAGAAAGTGAGAAATAGCCTCCCCGGGGGATGGCCATGCTGCAATCCCTTCTTCATTCTCCTCTCAGGATCTTGAGCACACAGACACACGTGCCCAGTGTGATTTTCAAGCCACCAGGTCCAGGACTCAAATCGCGGTCAGTCATACTGGAGTTCAGCAACATAACCGCTATGCCATCTGCTGGTCCCGCGGCAGAGATCATTAATTGTCCTTCAATATCTGTCCTCCAAACCTTTCTTTATAAAGAGAGTCCCACTAGGCAGCTGGGCACGTGGCCGTGAGTCCCTGCAGCCGACTCTGTTTGTTTGACCGAGTTCTGGCCAGTAGCATACGAGTACAATGGTAATGACATCCCTTCTCGTGTCCTTAAAGAAAAAGAAACAACCTGTGCTCTTCTCACCTTCCCTCCCCGTGGCTGGGACACAGGGCATGGTGAGGGTGAGAGCAGCATTCTTGGACTATAAGTAGAAGCCACACGGTGAAAATAGCAGAGTGACGAGATGGGTGGGACGTGGATCCCCATGTCATGGAAACACCGCATTAGCCCGGACTGATTATCCCTGGACGGCATTTGAGAATAAAAGAGAAAAGGCCTCTGTTATGCCTGCGCGTTACTGGGGCCACACCTCACCTGAACTCTTTTTTTAAACTAGAGTGTAACTAAAGAGAAGAACAGGGAACGTGGTCACCCTGGGGGAGCCGCAAGGAAGGGCCCTACTGACAGGCTAGAGAGCGCTGCGCCTTCCACGCTCACACCCAGAGCTCCCCGAGTTTGCAACCTTTCGGAGGGTAGTGCAGGGGTGTGTTGAGAGGAGACTCGTAGACATCTCTTCACTGGACTCGGATATGAGATGGACCGATCTGACACTTACCATCCCAAACTAAGGTGCTTCTATGTACTAAAGAACCCAGCATGCGTCTAAAACGAAGAATTCTTCAGGCAAACAACAAATTCTCCCTTTGTGTGAGCGGGCAAAGGATGATTTTTTTTGTTCTTTCTGTTTAAGAAGAGCATAGCAGAGGGGGGGAAATTTGGATATAAAAAACAAAAAGCACTTCATGAGATGGGAAAACTATAGTGTGAAGCCTAGGATAAAGCAAGTGTCTCTAAAATAACCAGTGGTTAGAGAAGGGGGTAAACAGGACTCTCGCCACGAGAGACAATGGTGGTCGCTGGTTCGGAGAGTTGAACTAAATACGTAATTGAAACCAGAACTGGCTAGGACCAAAGTTTAAAAAGTGAGAGCATAGGGGCCAGCAGGTGGCAAGGTGGTTAAGGCGCCAGACTTGTTTAACCACGGTTCAAGTCCCAGACCTAATGGCTTGAAAATGAAGCCGTGTGTGTTTGTGTGCACACATGCCCAAAATCCCAGGAGGAGCACGGAGGTGAGGAGATTGTGGCGTGGCCATTCTCCCGCTGGGAGGCAGGGGTGATTTTTCTCTTCCCCTTTTTCTCTCTCTCTCTCTCTCTCTCTCTCTCTCTCTCTCTCTGTTTCTACCTCCTCTCTCTCCTGTCTCTGACAAGCACACATGCCTTATGGCCAAAAAGTTAAAAATAAAAAATCCCAAGTAGACGCGACTCCATAGGGACAGACTAGGACCTAACAGACTCTGGATGTTTCTTGCCTATTTTCTGAGCAAGACTCGACTCTAATCCCCAGAAGCGACACTTAGGGCAGTGGATGCAGAAGCTTGCTTTTGAAAGGCAACTATGAAAATGTGATTAAGCAACTATTACAGAATTGCAATAAAAGCATTGAGTTCAACTTGACTAGGAAATTTCTTTTTTTTTTTTTTTTTTTGGAGAGATTTTCTCTATAGGGCGCGTGCGCTCGCCAGACAGAGAGAGAGAGACATAGAGACAGAAAGCAAGAAAGCACCCCCCAGGGGGGATGGTCACGCCGCAATCCCTTCTCCTCCATTCTCCTCTCGGGATCTTGGGCACGCACGCACACGCGCCTGGTGTGAGTTTTAAGCCACCGGGCCCGGGACATGAACCGCGGTCGACTACGTGGGAGTCCAGCGACATAGCCATTACGCTAACTGCTGGTTCCCTTGACTAGGAAACTTCTTTAAATAATGTGATTTGTCTTTACTTTAAAAACCTTAAAACGGGCCAGCTCAGTGGCCTGGTGGTTAAGGCAGCTTGATCTCACGTGGTAGACAAAGCAGTGTGAGCCCCAGACCCAGTAGCTTGAGAAACATGCTAGGCACGTTTGCTTACATCCCAGAAGGAGGGAGAAAGGGAGGAGAAAGGATTGCAGCATGGCAGTGCCCTGCGGGGAGATGCTTTCTCCTCTCCTTTGTCTCTCTCTGGCAAGCACATTGTATAGAGCCCTGCTCAAAATGGCCCCACTTGTGCTAAGCACCCAACACCACAGTCTTCAAAACAACATACTTGATTTTCGGGCAGCCAGGTTCAGGACTCATAGGAGTTGACCACATAGGAGTCTAGTGTCTCAACGGCCATGCCACCTGCTGGCCCTCAAACAGCATACTTTTGACAAACGTGTTTACCTGACTACTTTCACGGACCTTCCTAAACAACATGGCTGCTTTCTCAGACCTACGGAAACTGCCTGCCAGAACCACGCAGATAAACTGCTATTGCCACAAGCCATAACAAGTCGATAACCAAACTGGTCTCAAAGATAAGAAGTCATGGTTGGGAGCAGCAGGTGGCATAGTGGTTAAGATGCTGGACTCCCACATGGCTGACTTCAGTTCGAGTCCCAGACCCGGCAGTTTGAAACTCACGCTGGGCAGGTGTGTATTCTCCTCCCAAAATCTCAAGAGGAAAATGGAGGAAAAGGGATTGTAGCATGGCCAGCCCTCCTGAGGGATGATTTTTTCACTTTCTCTCTGTCTGTCTCTGTCTCTGATGAGCATGTGCAACCTATCTATAGCAAAAAAACTCTCCAAAAATAAGTAAATAAAAAGAATGTGTGGTACAGGCAAGGATTCGGTAAAGGGGCGTATAAACTGGGCACTCAGATCCTTGCCATTCATTTTGGGGCATTTCCCTGAATGAACTGGAGCAGCTGTTATGCCCAAGCCCTCCCTGTGCAGTTCTCCTCACCAGCACCTGGAGGCACTGGCGGGAGTGGAATGAACCGGGGCCAGGAGGTGGCATGGGCATTAAGGGGCTGGACTCACATGGCCAACTGCGGTCTGAGCCGCAGACCTGGCGGCTTGCTTTCTGGTTCCCTCTCTCCCCTCTGGTGAGCAGACATGCCCTATAGCAAACTAAATAATAACAACAATAATAATAAAGATAAATAAGTAAGCCCCCCAAAGTGTGAATTGGGTCGGCCCTCTTCTGCAGCAGCTTGAGGGATGCCTGGCCCAGAGCCTGTAGTGATGCTGCATTGCTGAGGGGATTGTTCGAAGGAGGATTCGTGCTGATGGCTCCAGCTCGGTGACAGCCTCGGGGGACTCAGCAGCGCTCCCTCGGGGTGCAGGGCAGGGTTTGGCCGTGAGCGGCTGGCACCTCCTTGTCTTCCAATCTGCTGTGCTTGTGCGTGTGTTAGGATGTTTGGTGTGAATAGTCTTGACACTGTGGAAAGACACAACTCGAGTAGCAGACTGATTCCCCATGCTCGACACACGCGTGTCCTCTAGCCACAGACAGACAGACACGATGATTCCTCACGCATTCAGGGGCCTGTCAATAAACAGTTCACAAAAAGGACTCGGGAACCAGCAGTTAGCGGTTACCGTAATGGCTATGTCGCTGGACTCCCACATAGTCGACCGCGGTTCGCATCCCGGACCCAGTGGCTTAAAACTCACGCAGGGTGCATGTGCGTGCGTGCCCAAGATCCCGAGAGGAGAATGGAGGAGAAGGGATTCCGGCGTGACCATCCCCCCTGGGGGGTGATTTCTCGCTTTCTGTCTCTCTGTTTCTTTCTGTCTGTCTGGCGAGCACATGCACCCTATAGCAAAAACCTCTCAAAAAAAAAAAAAAAAAAGGACTAAAGCCAGCTATTCACAACAAACATTGGTAAATGACCTTTTGTTCATTTCCTTGATGAACATTTGTCCGTTTGTCAAAGTCCATCACTCATTTATTTTTTAGAGAGGTTTTTGCTATAGGGAGTGTGCACTCACCAGAGAAACAGAGAGAGACAGAGAGATAGAAAGTGAGAAATCACCCCTGGAGGGGATGGCCATACTGCAATCCCTTCTCCTCCATTCTGCTCTCGGGATTTTGAGCACTCATGCACACGCGCCTGGCGTGAATTTCAAGCCTCCAGATCCAGGATTCAGGCTGTGGCCAACTATGTGACATAACCATCTCACCATCTGCTGGTCCCTATTACTTATTTTAAAGGATACTTTTGTGGCTAGTTTCCTAACTATGATATTACTGAAAGATGAAAAATGAGAATAAACACAAAAGAAAGATTATGACATAAAATTTTGACAGAATTTTAAGAATGTGAAATAGGATAATCTATATAAATATTACATTAGGTCATCAGGAAAGTCATGACTTATTTGTCTGTGTTTTTCTATGCAATAATGCATCATGACTTTCCTGACAACTCAATATATTGATTCCGAAAACTATCCTTTTCCCAATGTATGTTTCTTATGCCGACAGAAATAACCAAGCTCTGCAGAAATGATCATTAATGCAATTCATTTTAAGCACAAAATTGAGTGACCTTAGGCCTGGAGAAAGCTGAAAACCTATTGCTATCTCAGGGTGCTGAGATACAGTGAGTTCTTATATCTATTATATGTAAGATAATAGCCTAAGTGATTTTCAAGAATAGCTCAACAAAAGCTGCTTAAGTCACTGGCAGATGTGACAGCCTCAGAAAGTGCACATTCTTAGAAAGTTCTCGAACAAATGAAACCCCAAAACAACAGGTTACCCTTGAGAACAAGATGGTGGCTGGTCAACAGCCCTCTGCTCCTTTTCACTTCCTGGC
This sequence comes from Tupaia belangeri chinensis, assembly GCF_000334495.1. Classification (NCBI taxonomy): domain Eukaryota; kingdom Metazoa; phylum Chordata; class Mammalia; order Scandentia; family Tupaiidae; genus Tupaia; species Tupaia belangeri. The sequence goes on along the minus strand of NW_006204667.1, from coordinate 1,887,270 downwards.
TCTTCTCCCTTCTCAGGACCTTGTTCGTGGGCTTGTCCCGAGCCCACGCCTTTCTGTCAGACCACAGAGAGAAGGGGACAAGAAGGAATAATAAAACTTAGATGACATTGAGGAAGCTTGTATTCCCCATAGTACTCAGCCAATGAGGAACTGGGGGAGGGACTTGTGCACTAGGGGTTCAATTAGTTGTCGTAGTCATTCAAGGCATGCCTGCCCCTCAGACCCAGGGTCTTGCAAGACTGCCATTAACATCTCACGTGGCTTCACTGTACCTCGTGTCTCTGTGTTCATTCTTTGGTGGTGAAAGGGTGAACTCGTTTCTGACATTATAGTTCTGAGACCAGGAATGTTGATAATCAGCATAAAGACCCTTTTACATTGGCCTGGTCCAAAACAGATGGGACCTCTGGAAACAGAGGCTCGAAGGCTACAGATGAGTTTGAAATTCTTAAGTTAGTAACTGGTTTAAAACAAACAAACAACAACAACAATAACAACAAAAAGTCTTTGTTCCCAAAAGAAAATCAGCAAAGGAATGCTTACGCTTCACTTGAACAGAGACAAGCAGGTTTTACTACGTATCATAAAACACTAAGCCAGGGCCAGGATGAAGGAAACAGCGCACTATCCATGGACCGAACTGGGCTGTGAATGTTTGTAGGCATGATTCCTCCAGGCACTTTGGAAAGAATTTTGCAATAGGAAAAATTAACCAAACACCTGCCATCACTTGATTATGGGATTCAGGGTCCTTCTATAACTATAGTAATTATAAATAAACTTTAAAAAATAAACAATGAAATGAGAATAAAAATGTCTTTTTTACATGGGGAAGTGCAACTGAAAGTGTTAGGAGCTGTTAGGAATGATGACCTTGGTGAGGTAGATATAGATCCCAGAACACCCAGAGCACAAAGAAATTTTAAGGAGAGACTACATGACCCTCTGTATTTTGACTCAAAATAACCCCCAGTGGCATAAGTCCAAGATATCAGAATGAGGTACAGCCAAAAGAGAAATTAACAAGCCAGCAGTGGTCTAAGGATATATTTTTTAGATGAACAAAGAGTCTAAAACAGGATAAAAGAGACCCTGGAAAAGAGAAGAAGCCAGCCTTTCTACCTTGGTACTGACCTGTTCTGTCTATGGAATTGAGGACAAAATTCTTTCTTCTATTCTAAAATTGTTTCCCAGGAGTCCTGGGAGAGACACACCTACAAACATGAACAGATGCCTACAAGCATGAACAGGGCATTGAGAGTGGGATGCTAAGTCCTGTCCCAGGTATAGCGCTTTTATAGTAAGCCTTCATAGTTTTTTTTGCTGATTTCTTTCAAAAATAGAGACTTGTGATTTTCTTTAACCAACGAGTAATCTAAGAATTTCAAACTCCCCTATAACCTACAGGCCTCTGCTTCCCAATATCCCACTTTTGGGGCCAGACCAACATAAAAGACTCCTTATGCTGAAGGATGACTTTCCTGCCCTCAGAACTATATAAAAGGAGCCACTGTATCACAGCACCCCGAGAAACATGCTTGTCTTTTTCTGGGTCAGTCACTCAAATTCGTGCATAGGAATAAACCACATCAATTCTTATTTCTACAGAGCTGGTTAGTTCCACCAACAGGATGTATCTCCATCTCAAACCTCCTGCTTAGCTTGTCCTTCACTTCTTCACTGTGATGGGGAGACATGGACCTCAATTTTCTCAGCCTAACAAGAGGATACATAGGAAACCACACCATGAACTGCCAAGTTCAGGAAGAGTTGCCTGCACAGGGCAGAGTCTCTGACTGTCTCTGGCTTAGCCTCAATCTAACAAGGCTAATCTTCTTTTTTGCCTTCTGAGTCCTTATAATCCGTCTGCCTTTGCTCTGTCTGTGAACAATAGAGATTATATTATTTACTTAATCAAGTTGGTACAAGGATGACTTGGGAAGCCCATGGCATAATGCTTGGCACATGATTAGCTTAAGTGTGTAGAGCTGGAGAAGGCAATCAGAGACCATCTAATCCAACTTCTCCCTTGTTGCTGCACCCCACTGCGGGGGGTAGGGATGCTTTCTCTCTCCCTCTGTCTCTCCTCTTATGCCTGGTACAGCACAAAGCACTTCTGCCCTCTGGCAATTAAGATCTGTGTGACAGGGGCCAGCAGGTGGCATGGTTGTAGAAGGTGCTGAATTACCACATGGTAGACTGTGGTTGGAGTCCTGGACCTGGCAGCTTGCTTTCTCCCTTTCCCTCTCTGTTTCTCTGTCTCGCTGTGGCCATATTACAAAATAATAATAACAAGTGGAATTAAATGAATGAATATTTTTTAAATATCTGTGTGACAATCCTCGCCTTTGGCCATCCTGTATCTCTGTTACATGCCTTTGAAATGTAAATTTTCTACTTTCTTTCACCTAAAAATTGTGCCTGTGAAAATGCAAATTTAGAGCTGGAACAAGTAATGATTAAAGAATTAACAATTCAAAGCAAAAAAAAATACTAACATATTTATTATTAAGCATAAGTTTAAAGTTTATGTACTTCAGCATTTTTCTATGTGGTTAAAAAGAACTAATTACACTTGAGTCTGTCAACAACAAAAAAATCAGGGTTATGAGGAAACACATATTTCTAGACATTATGAATAGTGGCTTACAATTGCTAAGGATTTATTAAGGGAAAGAAATAGGTTTGTCTTAGACAAATTGGTTGTTTCAATGTAAAAAAATAAATAGATAAATGTAGGACTTAGGTTGGAATAGCAGGGGTGACTAGACTGGAGGAAAAGAAGTAAGGGCATGTCACTCACCACTCAACAAAAGTCAGTCTTGAGAGACTAGATTTGGAGTATGGGGAAAGGAATTTCTGTAGAGTCAGGACTGCAGAGAGAATCCACTGGAGTCCATAACCATCCCCACCTGACTGGACAAGATGCAGGCTTACAGAGGAGAAGGGGGCCAATGAGAACATATGTATAGAAAGTAGAGAGCAAGTTATTCGTTGTCTGGGCAGAATTCATGACTCTGTTTGGGCAGAATGACAAGGAGAGGTTTCATCACCACATTAGGGGACATTTTCCTTCTGGGGTGTGCAGGGAGAATCATCAGTTTCAATTCTCTCCAGGGAACTTGAAGATAAGCAATGACTGGCGAGGGTGCAGGAGCAGGGTGGATCCAGTCCAGATGATTCCTAGCTATTGATTTAGCTACAGACGGCTTTGCAATGCTTGGGCTGATGGGAACTTAACCTTCCGTATTTCCATTGCTTGCTATCTATAAAAACTCAAGAAGGCTATTAATAATTCTTTTAAGAAGACAATTTAATTTAGTGGAGTTTAATCGAGCAAACCTTAACAGGATTAGAATGGGACAGTTTCCCAGACTGACTTCTGAGCAGTTCCCAGGTAGGCTTGTGTGATCAACTCCATATTTTAAGTTCAAAAGGAAAAGTGACATACAAAAACAAAAAGTTAAGGAGTGAGTAGACAAACAATTTGGGTTGGTTGCATTCTGAAGTTTGTCTATGATAACACAGTTTAAAAGGCAGAATGTCTGTGATTGACTGAAGTCTTCCTGCTGTGATTGGCTGTAACCTAGAAACCAACCAAAAAGCAGTTTTATTTAAATTAGGTGTCAGTTTATTTATAGAAACTAAACAGGACTACCAGGAGTATGGAGGCTTTTTTGATATTCTTTAACATTACTGTTAACTTTCATTAGTTAGGCATTGGGTTCTATCTGCTGTGAGAGAGAGAAAGGGTTAGGTTCTATAAGAGTGTTTGTGAAGTGAAAGACAGAAGTTAAAGACTGAATTTTCTAAAGTTTGGCTTATTTATTTATTTATTTATTTTTATGTCTTTTGCCATAGAGCACATGCGCTCAACAGAGAGAGATACAGTGAGAAGGAAAATGAGCAATCACCTTCGGGGAGATCCCTTCAACCTCCATTCTCTTCTTGGGATTTGGGGTATGGACACACATGTGCCCAGCATGATTCTCAAGCTGCCAGGTCAGGAACTCAAACTGCAGTCAGCCATGTGGGAATCCAGCACCTTAACCACCATGCAACCTGCTGGCCCCAAGTGTGGCTTATGAAGTGGATACCAAGCCTAGGTACAAGCTGGTCACTTTGATTCTATTTGCTAAGTTATAAGAATAGTGACTAAATTTTGTGAACAATAAAACTTGTAAAGAAAATTTTACGTGTCATCAATGTTGTCTAATACTAAAAGGAAATTATTAGTATATATAAGGTTTTATTGAAAATTTGACAGAATATCAAGATCACACTGATTTTAAAAGTATGTTAAAATGATAAAGTTTTTTTTGTGGTATTGATAAGCTCTTAATAAAAAATTATGAAAGAGTTTCTTTACCTTAAGTAATTAGACTTAATAAAAAGGTCCTATATTCCTCTCAAGATAATTTCTTGCACTTTGCGGTATCTTTTACCAGATCTTTGATTACTTAAAAGTAACCAAAGTCGAGACCATCAGGTGGTGTGGTGATTAAGGTACTGGACTCCCACATGGCTGACTCTAGTTCAAGTCCTGAACCTGGTGGCTTGCTTTCTCATTTTCCCTTTCTCTGTCTCTCTCTGGTCAAATTTTAAAAATAATAACAAATCAATAAATTTTTAAAAAGAAAAAAAAATCTCCTCAATATTGTAAGAACTAAGTGTTTCCTTTGTTCTCTGCTGACAGGTAAGTGATTTAAGCTTTTCAGTATCTTTGACAAGGCTTACTCCAAATCAAACTCCAAATGAAATTCTCTGACCTCTAACTTTTGGGTGTTTACCAAAGGCCCCTAAAACCTCCAAAAGAGATCTTCAAACCAGTCAGGCTTGTTTTAATATGTTAACGGTACATAGGAAACATTGTCAAATAGAATGACGTTTTGCTTTCTTTGAGTTATATTGGTATAGACATGTTATATGTATATGCGTGTATGTGTGTATATGTGTATATGTACACATGTATATACTGTGTTCCAAAGGAGAACCTCAGAGTCCCTATAGTATGGTACTTCAGTCATGTTTTAGGTTATTATATTGTATGTCACAAATATAGTCAAATTTATTAATTGTGAATTTTTTATTTATTTTTTTTTTTTTGGAGAGATTTTCACTGTAGGGCGCGTGTGCTCGCCAGACAGACAGAGAGAGACATAGAGACAGAAAGCGAGAAATCACCCCCCAGGGGGGATGGTCACCCCGCAATCCCTTCTCCTCCATTCTCCTCTCGGGATCTTGGGCACGCACGCACACGCGCCCGGCGTGAGTTTTAAGCCACCGGGTCCGGGACGTGAACCGTGGTCGACTACGTGGGAGTCCAGCGACATAGCCATTACGCTAACTGCTGGTTCCCTCAATTGTGAATTTTTATAAGATCTTTAATTATGGTTGGTTCAAGTCTATTGCCCATGTTAATTTTTTCGTCCTGATGCTTTTTTTTTTTTTTTAACCAGAGGGGCACGTGCGCTCACCAGAGACAGAGAGAGGGAATGTGAGAAATCAACCAAGGAGATATCCACACCACGATCCCTTCTTGGAATTTTGGGGTCACAGGCACACACACCTGGCACGATCTTCAAGTTGCCAAGGCCAGAACTCAAACCGCAGTCAGCCATGTGGGAATCCAGCTCCCTAACCACCACGCCATCTGGCAACCCCAGTTCTGATGACTTTTTAAAAGCTGTTTGCAAATAACTCTGATCCTGAAGTGTTATGTCTTCAAGAAAAATTATGGAAAGGATGAAAAGTATAACTTTCTGATAACCTAATCATTGAACTGAATAAAACTTTCCAGAGCGTCTATGGAAACACCAGTTGTTTTTTTCTACACTGCTAAGCCAACATCAACAAGAAGAAGAATTAACCCAAAGCAAAGAAATGCTTTGGCAGAATCTCCTGCTATGTTAGCCAATACAAAATCGTTATGTATGAGATATATCTGACTTTTCAACCTATTGTCTGAATTCAACTATCTATTGTTAAGATCTTCAGTTTGAATGAACTCCGTAAGACTGATCTAAATCAAATTATCTGTGACGATCTATTTAATAAGCAATGCTATGCATGAGAATTACAGTTAAAGTTGATATTTAAAAGGATATAAATCCAGTGTTAAGCATGGCCTCATGGAGGGTCTAGAAGGCTTCCTGGTCCTTCCTGAGCCCTTAAAGCTCCCACTACCAAGGTCTCTATACACTGCGTGACTCATGGAATAGATCAAAATCATCCAGATTGTGAGAAAAAAGAAACTGATCCAGGGGAAAATCATTATGGGATGTTTCCCAGAGGAGTCTTCCATTAAAACCAGTAAGTGGATGAATTGAAGGGAAACAATGAGAAGGGAAAACATAACAAACTCTATTCCCATGTGTTCTGTAGACTTAATATAGCTCCCTTCCCACACAAGCTTTCTTTTTTTTTTTTTTTTTTTTTGGGAGGTTTTTGCTAATGGGCGCCGGCCCCCC
>NW_006204667.1:1879694-1880488 GCF_000334495.1 Tupaia belangeri chinensis | reverse complement strand
GACAGCCAGAGAGAGACAGAGAGACAGAAAGCGAGAAACCCCCCCCCAGTGGGAATGGCCATGCTGCAATCTCTTCTCCTCTATTCTCCTCTCGGGATCTTGGGCACGCACGCACACGCGCCCAGCGTGAGTTTTAAGCCACCAGGTCCAGGACACGAACCACGGTCGACTACATGGGAGTCCAGCGACATAGCCATTATGCTAACTGCTGGTCCCCCACACAAGCTTTCTGATTAAGGCTTTATTATTTGCTAAAATAGCTTCTGACACACCACATGCTGGATGATTATCCGGTCATCAGGAAAGTGAAGTAGACCAACAAGCGTCAGTGTAGCCTGACATGGCTGGGACAGCAGAACAGCTCGGCTGGCCCCGTAGCACAGTGGTTACGAGCTGTGCTTTGGGAACCAGATCCCGCATAACTCATTGTGACTGGGATCCTGGCCCCAGCAACCTGAAAAACACGCTGGGCATTTGTACACATACATGTGCATGTGTGTGCGTTTGCATGCGTGCCCAAAATCCTGATGGAAAGGAGGAATGAGAGAAAAAGCATTTCAGCATGTCCATGCCCCATTGGCAGGTGCTTTCTCCCCACCTCCCATGAGCACATGCATTCTCTAGCAATTTAAGGATGCTGTATCACAGCAGAGTGAAAAATATGGACAACGTAATACGTAGTTCTTTTTTTCTTCTTTAATTTTACCAAAGGGCACATGTGCTCATCAGAGATAGGGAGATGGAGAGAGGGAGAGAGAGAAAATCCCCCAGGAGGCATAGTCATATTGTAATCC
>NW_006204667.1:1879233-1879680 GCF_000334495.1 Tupaia belangeri chinensis | reverse complement strand
TTTTGACATTATGATGAGATTTGGGACACACACCCGGCATGTTTTTCAAGCTACTACGGCAAGAATTTGAACCATTCTGTCAGCCACGTGGGGTCCAGCTCCCTTAATCATTAGGCCATGGGACAATTCAATATGTATATATATTTTTTAAAAAAAGAACTATTAATGAATATATGATAATATTCAATGTTGAAGAAGATGAACATGTGTATATCTTTGATTTTATTATTATACACTGTATACCTGCCTTTAAAAACAGGGTAAGGTCCAGAAGATGGTGCAATGGTTACGTCGCAGGACTCTCACATAGGAGACTACAGTTCAGGTCCCAGACCCAGCAGCTTAACACTCACACCAGGTACGTGAATGTGTGTGCCCAAAATCCCGATAAGAGAATGAAGGAGAAGGGATTGCGGCGTGGCCATTCCCCCTGGGGGGTGATTTCTC
>NW_006204667.1:1866494-1879187 GCF_000334495.1 Tupaia belangeri chinensis | reverse complement strand
TATAAAATATAGTAGCCAAAAAAAAAAAAAAAAAAACACATATCAATGGTAAGTTATTTAGAAATGATCATTTAAAAAAAATAATAGCAAAGAAAAGAAAACTGCTCTATGGTGGCTTCAAGATAGCCCCATTTTTGTTTTAGGTCTATATAAACATGGTAGTGAGTCTGGAAAGACATCTTTCAGACATTAGCAGTGGTTATTTTTCCCACATTGCAGAGACCTTTCCTCTCTTGTTTTACTTCTATGTTGCTTAAATTCTCAGGCTTTGATCATAAAGGAAAAATTAAGTTTTTAAGTAAAAAATACACTATTGAAATAATTAAAGTTTAAGTTCATAAAAGTATAGTTATTAAGATATACATTAAGCCAAAGGGGAAATGAAAAAATAAAATAAAATAAAGAAATAGGGGTCAGTGGGTGGCATAGTGGTTAAGATACTGGACTCACACATGGTCAACCATGGTTTGAGTCCCAGACCTGGTGGTTTAAAATTTCTTATGGGAGTATGTGTGTGTCCCACTCAAATCCCAAGAAGAAAATGAAAAGAAGGGATTGTGGTGTGGCCATCTCCCCTGGGAGGTGATTTCTCACTTTCTGTCTCCTTGTCTCTCTGGTGAGTGCATGCGTCCTATAGCAAAAATCTTACCAAAAAAGAAATAAAAATACTATGGAAGATTAAGAGCTTTGACAATAATAATGGAAATATTCAGCCCTTTCTTTTCTTAAAGATGATTGCTGTTTGATAGCATTTCCCTTATCTGAGAAGGAAAATAATAAAATAATAAAGGGAGGCACTTTTTTTTTTTTTTGTAGGTATAACAAAACCGGGAATTTATTGAAGCAGAGAGAAGGAAAAGCAGAGCTCCCCACAGAACATCTGAGTCCCACAGCCCTGTGATAGGGTAGCCAGCCATAAAGGAACAGCGCCCTGAGATAAAGCTGAAGGACATCTACCACATCAGTCTACCTAGGAATGCAGCCGGACCCTCCTCCCATCCAGCTCCTGGAACCCAGAAGGGAGCCAGATCCCATTTTTTTTTTCTTTAATACTTCAAAAAAAAGCGCATAAAGAAAGTTATTATCTGGCTCTCACCACTCTACATATATACACAGGAACCCACAGGGACCTTTGGTCAACACCTTGATTCCCACTGGGACAATACACTAGCAGGGCAGATCATCCAATATGGATGCTCCTACCTTCAATGTCCACACTGGGCATGGTTAGGTAATCAAATTCCTCACATTCCTCACATTCCTCACCTTTGCTATAGGGTACATGCGCTTGTAAGAGAGATAGAAAAACAGAGAGCCAGAAAGTGAGAAATCACCCCCCAGGGGGAATGGCCATGCCACAATCCCTTCTCCTTCATTCTCTTATCAGGATTTTGGGCACACACATTCATGTGCCTGGTGTGAGGTTTAAGCCGCTGGGTCTGGGACCTGAACTGTAGTCTCCGATGTGAGAGTACTGCGACGTGAGAGTACTGCGACTCAGATGGAAGCCTGAAAAATGCGAACAAAAGGAAAGGTACTGTTGATATTACAAACCTCCCCTGCCAAATATTTATTACCAGCTCTGATGATCAAAGTAACACCTAACCCCACGCCCAGTGCAGTTGTCCTTCTCTGGCAGCTCCCCACCCAAATGCCTTTTTCTTTTGAGAGAGAGATTTTTGCTATAGGGTGCATGTGCTCGTTGGAGACACAGAAAGAGACAGAGAGACAGAAAGCAAGAAATCACCCCCCAGGGGGGATGGCCACACAGCAATCCTCTGTCACAATCCCTTCTCTTCCATTCTCCTCTCAGGATTTTGGGCATGCACACACACGGGCCTGGTGTGAGGCTTAAGTCACTGGATCTGGGACTTGAACCACAGTTGACTACATGAGAGTCCAGTGACATAACCAATACACTATCTGGTGGTTTCCCTCCACATGTCTTTTTTTGGTGTGGGTATTTATTTCTTTCCTATTAAAAAAAAAAAAAAATCTTGATCCTGAGTTGGATACTGAACTTGAGCTGTGAAATTTTGCTTTTCTTTACCAAAAAATGAAGATTTTTCTGCTAAGACTTCCCCCTCCAGAATCATTTCTAGTAGCTGCTCAGAGTCTATGCCCTAAGTGTCTAGACAAGTCCAAGTGAACAGGATCCAAACATCTGAATATGATTAGGGTCAGAATAGTCATCTATTCCCACTGAGTCTGATGCACAGAGTAAAAACAGAACAAAAAAGAGATTGCAGATCACCTCCTTATGCACGCCTCTGAACGCTCAGATTATACTTCAAGAATTAGGAAGAAATGCACCATCCATCAGATGACTAGAAATCACCACAGAGTCATAAGAAACATGAAAAAGTAAGAAAATACCTCTCCCCCAAGGGAAAAGAATAACTCCTCTTCATCTTCAGATAGTACAATGAAACTCATGGAAAGGTCTGATGAAGAATTTGGAATATTCATAATGACAAAGCTAACAGAGATGGAAGAAAAGAGAGACAATGAACTGCAGAAGAGGCAGGAGAAAAGAGCCAATGAGTTCTAAGAGGTAAGGAAATTCTTGCAAGATCTAAAAGAGGAAATTCACACTATAAAAAAGGATCAAATGAACCTGTTAGAGACGGGGGCTATAAGACAGGAAGTCAAAATCTCCCTTGAAAGTATTAAAAGCAGACTAGATCATACAGAAAATAGAATCTCAGATATAGAAGATAGAATCGCTGGACTAGTAAAATCCACCACAATGACTGAGAAAAATTGTCCCCAAAAATGAGAATAATATACAAGAAATATTAGATACCATCAAACATCTAAACATCTGGATAATTGGTATTCCAGAAGGTGAAGAGACTCATAAAGGCATTGATAATCTATTTCATGAAATCCTGCAAGAAAATTTTCCAAACGCAGAGAGACAAAGATCCAGTTCCAAGAAATACAAAGGACCCAAAATAAAATCAATCCAAGAAAATCTTCTCCAAGACACAGTATAGCCAGATTGACCACACCACTGACAAAGACAAGATACTAAGATTAGGAAGAGAGAAACATCAAGTTACCTACAAAGCATATCCCATCAGGCTAACAGCAGACCTCTCATCAGAAACAATGCAAGCAAAGAAAAAATGGGAAAATATGTTCAAAGAGTTAAGGAAAAAGCAATTTCAACCAAGAATACTATACCCAGAAAGATTATCCTTCATATGGGGAGAAAAGACGAGAACCTTCTCAGATAAACAAAACCTGAAAGAATTTACCAGCACCAGACCAGCTCTCCAAGAAGTTCTCAAGGGACTGCTACACCAGGATAATTAAATACAGACACACAGAAATAAGAGTTCAAAAACTAAGAAAAGGGGGGAACCAGCAGTTAGCGTAATGGCTACGTCGCTGGACTCCCACGTAGTCGACCGCGGTTCGCGTCCTGGACCTGGTGGCTTAAAACTCACGCCGGGCACATGTGCGTGCGTGCGTGCCCAAGATCCCAAGAGGAGAACGGAGGAGAAGGGATTGCGGCGTGACCATCCCCCCTGGGGGGTGATTTCTCGCTTTCTGTCTCTATGTCTCTCTCTGTCTGTCTGGCGAGCGCAAGCACCCTATAGCAAAAACCTCTCCAAAAAAAAATAAAAATAAGAAAAGGGCCAACTTAATCATAGTGACAAGTCTAAAATTGAATACTATATCCCAGAATTTAATTGGGAAGATCAAATCACAACAGAAGATAAAGTACATGAGACTGAACTGGTGAAATAGAATTTTATGACTTTTGACTAAAATATTGCTGATTTTCTTCTAGGCTTAATTTTAAGGAATTTTGTTCTGTCTTGAGCTGCTGATAGATTCATGTACCTACTATTTGAACAGAATCCTAACCTGTTTCCTGGCTTTAAGTTTTAAGCGAAATTCCTTAGCATTTCTTTGAGTTGTTAAAGCTAAAATTGCTTATTTTGAAATTAAAAAATACATTTAATAATACCTATTTAAGGACTGTAGTAAGCTATATAGCATCAGCTAGGTGCTACCTTATAGTATATTCATTCTACTCAGTATTTTGCATCTAAAGTCAGACGTGTATTTGTAGGTATATATATATACCAGCTGAACTTGATATTGAAAGTAGTTAGATTATTTAAGAAATTGTGTGAATCAATAAAATGTGAGGGGAAAAAGGAATAGAAAACAGCTGTAGGCACCTGAGATACTGTGGGAAAAGGGTGGGAAATGGCAGAGGATGAGAAATAGGGTTAAAAAAGAAATATATATATATGAATGAAACTAGAAATTATTGATGCTAACATGTATGATTAAGCCACTGTGCAGTATATTCTGGATGGGAAATCACATTTTGTATGTTGTGATGATGCTCAGGGGATGAATAGTAATTAATTAATTTATTAATTAATTTTTAAAAACATTTCAGAAAATTAATTATTTATTTATTTTTAATCTTTACTTTTCTGTTAAAACTTCTCTTTTCCTACTTTACATGTGTTTGTGGCTTTTCATTCCGTGTATCAGAGCAGGTCTCTCGCTTTAGAGATCTAGACCCAAAGAACTGAGGATTTCACACAACAGCACCCAACTCCCTCATCCATTAACATCCTGACTTAACAAAGCAAAGCGAGTTACTCTGGAAGCAGATGCTCCCCCCACCCCATACCTAAAAGGGAAGTAAACCCAACTCATACCCCTGCACGTGCAGATTGGCCCTGCAGTGTTTTCACCCACCGTTACTCAGTACATCGGTATTAAGGATCCTGATCCAGTCTGGGAAGCCCTGAAATGGACCAGAGAACACCTATAAATGCATGCATACAAGTTTTCTGGAAAGACTGTCATTTTCACCAGATTTGCAAAGAGACCTTGATACAAATCCACATCTACAAATATCCATGTCATTCATATATTCACTCATCTTCAAATATTTAGGAGGCCCTTGAGAGTTTTCCCTTTATGTGTTGTTACACATGCCATAGGGATGTTACTAATATTAGGCCCCTCGCATGCATCATTTCTAATTCTTTTTTCTTTTAAGAAGTTTTTGCTATAGGGCACGTGCGCTCGCCAGACAGACAGAGAGAGACAGAGAGATAGAAAGCAAGAAATCACCTCCCAGGGGGGGTGGCCATGCCGCAATCCCTTCTCCTCCATTCTCTTCTCAGGATCTTGGGCATGCATGCACACGTGCCCGGCGTGAGTTTAAGCCACCGGGTCCAGGGTGCAAACCGTGGTCGACTACATGGGAGTCCAGCGACATAGCCATTACACTAACTGCTGGTCTCCATTGTTTCTAATTCTGAAAGCAACGTTGAGAGTAAAGATTATCCTTGTTTATCTAGTCAAGACTCTATGCCCCTTCCCCTTGGTTTTAGATGGGCTCTGTGACTGCTTTCACAAATTGAATGATAGAAATGATACCGTGTCGTGTCAGTTTTCAGTCTCTGGCCTTAAGAGACGGGCAGCTTTAATTTCCTTTCCTTTCCTTTGAAATAATAGCTTTCACAAGCCCGCCATCATGCTGAGGTAGCCTCTCAGAGACACCCACACAGACAGGAACTGAGCTCCCCGCTGATAGGCAGTGCCACCAGCCTACGACTGGGTGGTCATGGAAGTGACACCATGCAGACCAGAGATGAGCTATCTTCCCCACAGAACTTATGGTGGCAGAACGATGGGCAGACGTCCACATCCAAATTCCCAGCACCTCTGAATATGTTGCATTATTTGGCAAAGGGCAGGGGCCAGCAGGTGGCGTGGTGGTTAAGGTGCTAGACTCCCACATGGCCAGCCACGGTTCGAGTCCCAGACCTGGTGGCTCAGTTTCTCCCTTTCCCTCTCTCACTCTCTGTTTCTCCTTAGTGAGTACATGTGCCCTATAACAAATTAAGAATAATAATAAATAAAAGTAAATAAAATATTCTTTTTGCAAAAGTGGCAAAGGGGAATTAAAGTCGTAGATGGAATTAAAGTTGTAGTCAACTGACCTTAAACTAGAAATATTATTCTGAGTTATCCTGGTGGGCCCTATACAACCAAAAGACCCTTAACAGTAAGAAAAAGGGACCGTCAGGGAACTCAGAGAGAGTCAATGGGAGGATGACTTGACCAATCATTGCTGACCTTCAAGATAAAGGAAGGGGCCCTTAGTCACAGAACGTCGGCAGTATCTTGAAGCTGGAAGCCAAGGAGACAGATACTCCCCTGGAGCTTCCGGAAAAGTGCATGCTCTCCTGACACTGAATGTAGCCCCGTGAGAACTGTGTTGAATTTCTAACTACAGAGCTATAAAAATAGTCCATCGTTATAAGCTACTAGATTTGTGATCATTTGTTTTTATTTATTATTTATTTATTTTTGGAGAGGTTTTCGCTATAGGGCACGTGCGCTCGCCAGACAGACAGAGAGAGACATAGAGACAGAAAGCGAGAAATCACCCCCCATTGGGGATGGTCACGCCGCAATCCCTTCTCCTCCATTCTCCCCTCGGGATCTTGGGCACGCACGCACACGCGCCCGGCGTGAGTTCTAAGCCACCGGGTCAGGGACGCAAACTGCGGTCGACTACGTGGGAGTCCAGCGATATAGCCATTACGCTAACTGCTGGTTCCCTAGATTTGTGATCATTTGTTAGAGCAACAGTAGAAAATCAATACAGACCCAGCCAGGTCGCGTATTGGTTAAGGCAGCTGAATCCCACATTGCTGACTAGACAGTTCAAGTCCCAGACCCAGCAGCTTAAAAGCACGTTGGGTGTATGTATGTGTGCCCAGAGTCCTGAGAGGAGGATAGAAGGAAAGGGATTGCGGCGGGTTATCCTCCCTGGAGGGCGCTTTCTCACTTTCTCTCTCGTTCTTTCTCTCTCTCTGTCTCTCTCCAACAAGTGCATGTACCCTATACTAAAATTTAAAAAAATGGAAAACTAATATAGAGCCTTGCCCAATTTGCAGATTTGTGAGCAAAACAAATTACTGTTTTATACCATTATGTGTGGGCTCATTTGTTACTCACTGATAGTTAGCTAGAACTGGAAAATTAAAGCTCAAGGCAATTCAACGATCTCTCCAGAGGACGCAAAAAGTCAATTACCTGACCCTGGTAATACACCTGCTGTGCAAACTCTGACACCTTTACTGCCAAAATTTCACCAGCTAGTTCTTCCTCCAGATAACCTGGGCATGTCTGCTCGCCCAGGTGTTAAGGGCTCTCCTTATGCTAAAGCCCTGGCGGTCCCTCTGTCCTTGGGGGTAGGAGATGTTGTTGACCAGCATTTTTCTACCTTCCTCTAGAAAGAGGCTCTTTTTGACAGAGACTAGGGAGGGAGTTGGGAGTGAGAAAGCAACCTGCCAGGTCTGGGTCTTAAACCAGTTCGGCCATGTGGAAATCCAGCTCCTTAACCAGCACGCCATCTGCTGATCCCTAAGAAGAAGTTCTCACACGTACCATTGCTTCACGGTCAACTCATTTAAACCTAAATATATCCTTCTTGGAAACGATCATTACTTCACAAGTTGATAGCACAGCAGTGAAATTTTCATAATGTTTTAGTAGGCTATCAAACATTTTTATGATTGCTAAAGCCTCTTAGTTTAACTTATTGAAAAATATTTTATAGGTTCACTTTTCTATGTTTAAGTATCTTTTTTCAATGGAGCCATAAAGGCCCTTTTGTATTAGTGGTAGGGAAAATAGTTATTCTGGAGATAATTCTACTTTGCAATTAAGTTTTACAGTAAAGCTATTTCTATCTGCTGACATGACACTCTTTAACTGGTCATTATGCTACCAGATTAGAACAGTTCAATTTCTCAGGGAGAAATGAGATCACTTCAGTTCTTTAAAAGGAGTTTTCAGAGACAGCAGTTAGTGTAATGGCTATGTCGCTGGACTCTCATGTAGTTGACCACGGTTCGAGTCCTGGACCCGGTGGTTTAAACTCATGCCAGGTGCGTATGCATATGTGCCCAAGACCCTGAGAGGAGAATGGAGGAGAAGGGATTGCAGCGTGGCCATCCCCCCGGGGGAGTGATTTCTCACTTTCTGTCTCTCTCTGTCTTTCTGGCGAGTGCACGTACCCTGTAAAAAAAAAAAAAAAAAAAAAAAAAGGAGCTTTCAAAGAAAGTCTTTCTTCTTTAAAAGGAATGTGCAAAGCACAGTAACAACAGAAAATAAGATAATTTTCCTTCATTCATTCTCATTTGTTGAAGAGCATCTCTTGATGTTTTGAAGACTATCATTTTAGGAGCCAGTAGGTGGCACAATGGTTAAGGGCGCTGGACTTCCAGATGGCAGACCGCAGTTTGAGTCCTGGACCTAGAGGCTTGCTTTCTCTCTCTCTCACTTTATCCCTCTCTGGTCAAATTTAAAAAATAAATGGATGGGGGATCCAGCAGGTGGCGTGGTGGCTAAAGCTCTAGGCACTCCCACATGGCCGACCAGAGTTTGAGTCCTGGACCTGGTGGGTTGCTTTCTCACTTTCTCTCTCTCTCTCTCTCTCTGTCTCTCTCTGGTCAAATTAAAATAAATGAATGAATAAATAATTTAACTAAATAAATAAATGGATAAAGTTAAATAAAATGATAGAAAAGAACAAATAAAAACTATCATTTAATTTTTTTAATTCTTTATTTATTTAATTGCTTTTTTATTTTTTTCTTAATTTGACCAGAAAAAGACAGAGAGCAAGAAAGGGAAAGGGAGAAAGCAAGCCACAGGTCCGAGACTTGAACCATGGTCAGCAACATGGGAGTCCAGAGCCTCAACCACCACACCACCTGCTGGCCCCTAAGACTATCAGTTTAACTTAGTAAATGATTTAAAGGAAGTCATTTGTCCTGAATAAGACCAGTGAGAATAGTTGCAGATCCCAGAGAAACTCCAATCCAAACACAGACCAGGTGGAGCTGTGTTGAACTTCGGGGTCCAATAAACCAAGTAGCCTTTAATCTCAAATTCCTGATATTCCCAAAAGTTCGGCTGTGGGTCAGAAGAGTAGCAGATGAAATACAACACAGCGCATTGTGACCTTTGTTGAAAACATAAACATGATTGGGCTAGCAGGTAGTGTGATGGTTAAGGTGCTGGATTCCACAGGGCCAACTGCAGGGTTCAAGGCTCAGGCCCGACAGCATGAAAAACATGCCAGGCACATGTGCATGCCTGCCCAAGGTCCCGAGAGTTGAATGGAGAAAAAAAGATTGTGGCATGGCCATCCCACCTAGAGGGTAATTTCTCACTTTCCCTCTCTCTCTGTCTCTCTAAGGTAAGTGCACATGCCCTATGGCAATAATCTCAAAAAAATTTTTTTTCATTTTAAAAAATATGATTTTGGGGGACCAGCAGATGGCATAATGGTTATATAGCTGGGCTTCCACATAGTCAACTGCAGTTTGAGTCCTGAACCCAGTGGCTTAAAACTCATGCCAAGCACATGTGCATGTATGCCCAAAATCCCAAGAGGAGAATGGAGGAGAAGGAATTACAGCGTGGCCATCGCCCCAGAGGAGTGATTTCTCACTTTCTAGCTCTTTGTCTCTCTCTCTCTCTGTTTCTCTGGAAAGCACATTCGCCTTATAGCAAAAATCTCTCTCTCAAAAAAAAAAAAAAAAAGATTTTTGAATGTTTGTAAATAGTGTTCAGATTGTAATTTTACTAAATAAGGAGAATTGATACAATGTTCACTGCAAATGTTAAAAAATCTGAAAGTAGGTGTATTAGTCAGAGTTCTCTAGGGAAACAAACCAATCAGATACGGACGGATGTATGAGAGAGGACTGACGGCGAGAGTCAGCACACATGGTTACGGTGGCCGTGAAGGCCCACTAAGAGTGTCTGAAAGGTGGAAATATGGTGTCATTGGGGGCCTGGCTCAGTCCGAGTCCAAGGGCCTCAGAGACAGGGAAGCCAATGGCTTCCTCAGTCCAAGGCTTGACAGCCTGGGAGCCCAGGGGAGGGGCGGATACGTGAGAAGAAGGGCTGGTGTAATTTCAGAGTTGGAAGACAGAGGAGCCTTGAGTAATGACATTCAAGTGCAGAGAAGAAGTCTATCCTGCTATCTCACAAGAGACCCATTTGTTTTGTTTTAGGATTTATTTATTTTCTTATTTATTTAATTCCATCTGTTATTATTATTTAATTGGACCAGAGAGAGACAGAGAGAAAGAAGTGGAAAGTGAGAAAGCAAGCTGCCAGGTCGGGGACTTGAACCACAGTTGGCCTCGTGGGACTCCAGTGCCCTATCCACCAAGCCACTTGCTGGCCCCAAGAGACCCATTTGCTTTTTTTAATTTATTTATGCCCTTGTTGATTGGATGGCGCACTCCGCATTGAGGGCCGGTCTCCTCCACCTAGTTCATCAGACTCACGTGTCAGTCTCCTCTGGAAACACCCCACAGACATGCCCAGGGTGATGCCCTATCAGGTTTCCAGGCATTCTTCAGTCCAGTCAAGTCAACACCCTGAAACTAACCACCCCACTAGGCTTCATTAGGAAAGTCAAAAGGAAAAACATTCCAAAAACGCCTCTCAGTAGGCAAAGACGGAAAAGTCGGAAAAGTCGCCAGGTGACAAAGCAATTGGTCGTGTCCCAGGGGCTGCACAGCAAAAGCAATTTCAAGAGCAAGTCAGTAAGGACTCTTTCAAATCCCAGGAAGGACTTTTGCTGAACTCCAAGAAAACTGAAGCCTTGAAGATTTCAATGAATTTTACCAGGACTCTTTCTGTTGCAAATGATGGAAACTCCTACGGAAACCAGCCTAGTAAGAATGTGCTGGCTCATACACCCGGAGGCTCAAGGCAAAGCTGGACTGAGGGGTCCATGCGATGCTACATGAACTCAGCTCACCTCCAGATCCTGACACTGCCACCCTCTGACTGTGGGCCTCATCCTGATGCGACCTCCCTCTCTCATAGCAACAGGGCTGAGACCGTGTTCGGGCCTCACGTCCTTAGGTCACCGGATTTGGTGGAAGTCTGAGTACTTTTCTCCCTCAGAAGCTCAGCCCCAGGCCCCTCGTGTCTCCTGGTCTCTGACTGAGTTTGGTGCCTGTCCTTGGCTCCATTGGCCAGAGGAATACGGTATGCTGGCTTGCCTGGTGTCTGTTGGAACAGACGAAACAGATACAGATATGGCAGAGCATAGGGGAAAGGTCTTCCCAAGGCGATTTAAGAAACTACAAAGAGGATGAATGTGTGTTAGGCATTAGTGAATTTCCACTATGGTTAGGTTATGATACGATAAGTGACAATGGTATGATCGAATGGTACAATGTCGCTTTATTTTGGGGGGGGGGCAGAGAGAGGTTTTTGCTCTAGGGCGCCTGCACTCGCCAGACAGACAGAGAGAGACAGACAGACAGAAAGTGAGAAATCACCCCCCAGGGGGATGGCCACGCCACAATCCCTTCTCCTCCATTCTCCTCTCGGGATCTTGGGCACGCACGCACACACGCCCGGCGTGAGTTTAAGCCACTGGGTCCGGGACATGAACCGCGGTCGACTACGTGGGAGTCCAGCAACATAGCCATTACACTGACTGCTGGTCCCTTGTTTGTATGTTTTTAAGTGAGATGTAATTTAGGTTTACAAGCATTTATGGTCTAACATACAAGAGCCTAGCCACTTTGATATGCGCTGAGATAACAACTGTGATGAAAACAACTGTGATTGAAAGAGATCATCTCTTTCCATCGCTGCGTGTTCATTCCAGCCGAGTCTCCCCAGCGCCTCTCCTTCTGTGTGAACTCCGCTCCTGCCCCATCCACCGGCTGTTCTGAATTGCTTATCTCTGCCCTTCCTCATTACTGAGGCCTAGAAGGCCCCTTCCTCTCTTCGTTATCTGATAGCTAAATTCCCCATTTCTCTTTTCTTTCTTCTTCTTTTTTTCTTTTTTTAAAATTAAAAAGAAAAATTGCTAAGGAGCCTATACACTTGCTGAAGAGAGGCAGAGGGAAAGTGAGAAAGCAGTTCCAGGGCGGATGGCCGTGCTGCAATTCCTTCCCCCGTTCTCTGGGCATGCGTGCATACATGCCCAGCGTATTTTTCCAGCCTCTGGGTTCAGGACTCAAACCACTCAGTCAACCATGTCGATCCAGCTGCCTGAACCACTGTACCACCAGATGGCCCTGAATTCTCCATTTCTGAGGCCTACTTCTTCTGTGAAGTAACTGAGAAAAGATGGTCCTGTCTCCTAAATTTTCTCATAATGTTTAGGTTAAAATGTGTAATCGTGCCACCAAGTCTCACTCTCTAGACCATGGACAGTAACAATTTGATGGTGGCAATCATGCCTGCTGCCCTTGGGTGTGACAGTCCTAAGTCTCCTCTCCACCCAGCAATCCTGGAAGGCCCTGTCAATCAAAATGTGCTCATATAATTAAACCTACTGGCCACTTAGGACGAACACTAGCATTCTGCTCTCACCCTTTCCCTTTATAACCCTCACAGCTTGTATCTTATGCATATAAAGCTTTCCCCCTAGAAAAATGCTCAATATATGCCAGCAGGTGGTGTGGTGGTTGATGTGCTGAACTCCAACATGGCCAACCATGGTTCGAGTCCTGGACCTGGCAGCTTGCTTTCTCATTTTCCTTCTCTCTCTTTTTCTCTGTCTCTCTCTGGTGAGTACACATGTCCTATAGCAAATTAAATAATAATATATATATATATATATGTATATATATGTAAAATTAA
>NW_006204667.1:1836143-1862279 GCF_000334495.1 Tupaia belangeri chinensis | reverse complement strand
TATATATATATATATATATGTATATATATGTAAAATTAAAGAAATAATTATTTTTTAAAAAATAAAAGTAAAGAAAATGCTTCATACATGTTTGGGGGTGGAACTTAGCTGAATGGAGAAGCAACCTGAAGGTCGGTTCACAAGGGCGGAGCCCGGTGCAGAGCTAAATGTGAAGACGGATCCACATTTAAATGGCAACAACTTGGCATTGCGAGAACTCAGTTTCCTCCCCCCAAAACAGTGTGTTTTCACAAAATGTGAAGTAAAATTTTAATGTACAAAAAAGCTTTCCTTGAGGAAATGATTGGAAACCATTTAAAGCAAAATACTGGCATTTTATTCCTGGTACTAAGAAATAAAATATTTTAACAGATTCACTTATTTAGGAAACACAATCTGTGGTAGGTGACGTATTTGAGGAGAGGAGAAAAAAAAAATGCATCCTTAGACCCAGATCTGGCTGGGGAGTCATTTCTAGTATTGTAGACAATTACCGTGTATATTTTTAGCTATGGCTTTAGATGACCTTATAGTATCGGGACTTGCGTCATTTTAGAGCCCAGAAGTGATTCCGTGAAACATGTTAAAGTGATTCTAATCAGAACTACACAGCAGTAATGTCTGCTGCTCTGCAAATCGCTTAGCCCAGGACGCTCTTTTTTTTTTTTTTTTTGAGAGATTTTCACTGTAGGGCGCGTGCGCTCGCCAGGCAGACAGAGAGAGACATAGAGACAGAAAGCGAGAAATCACCCCCCAGGGGGGATGGTCACGCCGCAATCCCTTCTCCTCCATTCTCCTCTCGGGATCTTGGGCACGCACGCACACGCTCCCGGCGTGAGTTTTAAGCCACCGGGTCCGGGACACGAACCGCGGTTGACTACGTGGGAGTCCAGCGACATAGCCATTATGCTAACTGCTGGTTCCCCGCCCAGGACGCTCTTTAAAGCCCAGTGGAGAACAGGCCGGTAGCCCTGTTAGACCTGTTTCTCTGAGAAAAGGCAGCACTTCCCTGCAACTGCAAAAGAACAAGGCGTTCTTTGGATTTCACATCTCAGCTACCCCCAGACATCAAAGCAGTCCTCTCCATCCTTGCAAAACAGGACAGAGTAGTTATGTTGCATCCTTGTCACAAACGCCTCTTCACTCCATTACTGTATCTTTGTAATTAAGTGTTCTGATTTGAAGACATTGGTTGTTTTGTTTTGTTTTGTTTTGTTTTGTTTTGTTTTTCTTCAGGTTATTGCCACAAGATGCATGCAGTAGCTGGAGACAGAGAGCAACAGAGAGAGAGAGAAAGTGAGAAATCATCCCCCAGAAGGCATGGCCAGTATGCAATCCCTTCTTCTCCATTCTCCTCCTGGGATTTTGGGCATGCGCACACATGAATCTGGTGTGATTTTCAAGGCACTGGATCTGGGGCTTGAACAATGGTCCACTATATGGGAACCCAGCACCTCAACCACCACATCACCTGCTGGCCCTGAAGACGTCAATTTTTAATTGACTTATCCCAGTAACTTAAGGGGATATAAAAACTACACGAAATTTTAAAATCGTGAAATGTTTCCTAATTCAGCTTGTGTAAAACTTCCAAGTTTTAAAGTAATTTTCAATATCAATTAGTTCATGTAATTTTCCGACACCTGCCATTAAGAAACTTCTGAAAGGGCGTTTATCATGCTTTCCTGCACAATCGGCATTTCAGTGCACCGACACAGTCGACGAGGGAACACTGGTTTCTGCAGAAGAACCCCAGCTCATAAATGCAGAGGAAAGGACATGTAATCCCCAATGAAATAATAAATCTAGGGCCTACAAAAACCAGTGGGCGAAATGATAGTGGCAACTTCGTAACAGATGGATCGGGTTGGTAACACCTGAGCACACTGACCAATCTCAGCATCGGGGAAAGTGTGTCAGGCACATTGTGGGTGACATAACTGAATTTTTTATCTATTGCTGTGTAACGCATTACTCCCAAACTGAGTGGCTTACAATGATAGTCAACTCTTACTGTATCACACAGTTTCTCTGAATCAGGAATTCACAAGTGAGTTAGCTGGTGGTTGAAGCTCAAGAAATCTCTAGATGTTGTGGTCACGGTATCAGCTAAAATGACGGTCGTCTGAGGGCTTCACTGAAGCTGGCGGATCCGCTTCCCAGGGGGTTTGCTCACATGGCTGTTGGCAGAAGGCCTCAGTTCTCCTCTCCTCAGCCTTCATTTCAGGGCCAATGAAGTTGGCAGCTCCTCTGACATCTGACTCCCTCAAATTTGGTGAGTCAGGAGGGAGAGAGAAAGAAACCACCATCTCTTCCATGACTAGCCTGGGCAGTCCATACCATCCTTCTATATCCTAATGGTTCACTGTCAGTCTTCCTATTCATGTGAGAAGGGACTGCACAAGGACCAGAATGTGAAAAGTTCAAATCATGGCAGCCATCTTAGAGGGCCACTACCATACTCCTAAGACGTGTTCTTGCTCCCTTCCCCCTGAAATTACTCTAGAATCTAATTAGTCCTCTAGGTCTAACTACCAGTTTATGGGAAATAGAGAGAAGGGGTGAGAATGGGTCATAACCAAGGACATAACCAATCACTTCTACAGTGTGGACCAACTTAGCAAAATCTGATTTCCTCAGCGAATAAATGGTACAGGAGAGTGGAGAAGGACAGTTACAAATTAAAAAGAGTTACGAGGTGTGACAATCAGATGACAATTTAAACCAACCACTTGTGAAAAGACGTTTGTACAGTTGCGGTGTTTCCAGGACTCGGTTTTGGATTATGTAAAGGAGTCGTGGAGGCGTGTGCAGGAGGATAATGGCATTGTTGTGGGTGTGGTGAACATCCCTATTTCTCACAGTTCGGTGCTGAAGTCCGTACAGCTGAAATGCTATCATGTCTAGGATTTGTTTTAAAATAATCCAACAAATGGAGCCAGCAGGTGGCATGGCAGTTAAGGCACTGGACTCCCACATGGCCAACCATGGTTTGAGTCCTGGACCCGGCAGCTTACTTTCTCACCTTCTCTCTCTCTCTCTCTCTCTCTCTGTCTCTCTCTCTCTCTCTCTCTCTCTCTCCCATGAGCATGCATGTCCTATAGCAAATTTAAAAATAATCATAAATAAAATTAAATAAATAAGTCTTTTTTTAAAAAAGATAAAAATAACAAATACTTAGGGTTGGTAAAAAGTTGAAAACTGACATGGGTTGTGGGATTATAGGAGTTCTTTTTATTACTTTCTATTACTTTCTCTGGTTCTGAATATGTCTGAAAAATCCTCACAGTTTTAAACCACTGAAAGTTTGAGATTTGTCATAGCAGCTAGCATTCCCTAGCAGGACCTGAAGAGGAACTGCAGGATTTTTAGCTGAGCTAGATATGAGCAGGGTTGGAGGAGGGGGTCTGCCAGGGTGGTTCCACATGTCCGTGAACTTAGAGGAGTCTGGAGGAGAGGTGGACTGAGATGCAGGGAAGGGAGGGGAGCATCGATTTGAAGTCAGCTGCAAAAGTCTTAGTAATGGGGATAATGGTCACTTTTAGGGAAGTGACAGTAAAACTAGAAAGGAAGGAAAAATCCTAAACTGTTGGGTGGCCCCATCCCAAGATAATCTGCAGTTGCTTCCTGTCAAATTGCCACTTCCTGTGTAACTTCCCTTCCCAGGCTAACACTTTATTTTTGCCTTTGAGTAAATCTTGTTTCGACTCAAATTTTCCTAACCCTAAATAAAAATTTTCGTTCTGTTTAGAATTTAAGATCTTTTTAGTGGTGCTGAAGAAGACAGGCAAGGGCAAAATAAATAAAATTAAATTAAAATAGTTGCTTTTAGAGACTAGCAGTTGGCGTGATGGCTACGTCGCTGGACTCCTGTAGTTGAACACGGTTCAAGTCTTGGACCCGGTGGCTTAAAGTCACGCCAGGTGCATGTGCGTGCATGCCCAAGATCCCGAGAGGAGAATGGAGGAGAAGGGATTGCGGTGTGGCCATCCGCCCTGGGGGTGATTTCTCACTTTCTGTCTCTCTGTCTCTCTCTTTCTTGTGCGTGCACACACCCTATAGCAAAAACCTCTCAAAAAAAAAAATTAGTTGCTTTTACTTTCTTTTTCAGTCTATATTTCTCAGCAAAATTTTGGTGATATTTTAATATAAATCATGGGCCAGGCAGTGACATGGTGGTTAAGGCAGCTGGATCCCATTTGGTCAAAGTGCAGTTCACGTCTCCTTCCCTGCAGCTTGGAACACACATCAGTCTCATGTGTGCTCAAAAAGTCCCAAAAGGAGAAAGGAATGAAGTGTGACCATCCCCCAGAATGCTTTCTCACTTTCCTTGTCTCTGTCACTATCGGGTAAGCACACATGCATTCTGCACATTAAAGATAAAATTGTATCATATTGAGAAATTCGGGAAAAGTCACTGTGTAAATAAAGTGATTGTTATTATAAGGATAAATAAGAGGTCACAAAAATAGACAAAGAAATACTTCAATCTCCCATAATAATTTTTAAGAGAGATTTTTGGTGTACAAGGTGCCTGCACTTGCCAGAGAGACAGAGAGACAGAAAGTGAAAAATCACCCTCCAGAAAGATGGCCACACCATAATCCCTTCCCCTCCATTCTCTTCTTGGGACGTTGGGCATGCACACATATGCTCCTGGAGTGAGTGATAAGCTGCCGGGTCCAGGATTCGAACCATGGTCAACAACGTGGGAGTCCAGTGACATAACCTTAGGCCATCTGCTGGTCTAACAATTTTCTTTTTAATCTCAGAAGGTAGAGCCCTGGGTTCACATCCCAGGACCCATGAGCAAGCTAGGTGTGAACACGTGTGCCCCTCACTAGAGAGAAAGCGCCCCTTTGCCCATGGGGTGATGTGCTCCTGTCCCCATTCTTTTCCCTCCATTTCTCCAACCCCTGGGGATTTTGAACACACATGCACATGAACCTGGTGTGTTTTTCAAGCCACCAGGCTGGGACTCAAACCACACTTGCCAGTGAGATCTGGATTTCAATACACAGTGCTTTACCAGCTATGCCATGGGGATGGCCCTTCTGTGATGGCAGTCCTGAGGCAATAACAGGACACCTGCCACGTCAAACTGCCTGTGGGGAATGCAGTCCCTCTGGGAGGACGCCTTCCCCCCACTGGGTTCCTGGGGCCGGGTGGGAAGTTCATCAACATCCTGCTTCTCACCAGGGTATAGACTAGTAGGGCAGATCGTCCACTGTGACTGCTCCTACCTCCGAAGTCCCCACCGGGCGTGCAGGGTTAGGTCATTAGCTTCCTTTCCCGAGAGAGATGTGCACGAGTGCAGGACAAACCTGCCAAGTCAGAGGCCAGATACCCCGACAGACCTTCCCCTGCTAAATACTCATCACAACTCTCACGGTGACAGCAACGCCAACGCCATGCCATCTCTGGCAGCGGGGTGTGTCTTTTCTATTCCAGATCCTCAGTTTCCTTATTAAAACTTCTCTTTGTCTACTATACTCATGTTTGTGGTTTTCATTCTGTGTTTCAGGGCAGGTCTCTAATCTCAGAGCTCTAGATAGAAAAAATCGAGGATTTCACACAATATACCTCAACTCCCCCATCCAGTAACACTTCCTGTAACTATTTTTAATCCTCACATTTAAAAAGTATTTGGAAGCAGGAGGGCACAGTGGGAGCACAGCTATACCCACATGGGAAGAGCCCTGGGTTCACATCCCAGGATCCATGAGCAAGCCAGGTGTGAACACGTGTGCCCATGATCCTGGCCAGCTGAGACAGGGCGGATCGGGGCGTGAAGACTCTGGTAGATGTCCCTCTCTCTCTCATGGAATAAATAAAAAATTTTTTAAATAAATAGATGAGTTCATTTTGTATGTAGGGGGGGGCTGGTGGAGGGTGTTGAGAGGTTTTTGCTACAGGGCACATGTGCTCACCAGAAAGATAGAGAGAGACAGAGACACAGAAAACAATATATCACACACACACACCCAGGGGGAATGGCCACGTCACAATTCCTTCTCCATTCTCCTCTCGGGATCTTGGGCATGCACGCACACACACCCGGCATGAGTCAGGTCCAGGACTCAAACTGCGGTCAACTACGTGGGTGTCCAGCAACATAGCCATTAAGCCAACTGCTTATCCCAAGTTCATTGTTTTTGCATTCGACTTGAACAAAAAGGCTCAATCACAGCTGACTTTAGAAGGTTATTTAAATGTTTATATTGGAGCCAGCAGATGATGGAACAATTGTGTCACTGGATTCCCACATGGTGAACACGGTTCAAGTCCTGGATCCAGAGGCTTGAAACGCACACCTGGTGAATGTTCATACATGCCCAACATCCCAGGACGAGAATGGAGGAGAAGGGATTGTGGTGTGGCCATCCCCTGGGGCTGATTTCTCACTTTTCTTTACTCTCTCTCTCTCTCTCTGACAAGTATATGTACCTTAAGACATAAACCTCTATAAATAAATAAATAAATAAATAAATAAATAAATAAATAAATAAATAAATAAATAAAATTTTTGTATCTTCTCAGACTTTCCTGGATGGAAACTTTAACAATTAGAAAACAAAATTATGGGGACCAGCAAATGGTGTAATGGTTACATCACTGGACTCCCACATAGTTGACCACAGTTCGAGTCCTGCACCCAGCAGTTTAAAACTCATGCTGGACATGTGTGCATGCATGCCCAAGATACAGAGAGAAGAATGGAAGAGGAGGGATTGGGGGTGACCAGCCCCCAGGGGGTGATCTCTTACTTTCTGTCTCTTCATCTATCTCTCTTTAAAAAAAAACATATTGTGCATGAGGAAGGACAAAGCACAGTCTAAGGGGAGGAGTGCTCGGAAGCAGTCATCACAGAAATGGCTTTATTGGATCCTTGCTGCTGACAGGCTGTGATTTATCCCGAGATAGAATGGGGATTCCAAGCTATTCACTGCTCAGGACGAACAAAAAAAGACATCTTGTTGATCAGTCTCACATATTACTTGTCTTCCTAAGTGGGGTTTAAGAAACAAGGAAAGGGGACCAGTAGATAGCATAGTGGTTACATCACTGGACTTCTACATGGTCGACTGCAGTTCAAGTCCAGGGCCTGGTGGCTTGAAAATCACACTGGGCTCATGGGCATGCGTGCCCAATCACAGGAGGGAAATGGAGGAGAAGGGATTGCGGTATGGCCATTCCTCCTCTGGGGTGATTTCTCACTTTCCCTCTCACTGTGTCTGTCTCTCTGTCTCTTCAGCAAGTGTACATACCCTAAGACAAAAACCTCTAAAAAAAAGAAATGAAAAGAAAAAAAAAAAAAAAGGAAAGAAAGAGTGGAAGGTAGTTAAGTTCAGTTTCCACAACCGAAATAAAGTTAATTACATGACCAACTGTCAGAACATATAAAACCATTGCGTTGTGGATATCATGCTTTTGTCTGGGGAATTTGGTTTAATTTCTTTCTGTACTTTCTATAATAGGAATGTCCACAATGATTTCAAAGAAAGAAGTTAAAATCTAGACCTCTATAAAAATAAAAACACAAGTTGTAAAATTTAAAATTCTCTCAAAGAGATCACTTGAGGGTTTACAGAACCATAAGATACAATTTAATTAAACCATGGCGCTCAGTAAGGAACAGCTCCATAAAGAACACGTTTTCTTACCAAAATGTCCCTTTCTTCATGTTTTTTAAGAATTATTTATTTAGTTTAAATAATTTATTTATTTTTTAAATTTGCTATCGAACGTGTACAATCACAAGACAGACGAGAGAGAGAGAGAGAAAGTGAGAAAGCAAGCCTCTAGGTTAAGGACTTGAACCGTAGCCGACCTTGTGAGAGTCCAGTGCCTTCACCACCATACCGCTTGCTGACCCAGCATCCCTGTTTTCTAACCCAATAGTGAACCAGCTCATATGGGTCCATGTAGAACTTGTGTCTTTATCCATATTCTCTCGGAGCTAATGGGTGAAGGTGTTTGAGAAAACAAATATTGCTGCTGCTCTCTGACCCTTTGCCACTTCAAGTGTGGTCCCTAAGGTGGCAGCTGCCATCCTCCCAAGTCCTGAGTTCTTTAGAAATGCAGACTCTCGGGGCCCAGCCCATACCTACTGAATTAGAAACTACTTTAACAGGACCCCCAGATGATTCCTTTGCACAAGAGTCTTCAAACAGTCCATGAAAAAATGCATATTAAGGAAAAACTGTTGGGACCATCAGGCGGTATAGTGGGTTAGGCACTGGATTCCCACATGGCTGCCTGAAGTTCAAGTCCTAGACCTGGCACCTTAAAAATGATGCCGGGTGCTGGGACCAGCAGTTAGCGTTAATGGCTATGTGGCTGAACTCCCATGTAGCCGACTGCTGTTCAAGTCCTGGACCTGGTGGCTTAAACTCACGCCAGGTGCGTGTGCGTGTGTGCCCAAGATCCTGAGAGGAGAATGGAGGAGAAGGGATTGCGGTGTGACCATCCCCCCTGGGGGGGGGGTGATTTCTCGCTTTCTGTCTCTCTGTCTCTCTCTGTCCTTCTGGCGAGCACATGTGCCCTATAGCAAAAATCTCTCCAAAAAAACAAAAAACAACAAGGACAAAAAAATCATGCCAGGTGCATGTACACACATGCCCCAAATTCCAGGTAGAAAATGGAGGAGAAAGGATTGTGGCATGGCCATCTCTTCCTGGAGGAGGGGGGTTTCTCACTTTCTCTCTCACTGTCTCTTTATGTCTCTCTAGCAAGTGCACGTCCCCTATGGCAAAAAACTAGGAAAAAAGAAAAAGAAAAAAAGTTTTTATGGGGTTTTCTAAACATTTTTGCACCAAAATAAACTTGTACTTTAACTCCACTGTTCCATGAGTTTTTTGAAGGCCCCTCCTTTACTGAATGACTGCTCTAGATACACAGGAACGCCTCAGATTCCAGCACTCGCCTTTCACTTCAGAGCTTGTCTAGCTGATGTTTCTACCTGGTTCTGAGTTGTTTTTTCCTTAACTCCAGCTCTGAGGCAGGTGCTACTCCCAAACCCAGCCTAGGTGTTCAGGATATCGAATCCCAACCCAGGCCCTAGCACCTCAGGTTGTGAGTCCTGTGAGGGCTAGGAACAGGTGGAATTCGTGAATTACGTCCATTTCAAAGCATGTTACATAGAAGAGACCCAAGTACTGTTTGAAGAATAAATAAAATGGGTGGCCAGGAACGTCATGGCCTTTGATATGAAATCCAAGTAATACAAAGCCCGTCTCTTCCACTTCCTAGCTGTGCACTCGCCTAAATGACTTCATTTCTCTAAATCTGACCCCCAAAAAGGGAATCATAATTCCTCTGTGAATTCTTCTGAGGATTAAATGTAACTATACCTGGCATGACATACACCTTCCACTCTAAAGCTCGGGAGGGCCAGGAGGGAAGTGCAGACAGAGGCACGTGGTAAAACCTGATGCTTACAGAGGCTGAGCCGCAGGGGGAGGTTCCAGGTTTGCATCTGGAGACCGCCCTGAGCATGCTGGGCACGTGCATGCCATGATCTGGCGCTGGATACACCTGGGAGTGGATCAGGTTCAAGGTCTTATTGGGGGTGCTGTCTGCATGTGTGAGTGTGTGTCCGTGTGTGTGTGTATGTGGGTGTGTGTGTCACATTCATGTAAAAAATGAATTTTAAAAATAAAGATGAAGGAAGAAAGGAAGGAAGGTTCACGCTAGGTTTCTTCATAGATTAACAAGTAAACAGTACTGTTTTAAAACCTTTTTTTTTTTGGCTATAGGGCACATGCACTCACCACAGAAAGAGAGGAAATGAAAAAGCATTTCCCATGAGGGATAATCACTCCACAATTCCTTCTCTTCCATTTCCCCCTCCTTTTGGGACTTGGCCAATGCAGAAGCACACATGCCTGGTGTGTTTTTCAAGCCACCAGGTCCAGGATTTAAATTGTACAGTAAACCAGGTAGGATCCAGCCACCTTAACCATCATGCTGGTGGGCCTTTTTAAACTTTTCATTATTTCCCCCATCTTAGTCTGCATAGGCTGCCATAACAAACTATTATAGACTGGATGACCCAAATAAAAATGTGTTTCCTCACAGTTCTGGAGTCTGGAAGTCCAAGATCAAGGTCCTGGCAGAGGTCAGTTTCTCGGGAGATCTGAGTCTGACTTGCAGTCAGCCTTAGCTTCTCTCT
This sequence comes from Tupaia belangeri chinensis, assembly GCF_000334495.1. NCBI lineage: Eukaryota > Metazoa > Chordata > Mammalia > Scandentia > Tupaiidae > Tupaia > Tupaia belangeri. The sequence continues at coordinate 1,852,105 of NW_006204667.1, read as the reverse complement.
GGCGGGCAATGAGGGCCCTCTGGTGTTTCCTCCTCCTCTTACAATGACACCAATCTCCGGGGTTCAGCGCTCCACTCTCATGACTTTAGTTAACTTTCATTGCCTTCCAAAGGCTTTATATCCGACTCAGTCACATTGGTGGTTAAGACATTAGCATACAAATTTTGGAGACACCATTCAGTTCATAGCATCTCCAATGCATAGCACAGCATGAACGAAAGTTCTGTGAGGCACATCTACATCAATTATGGTGATGTTTTTCTCTCTCTGGCCCTGTGTCTTTATGTTCCCCTCATTCCAATTTGAGTGTTTCCTTAGTGTTCTCGATCCATCCTAATGCAGAGTTTCATCTGGAGCTCTCCTCTGATAATAATTACTATGCTTGTCTAGGTTCCTGGGAGTTCCACTAACACAAATTGTTTTTGCTACTTAAAAGTTAAACCTTCACTTAAGTAAATAAGTGGTCAAAAACGCAAGTGACCCTTAGCATCTTCTTACCCTGTATCAAGATAAAAGTAGGTTAAATACATAATTACAAAAATTCTTAACTTACTTTCCCCCAAAAAAATCACACAATCCAGCATGTCTCCCTTACTTTCTAAATGCATCTCTATACTTCTGTTCTCTTATTCTGATGGAAAAGCATACAGCTCCCTACAAAGATCTAGGGTCCATTTCCTGCCATGGCTAAGAGCACTTATGGAGAAATTGGGCAGGCTCTCAGGCTCTCACCTATGCCCTGGACATTGAAGTGCTCTCTGACTGCTGGGATCACATGAGAGCCATACCCAGCTGAGCGCTGATATATTTCCAAGAACTTAACAGAGATAGAAGAGGCATTCAACTCAGAGACGTGTTTAAGGAAAGGCAGTTAGCATTCAATAAATACCCACTTTAGGCATTATGCTTGGCAATAATAAAAGATGAGGCAAACCAATTCTTCTCTGTGAGAGCTGATTGGTTAGTGCAAAAGACAGATGAACAAAAATAAAATGCAATGTCGTCCTTAATCCTCTAATGAAAGCATCTATCCGATATAAATGGTCGGTAGTGTTCAATACACTGGACCATGGTTATAAATCAATACTGATGACAGGAGAACTCCTCAACAACATTGTCTAGCTTCCTATCTTTAGTTCCTCTCCTATTTTCTCTTGAATCCCTTCCAGGTAGGCACTGATGCTCACCATGCCGCGGACACAGCTCCTACCAGGGTCTTCGGCTCCCTAGGTAATCTCAGTGTGTCGTGTGGTTTAAATGTCATGAAAGGACCAGGCCTATAGCCTAGTGGTTAAGGGAGCAGATCCCACATGGCCAACCGTGGTTCAAGTCCTAGGCTGTAGAGAATACTCTGGACACGTGTGCACCCCAGATCCTAACAGGATGGAAACATGGAGAAGAGACAGTGTTGTGACCATGCCCCATTGGCAAGTGCTGTCTCGGCCTCTCCCCCTTCTCTCTGCAAGTCCATGTGCTCTCTGGCAATTAGTGTTTTTCTTCTTTGAAACATCTCACAGTGGTATTTCTCCAGCCTGGGTCTTTCTTCATCTGAACTCTGGACCTTCATTAGAATCTAAGATACTAATAGATGTTTCAAAATTATATGTAAAAGGAAACCAGCAGTTAGCATAAAAATGGCTATGTTGCTGGACTCCCACGTAGTCAACCACGGTTCGCGTCCCGGACCCGGTGGCTTAAAACTCACACTGGGCACGTGTGCATGCATGCCCAAGATCCCAAGAGGAGAATAGAGGAGAAGGGACTGCGGCGTGACCATCCCCTCTGGGGGGTGATTTCTCGCTTTCTGTCTCTATGTCTCTCTCTGTCTGTCTGGTGAGCGCACGCGCCCTATAGCGAAAACCTCTCAAAAAAAAAAAAATTATATGTAAAAGAATTCTTCAGCCAGTCTATGGGGTGGTGGTTACAGCGGCTAGATCCCAAATGGCCAACTACATTGTTTGAGACCCGGACCCGGTGGCTTGAACATGCCAGTGCTTGTGTGTGCATGCCCAAAATCCCAAAAGGAAGGAGAGAGAGGAAGAGATTCGCAGTGTGACCATTCCTCACCAGTAGGGGGTGGGGGTGCGTTCTCACTTTCCCTCTCTCTTTCTCTGTGTCTCTCTCCAGTGAATGCATGCTCCCTCCAGCAAATTAAAAATAAAAATTAAAAAACAATTTTTTAAAATTCTCATATTTTTCTCAAAAAAAAAAAAAGATACCAGCAGTTGGCCTAATGGCTATGTCGCTGGACTCACATGTAGTGGACAGTGGTTCGAGTCCCAGACCAGTGGCTTAAACTCACACCAGGCACGTATGCATGTGTGCCCAAGATCCTGAGAGAAGAATGGAGGAAAAGGGATTGCAGCATGGCCATCCCCCCGGGGGGTGATTTCTCGCTTTCTGTCTCTCTGTCTCTGTCTCTCTCTCTGTCTTTCTGGCAAGCGCATGCGCTCTATAGCAAAAACCTCTCAAAAAAAAATCTCATTTTTTCTCCATAAATCTTCCTCCTTGATTATTCACCCACTTTACCTCCCACCTAACCACTCAGGCCAAAAAATACGGAATCTTTTTTTTTATTTGCCAGAGGGTATTTGTGCTTTCCAGAGACAAACAGAGAGACAGGGAGAGAGAGAGAGCATCCTCCCCACCAGCTGTGTGTGGTCACCTCTAATTCCTTCTCCTCGGTTTCTCTATCCTATTGGGATGTGGGGCATGCAAATATGACTAAGATATTTTTCAAGCTCCCAGGGCTGCAGTTCAAAACATGGTCATCCATATGGCATCTAGCTCCCTTAACTACTAGGCTTTGGGACTGGAATTCTTTTTCATTCTTCTCTTTACCTTACATTCTTTTTTTTTTTTAAGAGATATTTTCTGCTATAGGGTGTGTGTGCACACCAGAGAGACAGAGAGTGATAGAGAGGCAGAAAATGAGAAATTACCCCTCGGGGGTATGGCTGCATCACAATCCCTTCTTCTCCATTCTCCTCTCAGGATTTTAGGCATGCATGCACTTGAGCCTGGCATGAGTTTTAAGCCTCTAGTTCTGGGACTCAAACCGCAATGGACTACATGGGAGTCCAGCAGCATAACCATTATGCCATCTGCGGTTTCCAACCTTACATTCTTTATAAAACTCACCAGCGTGGGCGATGAGCTTTAAAACTCATCAACTCCATTCCGTTGACGCCACCTTCATATAATATCTAAAACCCAACACTCCTCATCCCCACCCTCGCTGCCACTGCTAAAACGATCATTTCTTTTGTCTGTGTCTGGCAGTGGCCCCTTCCCAGGTCTCCCTGCCTCCATTCTTTCTCCAGCACAATTTCCCACACACTGCCAGGGGCATCCCATTAAGAGATCACACGTCATTCATTCATCTGTTCCCAAACCCTCTAATCCTCCCAACTCGCACGCAGTAAAATTCAATCCGTTCAATGGCTTTGAAGGGTCCGCACGCTACCCCCTCCTTGCCTTTGCCTCTCCAACTCATTCCCAGCTCCTCTCCCCACCCTGATTGTGACTCCACTTCCCAGACTTCCTTGCTGAGAGTTTCAACCGCCCGAGGCGTGCTCCTGGTTTTGCTGTTCTTTCTGCCTGACATGTACTACACTACATCTCTGGATAGGTTGCTCTCTCACTCTCTGACCTTGTTAAATCTTTCTCGGGTATCACCCTTTCAGTTAAGCCTTCTGTTTCAGACAGGGTTCCATCAGAGAAGCAGAACTGGCCCAGCCCCATCGCACAGTGGTTACGTGCTGTGCATTGAGAGCCAGATCCCACACAGCTGACTACAGTTCAAACCCCAGCCTTTCAGCTGGAAAAGCATGCTCTGTGTGTGTGTGTGTGTGTGTGTGTGTGTGTGTGTGTGTGCCCAAAATCCTGACGGAAAGGATAAATGGAGGATAAATGGAAAAGATAAATGGAGGATAAATGGAAAGGATAAATGGAGGATAAAAGATTGCAACATGACCACCTCCACTGGGAAGTGCTCTCTCGCTCTCTCTCTCTCTCTCTCGCATGCCCTTTGGCAAAAGGGAAAAAAAAACAGCAGAATTAGTTGGAATTAGTTGAAAGATATAGATACACAGAGAGAGAGGAAGGGACAGAGAGAGGAAATTGTTACATGGATTTGTCTTTACTGCTGTAAAGCTGTCGGAGCTTGTTAAGCAGTCTCTGTAAGGCTGTTTTCTTTGCATCTGATGCTGGAGTTTTAAGTCCACAGACCAGGGCATGGGAAGGAAAGAGGGAAATAAAATTGAAGAGAACCTGAGCACGCTGAAATCCAACAGGACCTTTTCGACAGCTCTGTAATGATTCTCTATCTACTGGCAGTTACACACAGGTGTTCTAGCTGAATTCACAACCTGTGAGACAGCTAAAGAACTGATGGCCTACAACTGACTCGTGTTCCCTGTCCCCCAGGAACAGGGAACACGTTTATAGAAAACAGCAGAGGAGCAAAAAGATGTTTTGCAGCATCTTTCAGGTAATATATGGGACAGTGAAGATAAGAGTCGGTTTGTATAAAAGGAATGCTTATCAGCAGACTCCTCGCATTAAACGAGGCACTTGAGAAATAGATTTGGCTGCTACTGTTGACTGTCTTTAACACTTTGTCTTATCTTCCACTCTTCAAAATATGCACGGTGGTGGAGGGGGGCAGCTATGTTCACACATGATCACAATAAACAGAGATCAGCACTGCATTTCCGCCTGCACCTTGTTCAAGGCTTTCTGCTCGCAGAAACTCCTCCTTCACCCTCGGTTGCATGGATTGCTCCTTTTTTGTGGACTCCTATTATTAATATATTAGTTTATCTGTAGCTCACTTTACTTCTGTATCAATCTTAATAGGTATGTTTTACAAGCCCACTGTAACATTCGGGGTCTCTCTTAGCCCATTATTGCATTACTAACAAAAGTATGAGACTGAATAGTTAAGAAATAGAGGTTTATTTGACTCATGATTCTGGTGACTACAAAGTCTACAGGCATGAGACTAGCATCAGGGTGATCTGCTTTGCAATGTGGCTGAGAGGGCAGAGAGGAGGAGTGGAAGGGGAGTGCACAAACAGGAGAGTGACCGGGGGCTGCCATGTTCCTTTCATGACAACCCACTCTCTGGAGAACTAATCCCTTTAGGGAGAACAAAAACTCAATCCATCTACCAAGATGGCACTGAGCTCTGCATGAGGCCGGCGCCTCCATGATCTAATCACCACCCACCAGTCCTCACCACCTCCCAGTGCCATTCACTGGGGACTACATTCCAAAGCATGAATCTTTGAAGGACAATTATCCAATGCAAGTGCCCCAACAAAACAGATGGCACACACAATACAAAAAATATATATTTTTTTAATTTGCTACAGGGTACATGGACTCATCAGAGAGAAAGAGAGAGGACGAAGGAAGGTGAGAAAATCACCCCCCAGGGAGTATAGCCACTCTGCGATCCCTTCTCCTCCATTCTCCTTTTAGGACTTGGGGCCCACACACACATGCCCAATGTGTTTTTCAAGCTCCCAGATCCAGGGCTCAAACCAGTCAGATCTAGTCACCTTAACCATTACACCATCTGGCTGGCCCAATAGGGGCCAATGTAATTGTCTCACAGGCCTGGGCAAGGTGTAGGGGAACCATAAGAGGTTCCAAAAACCAGGAGCTAACCCAGGGGTGCTGTCACCACCTTCGGCACAGAGAGAGTGGGGTTACCAGACTTAGAAAGAGAGAGCTGTGGCTAGTGGGCTTCCCTGAGAGGAGCCATGACCTTGTGTAATACCTATCTTATGGCGACTTACCTGGGAAGTCACCAGCATCACAAAATCCCTGAACTCATTCTCCCTTTTCCCTTTAATTTCTTTCCAGAACTACCCATTGCCTGACCCAACCAGTCACTAGGCGTCATGGACCTCATTCTGGGAGCAGGCAGCAGGTCAGGGAAGAGTCTGGAGTGAATCTGAATCTGGAGTGGCATATGGATGCTACCCAGCACAGCCACTGACAACAGGAAGTGAGTCGTCACCTGCCTCTCTGAGAGTGCCTCTCACAAATCACTTGATGTGTCCCTTGTGCATGCATGAGGTATGAGGTCTACCGACCTATCTCAGACAGTGGGCAGACCCCAAAGGGGACCGTCACCTCTGTGGACGCAGTCATGGTCTTGCCATAATGACTGCAATGAGTCTTGTGTTTTTGAAGGACCAGGAACCAGCCTGAAAGGCCAGAATCTTCCACTTGGTCATGTGTGACATGATGGGGGGGAGGGGAAGAATGGAAGTGTAAAACTCTTTAAGACCTGGGGAATATTTTCTGCTTAGGTGGTATGCTAACCGGAAGGTAACCATAGTCCGCTACGTGGAAGGCATGGGTGGGGCACATAGGAGCAGGGGCATTGAACTCTCAGAGCAGTAAAATGCTTTGTTCCTATGGCAACACGCCTGTGGTAAAAATGTCACAGGGTGTGGATTCCTGGACCGGGCCTCACAGTCCAGCCTGATCACCAGCAAATAAATCCCTTAAATACTGAGAGCTTTACCCAAGGTCTCCCAGGTTTATCTTATTACTCATTGTATTACTCTTTGAGCCTTATAACTTTATATGTATGATTTATGTGTTCTGTTTAAATGTTGGTCAGTGACAGATTTAAAGGAAGGTCAATAAGGGAAGGAGAAAGATGCCTGAGAACTTTGGAACTTAATTTTGTAAATGTCAAGCTAAGGAAATCAGGCAGGGCAACCAGGAACGAGGCATATATCTTAAAAGACCAATTAGCATTCTACATGGCTTTCATTAAGTGGATACCTCCTTTAACTAGCCATATTGCTTTCACTCAACAGCCTAATAACCCGGAAAGGAGTAAAACTAAATGCCTACTTTATTGATTAGCCATCAAGAAAATATTATAATATTTCACCTTTCTCATAAAATATGTGCTAAAATATTTATTACGACATTAATATACCAAGTTTACCTCTCTCGTAGAATGAGCTATGAATTCAAAACAATATGCTCCCTTTGGTCTTTTCAAATGAAGCATTCTAGTGTGGAACTGCAGAAAATACACCTACACACAAGCCATTTTCATAAATACAAATGTGTCTTTGAACCTTTTACATATGTCCTCAGTTCTCTTTCCAGGGTTTTAAAGTAGCATTATTTCTTTACAATATTTTAAAGGCCTTAAAGAAAGAAAGAGTATAAACAGACATTAAATAAAGCTCATTTTTTTACTCCTAGAAATGTGATAAAAATTAAAATTACAGGTCAGCAAGTGGTATGGAGGTTAAGGAGCTGGATTTTACATGGCCAGCTTTGCAGTTCAAGTCCTGGACCCAGCAGCTTGAAAATCACTCCAGTCCATGTGCATGCCTGCCCAAAATCTCGACAGGAGACTGGAGGAGAAGGAGATTGTGGTGGCATAGTCATCTTCCCTGGGGGTGATTTCTCAGTTTCTCTCTTTCTTTCCCTCTATATGCACCCTATAGCTAAATAAATAAACAAATGAATAAAAATGACCATGAGGGAACCAGCAGTTAGCGTAATGGCTATGTTGCTGGACTCCCACGTAGTCGACTGTGGTTTGCGTCCCGGACCCGGTGGCTTAGAACTCACGCCGGGCATGTGTGCGTGCGTGCCCAAGATCCCGAGAGGAGAATGGAGGAGAAGGGATTGCGGCGTGGCCATCTTCCCTGGGGGGTGATTTCCCGCTTTCTGTCTCTATGTCTCTCTCTGTCTGTCTGGCGAGCGCACACGCCCTACAGTGAAAACCTCTCAAAAAAAAAAAAAAAAAAAAAAAGACCATGAAGTAATCATGTTCTTCTACAGATAATTTTATCCAGCCTTGGGTTCCCAAAGCAGAAGCTGATGCCTGGCACATCACAAGTATCTCTTAAACTTACGGCGTATGTATTAAATATGCAGCTATATACCTCTACTGTTATCTAAACCCATGCTGTAAAATGTAACCAATGTGCTATACACATTGTTCACTCCAAAAGATTTGAAATGGGGCCTACGGTCCATTTTATTGACTGGAATGCTGCAGCTGCAGAGAACAGGAAGCCTGGTCTTGCTTGGCTGAAACAAGGAAAATGGGTTCTCATGTGACAAGAAGTCACACAGACGGGAAGTTACCTGCTGATGCTAAGGTATACATGCTGTCTTTAATACGCACTGCATTCATGCTGGGGACAACCAAGCTGTACACTTAAAGATGGACAGCAACTAGATGTAAATTTTAGAAAGTAATCAATAACATAAATAAGAAGTCATGCAGTCAGGTGGGCTCAGGGCTGCTAGGCTCAGCAGCTCAAAGATATTTTCAAGGACCCAAGTGCTTTCCATCTCTCTGTTCTGCCTCCTCAGCCTACCAGCCTCATCCTCAAACCAACTCAACCCCCAGAAAGAATTCCAGGAATGAATACAGTGCTCAGAGACACAAAGGAAAACGAGAATATGTTGCCAGTGGGAGGGAAAGACTCCGGCCATTTGCATCTTTCCACAATGTCAGACTAGGGCCTGGCATAGACGTGAGCGTAGCAAACGTAGCCAAGCATCTGTGAGTAGGGACGCTACCCGATCACCGAGTAACCGTCCCCAGATGTCCCACCTGTCTACCCTCAAAGGGAGAAAGCTGGTCCGATCTGTTCCCGGAGGTCTCATGCAGGCTCCGAGGACAGGGGCAGAGGTGCAGAGGCGTGGATGCAGGTAGCGAATCGAATCGTGCAGAAGCTCAGGTACCAAGATCCACCCAGTCTCAGAGGAGCCCAGAGCAGTGTGCTCTGGTTATGGTGCTGGGAGCAAATGCAAAGTGACGTCGGGAGGGCTCCTTTCCCGCACCAAGGTGGGCAGAGACTCGGATTAGCCCCTGTGTCTAAGACCCACACGTGGCGAGTCTGTCCCTCTCTGCCTGAGGGGACCAAGTGTCTGCAGTTTTCTGGCCTGGGCGTTTCTTGCAGGGTGTTCTCATTGGGTCTCTTCAGTTTAGTGGGCAAAGATCAAAGAAAACCTTCCCAGAATCTAGCTGTTGTAAGTCCACTCTGTTGTTAATAACAGAAAATACCTGTCACTGGGTGATCTGTAAGAGAAGAGGTTTATTCATCTCATGGTTTGGAGGTTCGCTGCCCAGGGCCGAATCTGCGGAGGCTCTTCTCAACACATGTGCTGGAAGGTAGGAGCACAATGTTAGTGTCTTGTCGCCTTCTCTTTCCTTATAAACCCACCAAGAGGCAGGCCAGCAGGTGGTGTGGTGGTTAAGGCGCTGGACTCCCACATGGCTGACCATGGTTCAAGTCCTGGACCTGGCAGTTCAGAAATTACGCTGGGCACATGTGCATGCCCAAAATACTGAAAGGAGAATGGAGGAAAAGGGATTGTGGCATGGCCATCTCCTCTAAGGGTGATTTCTCACTTTCCCTCTCATCATCTCTGTCTCTCTAGACCAAGCACACGTGCCCAATAGCAAAAAGCTTAAATATATATATATGTATAAAATGAAATAAACCCATGAGGAGTCAATTATGGGGCTTCTGCTCTAATGACTCTAATCTTAATCTTCTCTCCAAGGCCCCACCTATCAAACTATAATTAGATTAAATATTCACCCTCTTAATCGCATCACAACCAAATCTTAACACATGCATTTTGGGGGATACATTCAAACTATAGCACCCATCTACGTATCCAGCAGACCGGCAAGTGCCCCTGGCTTCTCTTAAACCAAGTGCCATGCTTTCCTTACCCCAGTCATTGGCCACAGGGATGGCACTGCGCCAATTGTTTAGACTAGTGAGGGTTACTGTGCTCACGTGCCTGCCTGCCTGCAGAGCGTGCAGCCAGGTGGAGAGGAAGACCCCAACCACACGGGGATTTTATGAAGGTGGAGGTTGGGGGGCAGCAGCTTGGCAGGCAGCCGATAGCGTGTGCTTTGCAAGTAAAGACGTAGCTTTCCTACATCTCGCATTATCACGAATATGTTAGTTACAACTACATTTTTGGCAATATTATTGATTGCCCTATTAGAATGTAGGCAGTCAGGCCACCTGTATCTTAGTGCTTAAGATTGTGCAGAGGGGGACCAGCAGTTAGCATAATAGGTATGTTGCTGGACTCCCATGTAGTTGACCACAGTTCGAGTCCTGGACTTGGCAGCTTAAACTCACGCCGGGCGCATGTGCATGTGTGCCCAAGATCCCAAGAGGAGAATGGAGAAGAAGAGATTGTGGCATAGCCATCCCCCCGGTAGGTGATTTCTTGATTTTTATCTCTATGTCTCTCTCTGTCTTTCTGGCGAGCACACATGCCCTATAGCAGAAACCTCTCCCAAAAAAGTAAAAAAAAAAAAAAAGATTGTGCAGAGGGAGCCGGATCCTACATGGCTAACCACGGTTCCCACCTTAGCCCTGGGAGCTGAAGAATCCTGCTGGGGAATATGCATGGCTGCCCCTAAATAAATGGAGGAAGAAGTATTGCAGGTGACCACGCCCCTTGGAGAATACTTTCTCTTTCTCCCTCTATCTGATGAGTGCAAGAGCCCCCTGCCAGTTTAAAAAAAAAAAAGAAGGAAGAGGGGAAGGAGAAGAGGAGGAGGAAGGAGATCATTTCTGAAAGTTACGATATGAAAGTCTTCTTTAAAAAAATGTGTCCACATTTTTTACTCAATAAATTTCTTTATTATTAGCACAATCCTCTCACTGATCTCTGTTCATACTAATGTGAACTCACAATATTTTGTCTCCTTCACTGAAAAACATTTTGCTTTCCATTCACACAGTTCTACATACTCGGAACATGGGGATGAACAACACAAGACAAAAACGTCTGCCCTGCATGCATGCTACTGCTGGTTAGAGCAACTTCATGTGAAAGGCATCTCAACAATAGGCAATGATTTTAAGATAAAATACTAATTTGAGCGGTCAGCAGGTGGCATGGAGTTTAGGCAACTGGGCCCCACATGGCCGACTACAGCAGCATGCTACTACTGGTTAGAGCAACTTCATGTGAAAGGCATCTCAACAATAGGCAATGATTTTAAGATAAAATACTAATTTGAGCGGTCAGCAGGTGGCATGGAGTTTAGGCAGCTGGGCCCCACATGGCCGACTACAGTTCAAGTCCCAGATCCAGCAGCTTGAAGAACACACTGTGTATGTGTACACGTGTGCCTAAAATCCTGAGAAGAGAGTGAGGCAGAGGGCGTTGGGATGTGACCATGTCCTGGCAGAGGGGTGGGGGCAGGATTTCTCACTTTCTCTCTCTCTCTTTCTTTCTCTCTCTCTCTCTCTCTCTCTCTCTCTAGGGAGCACATGCACCCCATAGAAAAACTAAAACAAACAAAAGGTCACTAATTTTTAATAATGTGAAAGAATACCCCAGTTTTTTTTAACTTGTCCTTGAAAAAAAATAGTCAAACATGGATGCAGATACCTACATACCCCAGATCAGAGACCTGATTAAGAGAGAAGTATTATGTCTGTATAGGTAGTCATTAAAAATAATCATATGCTTGTTAGTTAGAATATTGTGCAGCTATTGAGCATAATTATACAGAATAATATTTATTTATTTTTAAAAAAATTTCATAGTGGGACCAGCAGTTAGCATAATGGCTATGTCGCTGGACTCCCATGTAGTCGACCGTGATTCAAGTCCCGTATCCAGTGGCATAAAACTCACACCAGGTGCATGTGCATACGTGCCCAGGATCCCAAGAGGAGAATGGAGGAGAAGGGATTGCGGCATGACCATCCCCCCTGGAGGGTATTTCTTGCTTTCTGTCTCTCTGTCTCTCTCTGTTTTCCTGGCGAGCGCACGCGCCCTATAGCAAAAACCTCTCCAAAAAAAAAAAAAATTTCATAGCATGGGCCAGCTGGCAGTGTGAAGGTTAAGGTGGCTGGATCCTACACAGCTGACTGAGCAGTTCGAGTCCTGGACCCAGTGGGTTGAGAAACATTACGAGGTACATGTGTGTGCATGCCCAAAATCCCAAGAGGAGAATGGAGGAGAAGGGACTGCTGCATAGCCATATCCCTGGGGGATGTTTTTTCACTTCCTTTCTCTCTCTCTCTCCAGTGAGTACGCATGTCTTGTACCAAAAACAAACAAACAAACAAACAAAACAAAAAAATTTGTGGCATAACACTAAACGGAAAAAATGGGATACTAAGCAATGTGGAAACTGCAATAATCTTTTGTTAAATATGAATATAGATAACACCAAACTATTTTTTTGAGAGGTTTTTTTTTTCACTATAGGGCGCGTGCGCTTGCCAGACAGACAGAGAGAGACATAGAGACAGAAAGCGAGAAATCACCCCCCAGGGAGGATAGTCACGCCGCAATCCCTTCTCCTCCATTCTCCTCCCGGGATCTTGGGCACGCACGCACATGCGCCCGGCGTGAGTTTTAAGCCACCGGGTCCGGGACACGAACCGCGGTCGACTACGTGGGAGTCCAGCGACATAGCCATTACGCTAACTGCTGGTTCCCAACACCAAACTATTTTTAAACATTCTTTTATAATTGGGATCAGCAGGTGGCATGATGGTTAAGGGTGCTGGACTCCCACATGGACAACCACAGTTTGAGTCCTGGACCTGGCGGCTTGCCTTCTCACTTTCTCTCTCTCTCTCTCTCTCCGTTGTGCATTCTCTCTGTCCCTGTCTGGTCAAAATTTTAAAAATAAATAAATAAAGTTAACTAAAATAATTCTAAAGAAAATTGTTTTTCATTCTTCTTTATAATTGTCCCAGGTGCATATGCTCGGTACAGGGAAGCGGAGAGAGGAAAGCGGCGCGGCCATGCTGCAATTCCTCCTTCCCTCCTCCCTCCTGCGGGGATTCTGGTCCTGCACACACAGGCCTGGCTCAAGCCACTGGAGCTGAAATTCAGACCGTGGGACCCAGCTCCCTTAACCACCAGGGCTTGGGACCAGCCCAGCACCAAACTATGAGCAATAATTTTCTCTGAATTATTTAACAAAATATTTCTTAAAGAATAATTTTCTCTATGACTTGGAGTAAGGCTTTTCCCCCTCTGTTTTCCAAGTTCTCATTTTTGAAGACGTACTCAAAATAAAAACATGGAAACTAATGGCTAAAGTCTTATTATCAGCATCAGCAGTTTACCAAGTACCCTCCCGTGCCAGTCAGTGGCCCGATCACGTTACATTTGTTACCTCACGCCGTCCTTCCAGTAGCGTTCTCCATCTCCTCCTCAGGCCATAAATGACAAATGTCATCATTTATTAGGTTAAATATCTTTCCCAAGATACACACTAAGAAGTGGTTTGCTCTGAATTTAATCCAAAGTAGTTTGACTCAGAGCCTAGTCCTTGAACTATTTATTCTGTCTACGAATATGAGGAGACATTGAAAAGTTTGTGGAAAATGGAATTAAAGTGTGAATTTATATTTATGTAAAAAGTTTTAAAATCCATCCAGTTTTCTAACGAACGTGTTAAGGTTCTCTTGTATAAGCGGTTGAAAGCAGGGTGAACATGGAAGAAAGTCCGTGAATTAGATCACAAAACCTAGGGGGAAATGTAAATGGATAAACAGGATTGCATGGAGAAGGCAAGTCCGGGCTGGTCCCTCTAACATCACCTTTACAGGAGTCAATTCCAACATGGCTGACCACTGCTTGAATCTTGGCCTGAGGGCTTGAAGAAAACAAAGAAAAGAAAAGAAAAGAAAAGAAAAGAAAAGAAAAGAAAAGAAAAGAAAAGAAGAGAAAAGAAGAGAAAAGAAGAGAAAAGAAGAGAAAAGAAGAGAAAAGAAGAGAAAAGAGAAGAGAAGAGAAGAGAAGAGAAGAGAAGAGAAGAGAAGAGAAGAGAAGAGAAAAGAAGAGAAGAGAAAAAAAAGAAAAGAAAAGAGAAAAGAAAAGTAAGTGTTAAAAAGCTGCTCAAGATGGCATAGCAGTTCCATTGCTGCACTCCCACATGGCCTACTATGGTTCAAGTCCTGGACCCAGTGGCTTGAAAAGCACACTTGGACAGTGCGCATGTGTGTCCAAGATCCTAAAAGAAAGTGGAGGAGAAGGGATTGCGGCATGGCCATCCCCCCGAGGAGTGATTTCTCTCTTTCTCTCTTTCCGTCTGTGTGTGTGTCTCTCTCTCCAGTGAGCGCACGCACCTTAAGGCAAAAACCTCTTAAATAAATAAATAAAAGCTGCTCCAAAATAAAATAAAATAATTTTTAAAATAATAAAACAAGGGCCTTCTCTGGGGCCTGGTGCTTAAAGGAGCCAGCTCCCACATGGCTGACCGCATTGTTCGAGTCCCAGCCCCAGTGGTCCAGGTGAATGCCCTCCCAGTCTCAATGAACTGGGAAATGGAGGAGAACGGATTGCCACGTGGCCGTGCACTGCTGGGGAATGCTTCCCTCCTTTCCTCTCACTGTCTCTGTCTCTCTCTCTGGAGAGTATACAAGCCTGCTAGCAAACAAAAATAAAAAAGAAATGAAAGAGCAAGGGAAAAAATGACTCTAAAAGCTGCTCCACCAGCATTTATCATACTGATAAATACAGGAAACATTACTGGTTTAGCTAAAATTGTTTAAAAGGTCATTTTCAGCTTTTCAATTTATCCATCAGTTATAAAGAAATCCTACCCATTGTTGCTTTTAAAATCCCCCCCCTTTTCTGCTGCTGAAGTTAGCAGTTGAATAACTGGAGACATAACAAATGTGTATTTCCTCCTAATTGACTGCTATTCTACATATAATGATTTTATGGGGTGAAGGTTAAAACTATTCTAATAGAAAACAGTATTTTTTCAGGTTATTTATGGTTTTCACTCAGTGCAAGAAATCCTGCGAACACGAATGGGGTATACACTGGGTGGTTGGAAAAGCCATGGCGCGGTCTATGCAGTCATGCGTCACGACTTTTCCGATGGTAACAGACAAATCAGGAGTGATCTCTCCACTCCCATAGCGGGGCAACCCGGAAGAAGAACCACAGTACGAGAGACCGCCATGTGTGGTCAGTCCCGCTACGGAACTGCATCGGACACGCGTGTCTCTGCTTAGCCCTTGGCCTCACCGCCGCACCCCGCCACCGCTGAACGCTCCACCAGCTTCGTGTCCACCTGTCAGGGTCCGCACTTCGCCTCAGGCCGCGTTAAGCAACTCTTGTCTCTGACGCCGTCTTAAGGGACACCCATAGAACTCAGTGGGTTGAGAAACACACTGGGTGCGTGTCCATGCATGCCCAAAATCCCAAGAGGAGAATGGAGGAGAAGGGATAGCCATTCCCCAGGGAACCTTTCTCACTTTCTGTGTCTCTCCAGCAAGTACACATGCCCTGCAGCCAAAACTGGGGGGAAAAAAATTATGGCATAACACTAAATGAAAACGCAAGCCACTGAGCCGTGTGGAAACCACGAACATCTTCCGTTGAATATGAATATAGATAACACTGAACTATTTCCAAAAGTGGGGCCCACCTAGCACTTACAGACGCACTATGGCAGCGCACAGGCTCGCCTGCTCCCGGGGCAACTGCCCTAGGGGAGCTGCCCTGGGCCCCCCCCCGCCGCCCTCCGGCTGCTAGTTGTGCTCACCCAGCGAGAGCCAGTGAGAGTGAGAGCGAGCCCCGCTGGCAGGAGGCCAAGGGTCTGGAGGAGGAGGTGGGCCTTCACTCCTGCCAGCTTCAGCAGAAATTCTGGTGGAGACCCTGTCCCTTTACTAATATCACCCTTCCGAGGCCCCGCCTCTAGCTGGGCTAAAGCACCTATGGAGTTCTTCCTCCCCCTGTCCCGTCGGGCCTACTGTCAGTCATAGCGTTTCAATCATCACTAGTCCCTGGGCGCCCTCCCCGTTTGGGTGGTTCCCTTAGCTCTGCTGACGCCTCTGTAAGAGACCCTTCGTTGCATGCTCCTCAAAATCCCAGCTGAGGGACCAGCGGTTGGTGTAATGGCTATGTCGCTGGGCTCCCATGTAGCCGATCAAGGT
>NW_006204667.1:1834911-1835263 GCF_000334495.1 Tupaia belangeri chinensis | reverse complement strand
CTGTGTCAAAAAAAAAAAAAAAAAAAAAAAAAAAGAAAGAAATGAAAGAATAAAAAAAAAAAAAAAAAAAAATCCCAGCAGAGCAGACCATTGGTTCTCCCAGAACCCTCCTGATTCAAGTACAGTTACTGAGAGTTTGTAAGAGCTAATAAGCTTTCTCTTTTGGAAGAAAAGTACTGGCAAGAACACAGCTAACAAGTTGTCATCATTTAAAACATAAACTAGATGCTTTCTAGGCCAGAAAATTAAAAGAAATAAATTAGGTAAAAGAAAGTTTATCGGGGACCAGCAGTTAGCTTAATGGCTATGTTGCTGGACTCCCATGTAGTGGACCGCAGTTCATGTCCCAAAA
>NW_006204667.1:1805268-1834741 GCF_000334495.1 Tupaia belangeri chinensis | reverse complement strand
AAAAAAAAAAAAATGCATATCGTAAGAGAAAGATCTTGAGTTAACAAATACAAGTCAAATGTTTGAAGAGAAAAATGAGAAAATGATCATAACTTTTTTTTTTAAAAAAAGAGATTTTTGCTATAGGGCACTTGTACTCACTGGAGAGATGGAAAGAGATAGAAAGACAGAAAGCAAGAAATCATCCCCTAGGGAGGATGGCCACATGGCAATCCCTTCTCCTCCATACTCCTCTTGGGATTTTGGGAACGCAAGTACATACACCCAGCATGAGTTTGAAGCATCAAGTCCAGGATTCAAACTGCAGTCGGCCATGTGGGAGTCCAGCAATGTAACCATTATGCCATCTGCTGGTCCCAAGATCATTATTCTTATTTTTAAAACCAAGGCTGGTGAATGGGACCAGCAGTTGGCATAATGGCTATGTCGCTGGACTCCCATGTAGTCTACCACGGTTCGAGTCCCGGACCCGGTGGCTTAAACTGACACCAGGCGTGTGTGTGTATATGCTCAAGATCCCAAGAGGAGAATGGAGGAGAAGGGATTGCGGCATGGCCATCCCCCCAGGGGGTGATTTCTCTCTGTCTGTCTTTCTGGCGAGCGCACATACCTTATAGCAAAAACCTCTCCAAAAACAGAAAAAGAAAAAAAATACAAGGCTGGTGAAAAGAAACCTAAATAAAAGAAATGTATGAATCGTATTCATTATTTTTGATGTTCGACTACATTGACAGTTATCTACATAAACATGTTTCTAACATGTTCACAGGAAGAGATTCAGTGATCCTGCAATACTATTTTTTAAAGAATTATTTATTTTATTTAATTTATTATTATTATTTTTAAATTGCCCATAAGGTATGTGCAGAAAGAGGGCGTGGGTAGTGAAAAGGCAAACTGCCAGGTTTAGGACTCGAACCATGGTTGGTCAAGTGGGAGTCCAGCACCTTAGCCACCATGCCACCTGCTGGTCCCCTGCATGACTATTCACTGTAATGAAATGTGTGTCAGCAATTCACACATTTAAAATGGTGGTAAACAGGGACCAGCAGTTAGCATAACGGCTATGTCGCTGGACTCCCACGTAGTCAACCGCGGTTCAAGTCCCAGACCCGGTAGCTTAAAACTCACGCCAGACGCGTGTGCGTACATGCCCAGGATCCCAAGAGGAGAATGAAGAAGGGATTGCAGAGTGGCCATCCCCCCTGGGGGGTGACTTCTCACTTTCTATTTCTCTGTCTCTCTCTGTCTGTCTGGCGAGCACACGCACCCTATAGCAAAAACCTCTCCAAAAAAATAAAGTAAAATGGTGGCAAACAGTGACGTCAAGTCTAAATACTATGAGCGTTGGTCACTTGTTTTACAAACACTGCGATAAAGAAATGAACTTTTCGTAAACCTCAGTACAGGCCAGGCCCTGCCTGCTGTGTTCATGTAGATCTCCTCCATTTATTCTAGTCAGAGCTCCGCTGGAATGCACGGTTGTCAGCCTGATTTACTGGGGAGCTCTCCTCCTCAGCATCCCCCTCAGTCTGTTCTGAGTTAGAGGTGGGCAAAGAAGGACGTCTGGGATTTGGAAGGCAGAACACACAGCAGCCACGACCCAGGAGGCTGTTAGATGACAGAGGTGACAGACCTATCCAGCTTGTCCTCACTGTCCTCCGCGCTGAGTCCTGCCCCTCTGCCTGAGTGTGGGCCCCAGGCTCACCCGCAGTGAGGGGCTGCGAACGAAGACACCCCATGTCTCAGGGAAGCAAGTATTTCCCTGTCTTGCACCACCTTGCTCAAGAATCAAATTCCCCGGAGGGAGAGGGTCATCTCGCTCGGATTACCTGCCTCCCTGTGAGGACAAGCGCCTTCATACACCTGGGGTGGCACATTGCGAAATAGGTAATGCCCGGAAAAGACCGAGGCTTGGGAATGGGGCGGGGGTGCGGGGGCCCAGAGAACATCAGCTGTCGAGTGTCCACTGCGCCTTTACCCTACATCCCAGTCACTGCCCAGCTGAGAGTGACAGGAACACTCAGAAACTTCTCTGTGCAGTAGTTAGCGATTCGGACGTACGACCTGAGCGATCCTTACCAGGATCCAGGTCCTCTTTCCCCCTTTCCCGATGAGGATGGGAGCTCACGCTGGCACCTCGCCAGCGGGCACTTCACTTCCGTCTGAAAGACAACTGACCAGCTGGCGCTGCTTAGAGGTGCTGACTCTGACTTAGGGCTCCCACTCGATTTCTGACCCCAATTCTGCTGGAGTTTTGTTAACCCAGTGATCCCAGGACTGCTCATTTATATTGTAATAACTAACCGTCTAGCGTAGTAACGGTCCTCTTATTCCACCGGGCATTTCTATACATTTTATGTTTTATTATTTATTACTCTTCAATTTATTCAAGTTACACTTCAAGCCCTAACTATAATTTATAAATTCTAATCTATTTAGCAAATTTGAATACACTTTTATGCAGCGTTCACAATTTAATGCTTTTGTTTGTCTATTTGTTTGTTTTAGTTTTTTAGTTGTTTTTTTTTTGGTTTTTTGTTTTTGTTTTTGTTTTTTTGAAGAGGTTTTTTTGCTATAGGGCACATGCACTCGCCAGACAGAGAGAGACAGAGAGACAAAAAGCAAGAAATCGCCCCCCAGGGGGGATGGCCACGCTGCAATCCCTTCTCCTCCTTTCTCCTCTCGGGATCTTGGGCACGCACGCACATGCGCCCAGCGTGAGTTTTAAGCAACCGGGTTCGGGACACAAACCACAGTGAACTACATGGAAGTCCAGTGACATAGCCATTACGCTAACTGCTGGACCCTTGTTTTAGTTTTTGACATAGGGCATGTGCGCTCGCTGGGGAGAGGCAGAGAAAGGGAAAGCAGGGACTCAGTCCCCAACTGGCGATGCTCACACCACAATTCCTTCTCCTCCATTCTCCTCTCAGGATTTTGAACACACGCACAAACATGCACTCGTGTGATATGATTTCCAAGCCGCTGGGCCCAGAACTCGAGCCCTGGTTGGCCATGTGGGAATCCAGCTCCTTAACCACCACACCACCTTCTGGACCTGCTTCTAAATATTTTTAAATTAAATTTTATGTTCTTGCATTTTATTTTTCAGTATTACAATTGGTTCACAAACAAACCTTCCCAAGTACTCAAATAATTCCTTTAGAACAGCTTTATTTCGATGTGATTAAATGCTGTACAATTCACTCATTCAAGAATTATTTTATTTAATTATTACTATTATTATCTTTTTTTTTTAATTTGACCTGGGCGGGGGAGAGTGGGAAAGCAAGCCGCCAGGTCTGGGACTGAGCCATGGTGGGCCATGTAGGAGTACAACACCTTAATCACCACACCACCTGCCGGCCTAATTCACCCATTTAAAGAATAAAATTAGGGACAGCAGGTGGTGTGGAGGGTAAGGCAGCTAGATCCCAGGTGGCTAGTTTTGTGGTTCGAGTCCTAGACCCGCAGCTTGAAAAACTCACCAGGCACCTGTGCACACATATCCAAAATCCCAAGAGGAGAATGGAGGAGAAGGGATTGCAGTGTGGACATCCTTCTGGGGGGTGATTTCTCTCTCTCTCTCTCTGGCAAGCATACATGCCCTAGGGCAAAAACTAAAAAAAAAAAAAAGAGAAATAAAGGTGTACAATTTTTTTTTCTTTTGTAGCTCGTAGTAAGGCTTTATCACTTTGTTCCATTTCTCAGTATCTCTTTACAAGTGACTAGGACGCATGTGTACCAAATATAAATTGATGCCATGGGAAAATTAGCCTCAGGATCTTCCTCAACCTCCATATTCATGATGGACAGCCACATTCCCTAGTGCTGTACTTCTCTTGCCTGAAATATCCTTGCCATTCCTTCAAAAACCAGATTTAAGCCACTTGTTCCTGCAAAGAAAAACAACTAGACAAGAAAATTCCTGATCGGGAATTCTGTGTTGTTCTTAGCATACTCCTATTACTAGTAGTTCTTTACTCCTCAATTGCTTCCTTGCCAAGTAGTTGGAAAAGGATAATCAGCTTAAGAAAGTTTCAAATCAATTGTTGTCATTTATTATCAACTTTAAAATGTCATAGGAAGGCCTTAGAAATCATCCGGCTTGTTACCGTAGCTGGAGAACTCTTAGGTCTTACTCATCAGCCTGCTGAACGGCACCCTCCCAGCGACATCGATGCCATCCAAGCATTTTCTTCTATCCTTGTTTTTAACCGTCGTGGCTTGCTGTATCAAAGCACCTGAATTTGAAACAAGTTCAATATCGTTGCCTGCAAGGATCAACTCATCTTTCTGGGCTTGAGATACTGAACAAGCAACACCTGGTCGCATTCAAACCCTCCGGATGTGTTTTTCACCCAAGAAATTCTGGATTGCAGCAAGAGACCCATTCTCCTGCATAACGACGTTGATGGGGACATGAGTGGATACAGACTTCATCTTGTGGCAGGAGCCCAGTGTCACACCATTGATCATGTTCTGGACGTGACTACAGATAGTGCAAACAGTGGCCAGTTCCTTCCTGTTTCCCCACCATTGTCAACCAGCAGCCTCTTCTTCTCAGGGAGGCTGAGCTCGACATTGATGTGGTTGAAGACCCTCCGCAGGGCTCCTTGGGGGCCCTTCATGATAATGGTGCGTCCCTTCAGGGTGATGTCCACGTTCTTAGGAATGTCGACTGTCTAGTTGCTGAGAACGGTCTTCATCCTCGCAGTAGGCACAGTAAAAGAGCTTAAGATGTCCAATCTGAAGTGTATAATTGAGTAGCTTTCTCATATTCACAACAATGTGTGACCACCATCACAATTTTCAAACATTTTCATCATCTTCCTAAGTCTCTTACTCCTTAGGCAAATGATTCTTGTAGATAAGGTGAATCTTCAACCCTCGTAATCACTCTAAGACTCCATAAACTTAGTAAGATTTTAACTTAAAGTCCAAATTTTAGAACAATGACTCAATTATTCATTTTTAAATAATTATGAGGTTTTTCTAACAAGCCAAATTTTCTAATATATTATAAATATCTAAATACAGACTAATTCCTAATAAAATATTAATAATATAATTTGATTAACTTTATCACTTCTACATTTAATTTTAAATCTTCCCAGAGCTAAAAATACACTTGCCACTAAGGAAAAACAATGTCAAACAAGCAGTCTTGGGGAGTTGCTTCTAGAGCAAATTTGGAGAAATATTTTTCTCAGCTAGATGGAGTTGCATATCAACAAACTGTCTCGGCGAAGATGTAAGGTATAGAACTAGAAACACCAGGAACAACTTCTTTCATAACGTGAGTGACCATCTAAGTCCAATCTTATAGACTTTAGCAAGAGCACTGGGCCAGCGGGAGGCATGATGGTTGAGGGCAGCTGGATCCCACATGGCTGGCTGTGCAACGTGAATCCGACACCCAGTGTAGAATTCTACACCCACATGCCTGGCACAGGTGTGTGTGTGCCCAAAATCCCGGGAGGAGAGTGGAGAAAAAGAGTTCATGGCATTGCCATTTCCCTTGGGGTACTTTCTCATTTTCCATCTCTTTCTCTATCTCTTCCAGTGAGCACATATCCCCTATAGCAAATTGTTTAAGAGGAGAGAGAGGAGACTGGCAGGTGGCATGGGGGTTAAGATGCTTGACACCTGGGACCAGCAGTTAGCATAATGTCTATGTCGCTGGACTCCCATGTAGCTGACCACGGTTTGAGTCCCAGACCCAGTTGCTTAAACTCACACCGGGCGTGTGTGCGTGCGTGCCCAGGATCCTGAGAGGAGGATGTAGGAGAAGGGATTGCGGTGTGGCCATCCCCCCTGGGGAGTGATTTCTCGCTTTCTGTCTCTCTGTCTCTCTCTTTCTGGTGAAAAAACTCTCCAAAAAAAAAGAAAAGATGCTTGACTCCTATATGGCTGGAACGGTTCGAGTCCTAGACCTGGTGGCTTGCTTTCTCACATTCCCTCTCTGTCTCTCTCTGATCAAATTAAATAATAATAATAATTAATTAATTTAATTTAATAATTATTTTTAAAAACAGAGAGAGAGAGAGAGAAAATGGACTGTTGGTACCTTTTTGACAGCTGGGGAGTTTGGGGTGATCTAGACAAGGGAGCCATGTGATCCTGCGGCAGGCAAGCCTGGGAACAAGCTGCACAAGGAGGAACTGTCTGTGGCGGAAGAGGCTAAGGAATTCTAGGATGAGAATGTCTAATATTCTGGGTGCTGAATCCCTACATTGCTGCCTCCTGGCCTTCTGCAGGGTCGCGATACTTTCACATGTGAGATGTGGAGATAGGATGGCCAAGAGCCACGAGAGCTGGAAGGAACCCAGACAATCCCCAGAAGAGGAGAACTATGAGCCAAAGCAGCCTGGGGGCTCCACTCCCCTAATACCTGGGCTCATCAGAGAGGGCTCTGGACTGCAGGGAGTGGGCTGGGGGCTTCGGGCATGTATGTGGATATTGAAGGACAGGGTGACTCCAGAAAAGTAGAAGACTGGAAACCCCCAGGCCACAGAGGCTTGGGCTAAAATAGGATGTAGCCGCGTGCTGCTGCTTCTTATCTTTAAGATTTTTGGGAACCAGCAGTTAGCGTAATGGCTATGTCGCTGGACTCCCACGTAGTCGACCGCGGTTCATGTCCCGGACCCGGTGGCTTAAAACTCACACCGGACGCGAGTGCGTGCGTGCCCAAGATCCCGAGAGGAGAATGGAGGAGAAGGGATTGCGGCGTGACCATCCCCCCTGGGGGGTGATTTCTCGCTTTCTGTCTCTATGTCTCTCTCTGTCTGTCTGGCGAGCGCACGTGCCCTACAGTGAAAATCTCTCCAAAAAAAAAAGAAAAAAAAGATGTTTTGCCACAGGGCACGTGTGCTCACTGGAGAGACAGAAAGTGACAGTGAAAGGGGAAGTGAGAAATCACCACAGAAGGGATGTACACACTGCAATCCCTTCTCCTCCATTCTCCTCTCAGGATTTTGGGCGTGCACACCCTTACACCCAGTGTGTTTTAAGCCACCGGTTCCGGGACTCAAACTGTGGTCAGCCATGTGGGAGTCCAATTCCTCAATGGCCCCACACTACCTGTTAGCCTGCCACATGCTTTGTAAGGAAATCTGCTCGGAAGGAGAGATGATGGGTTATTTCCTGTCTTAGTGTATGAGAAGACCGAGTCATCAAGGACCCAGTGGGTGCTGAGCTGCTGACCTCCACACAGCTCCACCCAGCTACTCAGCTCCGCGGCACCGGGATCCACATCCTCTTTTAGGCTGTGCTCACAAGAAAGGGCTTCGGCCTCTGCTGCCGTGAGGAGGGAGAAAAAAAGCCACTGGCTGCTCTAGAACCAAGCTCGTTTAAATCATCTCAACAGACCCATGAATTTGGAATTTTGCTCTAAGTAAGCAGAATCTTTTGCTAATTGTTTTTTTGCTTTTTTTTAAAATCAGTTTATCTTCCTAATTATATAATCCAAGTTTATTTAAAGACTTTAAAATAGGGTTTGGGGAACAGCAGATGATATAATGTTTAAGTCGCTGGACTCCCATGTAGTTAACTGGAGTTCGAGGCTCAGACCCGGCAACTTAAACTCACCCCTGGCTTGTGTGTGTGCGTGCCCAAGATCCTGAGAGGAGAGTGGAGGAGAAAGGATTGTGGAGTGACCATCCCTTCTGGGAGATGATTTCTCATTTTTCTGTGTCTTTCTGTCTCTGTCTTTCTCTGTCTCTCCAGCGAATGCACGTGCCCTATAGTAAAAATCTCTCAAAAAAAAAAAAAATACATAGAGTTTTATGTAGGGTGTCACTCATGTATCTCTAATACCTCATCTGTTCAGAGGGCAAATTGCAGGCTAAAAGGAAACAGTAACACTGGCTACTTCTCATTGCGAAGACTCAAAAACTGGGTCTTATTGCCACTGTTTTTAATTAAAGTTTTTAAAATTCGTAATAGAGTGTGCACGTATATGAGAGAGATTGAGCCATGTACCCACTGGGGGGTCACACCATGCTGCTGTCCCCTTCCTCTAGTCCTCCAGCCCTTGGGACCTCCAGCAGCCAAGTTACAGGGTGACCAGGCCAGGGGTTGCAACTGCACTTACCATGTGGGACCTGGCTTCCCCTGAGCGGTGCTTACCACTGTACTGGAGAGCCGGCCCTCACCACCCACTTTTTAATTTTTTTGGAGAGGTTTCTCCTGTAGGGTACATGTGCTCGCCAGACAGACAGAGAGAGACAGAGAGACAGAAAGTGAGAAATCACCCCCCAGGGGGGTGGCCACACCACAATCCCTTCTCCTCCATTCTCCTCTCGGGATCTTGGGCACGCACACACACGTTCGTAATAGAGTGTGCACGTATATGAGAGAGATTGAGCCATGTACCCACTGGGGGGTCACACCATGCTGCTGTCCCCTTCCTCTAGTCCTCCAGCCCTTGGGACCTCCAGCAGCCAAGTTACAGGGTGACCAGGCCAGGGGTTGCAACTGCACTTACCATGTGGGACCTGGCTTCCCCTGAGCGGTGCTTACCACTGTACTGGAGAGCCGGCCCTCACCACCCACTTTTTAATTTTTTTGGAGAGGTTTCTCCTGTAGGGTACATGTGCTCGCCAGACAGACAGAGAGAGACAGAGAGACAGAAAGTGAGAAATCACCCCCCAGGGGGGTGGCCACACCACAATCCCTTCTCCTCCATTCTCCTCTCGGGATCTTGGGCACGCACACACACGCACCCAGCGTGAGTTTAAGCCACCACAAGTGGGACTCTAACCGCGGTTGACTACATGGGAGTCCAACGAGGTAGCCATTACACTATCTGCTGGTCCCACCACCCACTTTAATAACGATTCATTAGGCCTCTATCTAAACCAGGCTGTGTGGGCTTGGCACTCTGAGCCCCAAGTACACACAAACAGGTTTCTGAGAAATGCCGCCCTGCCCTTTCGTTTCCCCCTGCCCAGGTGTTTATTACTAAAGGTAGCGAAAGAAGAAGGTGTGCTATGCTTCACGCCTCTGTGCCTGGCTGCTGGGAGCTCTCTCTCGAACCACCCTGGCCTGTCCTGGCTGTCCCTGGATAATGTCCACACCCACAAAGTCAGCAAACGCTTGGTTAGAGCAGTTGAAAGAGTGCAAATGGCCGTTAGGAGCTGTTCCACTGAACTGCAGCCAACAGTTAAATTCACAATCACACTTGGGTGGCATTTCACAGCATGTTCTGTGGGACATCTCCTGCACACAAGCTTGACAGTCTTCGGTATGTGCACCTTTATGTCTGCCCTGGGAGTGGGGAGGCTGACACTTACAGGGATCTTAGTCCGAGAAGAGCGAAGTCCACGCAGGACTCAGCAGAGCTGTGGTGGGAAGTGGACTTGTTCTCTCGCCCCTCCTCATATGAAAGAGCCTTTCCCGGTGGATCGGAGGTCCTCTGGGCTTCACGCAGGCCATGTCGGCTGCACGGTGACCACCAAGGACTTGGCAGCCCTGCCGAAAACATCTTGAGTTTCCTGGAAAATATGCCCAATTGTTTTTCCAACACAATGAAAAGATGATCAGCTCTCTGCTTCAGAACACGTGGCGTTTTCCCCCTATTTTTATGTAATATGAAAACATGCGAAACCAAGTGAATGAATATGGTGTTGTGGGTTAATTATGTCTCCCCAAAATTCATGTTCCTCATAATGCAACATTATTTAGAGATAGGCCTTTGTGGTGGTAGTGAAGTTGTGGTACTTATTACCATAGTCGCTAATTAGATATGACTAGTGTCGGGCCCGCAGGTGGCGTAGAGGTTGAGGCACTGCATCCCACAGGGCCGGCTGTGCAGTTCATGTCCCGGGCCCAGTGGCTTGAAAACCATGCTGGGTGATTGTACATATGTGCCCAAAATCCTGATATTTTCTTCTCTCTCTCTCTCTCTCTCTCTCTCTCTCTGTCTCTCTCTGGCTAGCAAACACACCTTCTAGCAAAAAACAAAAAATAATCAAATCAAATCAAATCAAATCACTAGCCTCCTTATAAAAAGGGAAACTTGGGCCTCCCTCCTGTGGCACAGCCAGTAGTGCACTGGACTACAGAGCTAGAAGCCATGCTGGCTGTGGTTCAAGTCCCTGGCCCAGTCTGCCTGAAAACACACTGAGCATGTGTACATGCCCCAAATCCTGGTAGGCAGGAGAGCTGGAGGGAGGAGACTGCAAGACAGCCGAGCCCTATGGAAGGTGCTCTCCCTCGCTCTCTCATACGAACAAACGCGCTTTGTCATGAGATTAAAAGGTGAGAGGATTTGGACTAGAAAGGCGTATACGGGGAGAACGCCAACTGGGACATGAGGATGGCCATATATTAGCCAAGGACAGGGGCCAGGAGCAAATCTTTCCCTCACAGCCCGCAGGAGGAACCCACCACCAACTCCTTGATTTGAATCTTCTAGCTCTAAGAAGATGAGAGAAAACTAAAACGTCTGTTGTTTAAATCACCCGGTGTGTGTTTCTTTGTTACAGCCGGGCTAGCAAAGTTACACAGACGGCAAAAAGATTAGCTCTCCTCCTCTCTCAGCCGAGGAAATCCAGCTCAGAACTTGGGTTTCACAAGCTCAAATGCCAGCCAAGCTCAGCCTGGTAATCCATGGAGTGGATCGAGCTGGTTTGACTAACCAAGATGACTTGACTGGACGGAGAATAAACAGAAGGTGGAGGTTTCTAGCTCCCATCAGCTGCCATTCAGAAACATAGGCCTACTGTTGTCTGACGTTTTTGAGAGAAACCCAAAACTATTGATTGTTTTTTAGAGATTTTTGCTATAGAACACATGTGCTTGCCAGAAAGACAGAAAGAGACAGAGAGACAGAGTGAGAAATCACCCCCCAGGGGGGATGGACAAGCTGTAATCCTTTTTCCTCCAGTCTCCTCTCAGGATTTTGGACATGCATGCATATGCGCCCAGCATGAGTTTTAAGCAGCTGGGTCTGGGACTCAAACCATCATCAGCTATGTGGTAGTCTAGCCACATAACCATTATGCTATCTTCTGGTCCCAAAATATTGATTTTTTAAATGTGAAAATTTCCTTATGTTTTAATGTTGACAATTTTTAAAAGATGTTATTATTGTCTTGACTAATGCTATGCCATCACACAAGGTCCATCTGAGACCCTACTCAGCCTGCAGCCAGGTAGCCTCAAAGGAGCCATCATCAAACAGAAAGCTCTCAGAAAGGGAGAAGGGGGAGTCCAGAGACAGCATTCTTTTTTTTCTTGTCTTTTTAAGAGAGATTTTTACTAAAGGGCACATGCGCTTGCCAGAGACACAGAGAGAAAGCGAGAAATAACCCCCTGGGAGGATGGCCATAGCACAATCCCTTCTCTTCCATTCTCCTTTCAGGATTTTGGGTATGCATGCACATGCACCTGGTGTGAGGGTTTTTGTTTTTGTTTTTTGAGAGGGATTTTTGCCATAGGGCGTGTGTGCTCACCAGAGAGAGACAGAAAGAGACAGAGAGAGAAGTGAGGAATCTCCCCCAAGATGGCCACACCACAGTCCTTTCTCCTCCATTCTCCTCTTGGGATTTCGGGCATGCATGCACACAGGCCTGGTGTGAGTTTCAAGCTGCCAGCTCCAGGACTTGAACTGCAGGTGGCCATGTGGGAGTCCAGTGCCTTAACCATTATGTTACCTGTTGGCCCCCAGAGACTGCATTTCTAACCTCCTTGCTTGTAGGTGGGGCCATGTGACTAATTCTGGTCAATGGAATGTGATCAAAGCATGAAGTATGTCACTATTATTCAGATTGCCTGGTATTTGGGGCGCTTTATCTTTATTCTCAAACCCCTCTAGAAAAACCTTGGTGGCACATGCTGACCTTGTCAATTTAAGGGGTCAGATTTCATTTGACACAAGCAAGAACCTGGAATGGGAAGAAAATGACAAGCTAATTCACAGATGGGATACTCCTCCTGGGCCTGATCTTAACAGAAAGAACAAGAAAACAGACAGAGGGAGAAAGTTGCCTTGTATTAAAGTAGAAAATCCCGAGGTGCATGGCTCCCACCTCCTTGCCTTAACCTGGAGGAACAGGAAAAACTTGTTTTTCCTTAGAACAGGAAAAAAACCAGGTCTGTCTGTGAGGACCACACAGAAAGCGCTGAGTGGGAAGTAGAAGTTACTCTTGGAAGACTTGGGAAGGTATTCCACCCTTCTGTACTCATTCTCAAGCAAGAGGTCCATTTGGAAGTACGTATGATGAGGGCGGGACCAGCCAGGTGGCACGGAGAGTAAAGCAGGTGGATCCCACATGGCCTACTTCAGGGTTCAAGTCCTGGACCCATGGCTTGAGAAACACATAAGGTAAAGAGGGGTGCAGCCTATTGGTGGCATTCTCGTGGCCACCATGAGAATTCACATGGCCAGGCGCCTGTGCGTGCATGCCCGAAATCCCTCGAGGACAGTGGAGGGGGAGGGACTGCTGTGTGGCCATCTCCCCAGGAGGTGAGTTCTCACGCCCTGCCCCACTTTGGTGAGCACATGTTCACATATTCTCTATAACAAAAAGCTAAAATAAAAAGAAAGAAAGAAAGAAAGAGAGAGAGAGAGAGAGAGAGAGAGAAAGAGAAGTACATATCTGCGTGGCTGAGCTGTCCGCTCACATTTCTCCTATCCCCACTGAAGAAGTTGTGGGAAAATGGCCATTAAGCAAAATGCGTACTTCCTTTTTTGGTGCCAAAATTATACCCTCATATATCCGTTATTTAAAATTCGGATTGAATAATGCCGTGAGTCATAGCTGTACTTTTTCTTCGTGGCTGTTTATGTCTTTCTATTTTCCGTAAGGGAGCACAGAGAGAGAAAGACAAGACCTGACAGCAGGCTCTGGCCCCGAGTCCTTCCCCGGCCCTCCTCGTCAGCTGGGATCACAAGCATGCGTGTGGGGACAGGGCACCCCGAGGACCACACCCCAGTCACCCATGTTGCTTATAGCAGACCGTCAGGCTCCCACTGCACCTGCACAGGTGGGCCAGCCAGCCACACAGTGCTGCTAGCATGTGGTGGCCTACAGGGGTCAGTGAGGTAGTGACAGGATTAGAAATGGGACGTGTTTCTGGTCTGTTGCGGAGTGACGCCCAAAGGCTGCACCCTTATAACTTGACCTTTGAGCTCTCACAGTTCCTATTCCTGCCTGACATAGGCCCCGGGCTTATGCCCCGTGAGTGAATAAACACTAACCTGCTCTTGCCTGCTTATCCAGCACCATCTGCTGCCATTGGGGTGGGTCGTTGGAAACGTCGTGACGTATGTTTTTCTGTGTTTTTTTTACACAAAAACGCTTCATGACCTTTCCGATGACCCAGTAATGAGAATTCATGCCCACCGTTGCTCTCTTGGTCCCCTCTACGGCCTTCACTGACTAGCCCTCCTCCCGCCCCACCAAACCTGCCAGGATAAGCCCTTACCTCATTCAACTGATTTCTCCAGTCCTCTGTTTTCTGTATTTATTTTTTTGAAGTATTTTTTATTTACCTTTATGTATGATAGAGCCTGTGTGCACACACAGGAAGGGGGAGTGAGAACCCTGTACAGAGTCTGGTCACACTGCGACCCCTCCCCAGCCCTCCAGTCTCCAGTCTTGGGTAGTACATACCTGCCCAGGCTGTGTGCAGGCTAACTGGGCCGGGGATTTGAACACTGGTCACCACGTCTAATCCCGCTTCTCTTGAACAGCACGCCACTGCTGCACGATGGAGCTGGCCCTGATTTTCCAGCACTTTCCACAGTTTCATACGTCTGTGTGTCTTCACGTGCCACAGATCTCATCATGTGACATATGTGGGCGATAACTATGTGCTTTATTGGTTTATCCAAGTACCTACTGTACAAAGCAGCCTCTTATCATTCACTGGTTATATCGATATCATTTTAAATGAGTGATATGCAGACTTAATGATTTATGACACATTCCACTTTTCAACATGTCAAAAGCAAACCTTTGGCTAGGGAATAAGCAGTCATTTAGTTCAGAACTGGTATACATAAAGACAGAAACTTGTTTCTAGGATTTGTATCAATACCTACTAGTCAATTTTGATTTTTCATCGTTCTTTTTTTTTTTTTTTTTTAGAGAAATTTTTGCTATAGGGAATGTGCACTCACTGGGGAGAAAGAAAGAGAGAGACAGAAAGCGAGAAACCATTCTCCAAGAGAGGAGGGCCATGCCACAATCTCTTCTCCTCTAGTCTCCTCTTGGAATTTTGGGCACACTTGTACACATGCCCGGCGTGAATTTAAATCTCCAGGTCCAGGACTCAAACCATGGTCAACGGTGTGGGAGTCCAGTGATGTAATCCATTATGCCATCAGCTGGTTCTAGATTTTACATGTGACAGACTTCTTAAAGTAAGTCATTAAAAAATTACATTGTCTGGGAGCCAGCAGGTGGTACAGGGATCACGATGGCTGGACCCCACATGGCTGAGTGGTGGGATCCTATAGCTTGGAAAACACACATGGCGACTGTGGGTGCTTGCCCAAAATTCAGAGAAGAGAGTGGAGGAGAAAAGATAGAGGCTTGCCATCTTCCCTGGGGGATGATTTCTCTCTCTCTGTCTTTCTCTGGCAAGCACATGCCCAATAGCAAAACTAAAAAAAAAAAAAAGAAAAAAAAAAAAAGAATGGCACTGTCTGAACCATGTGACTTTTAACCATGTGACTGCTTATCCCACATATTCAGTCTTCAGAGGTAGTCGCTGTAAAGTCACATAAACAAGTCATGTAGATGTTATCCACAGAAAGAATTCACGTGGGATGCAGGGTGTGATATAAACCGAGGGTGAGGACACTTCACTGCTGCAGACTTCCTTTATCGCTTAAAGATTAACCTGAAAAGACTGAAGTTTGCATAAATATAAACACGTTGCTCTCCACCTCATGGCCCTCAGGGAGGTCTCCTACCACCGCACTGTGGTCGGTACGTCCGAGCTCCAAGCACGCTTCCCGGTCAGGGCAACCCGCAGCTCTGTCTGTGGTGTGACACCGCTCTGATGTGTCTTGTTTTTGCTGATCTTCACGAGTCTGGGTTTCTAAGTTTATGCTCCAGGGCTTATTTCCAATCGGCATCTCATCTGCAATTTCGGCAGGGCCTGACATCCACGGATGTCCTTGCTCGGGTGTGTTGGAATCTCGTGTTTCTGGTTCATTAGAACAAACCGTGATAGTGGTGTGGTTTGGGAGTGGCTGGACAGAGCAAGGCTGGGCAGTAACTGGAGAGCTACGAAGGAACAGGGAGGGGACAGGAGGTCTGGCCTAGGGTAAAATAAGATGGACAGCTCCAGGCAGTTACAGAGGGAGTGGCTGAAGGTCACAGGGAGCCAGAGAAGCCGTGGAAAAGTGAACCACAGAAAGCTGACAGGTGGCAGTTCAGGCAACCTTTTTCTTTGGGAAAGGTGAAGGAAAAGGTCAGGAAACCATGCCATCTCCCCAGAAGAATCACGGGACTCGCAACCCGGTGGACAGCCAACAGCACATCCAAAGTGCTCGGGTTTCGACTCTCAGATTCCTTGTTAGCTGAGAGGGACCTCATGCTTCATTATCCTTGTTTACTGAGGAGGGGCAAAACAGGCTGCAGATGACAGGCAACTAGAGCGGACAGCCTGGAAGGGTTAGGACTGGGACCCGAAACTGCTATTGCTCTTGCAAGTGCTTATCAGAGTTAAAGTCCATAGCATGCTTTTCTTTGTTTTTATAAGAATGATTTATTTATTTAATTCCATTTATTATTATTATTATTATTTTAAATTTGACCAGAGAGAGAGAAAAGGAAATTGAGCGAACAAGCCACTAGATCCAGGACTCAAACGGCGGTCAGCCATGTGGGAATCCAGAGCCCTTAACCACCACGCCACCTGCCAGTCCCTGTAGCATGCTTTTCTACTTAGTAGGACTTAGTAGTCATGGAGATTATGAAACTCTAGCTTGAGAGAGGGTTCTTTAAATACTGTTCATGATTGCAGCAATGCACAGCTCCTGGATCCCATCAGGTGTGTCCTCACCAAGACGGTCCCGTGTAAGAGCTCATTCTAAGTCCAGCTGAATTTCCAGGCTTGAATAGGCTAACTTTGTTTGTTTTTTGTTTGTTTAAAGATGGCTCCCAGGCTCTTGTTCAGGTTCAACCACAAACTTTCGTTCAATCTGCTGCCACCCTTTCCTTTGAATTTACCTCTGGAAAGAGATTTGACATATTCTGCTTTCAGAACTCCAGGGGAATTACTCTTGTGCTGTTTTCCTGCTTCTTCTGACCTCATGGTTAAAACAAAAGAAAAAAAAAAAATAGGAGCCAGCAAGTGGCATGGTGGTTAAGGTACTGGACTCCCACATGACCTATTGTGGTTCAAGTCCCAAACCCAGCAGCTGGACAATCATGCCAGGCATGCGTGCCCAAAAATCCCAAGAGGAGAATGAAGAAGGACCATCCTCCACAGGGGGTGATTTGCTTTTCCTCTCTCTGTCTCTGTCTCTGTCTCACTCTCTTTGGTGAGCATGCATCATGCATGCCCTATGGCAAAAAAAAAAAAAAAAAAAAAAAAAAAAAACTTTTAA
Organism: Tupaia belangeri chinensis; assembly: GCF_000334495.1. Classification (NCBI taxonomy): domain Eukaryota; kingdom Metazoa; phylum Chordata; class Mammalia; order Scandentia; family Tupaiidae; genus Tupaia; species Tupaia belangeri. The sequence goes on along the minus strand of NW_006204667.1, from coordinate 1,818,165 downwards.
AAGAAAACAAGACAAAACAAATGAATGGATGTATATATGTGTGTTCATATAAATATGTGTGCATATATATGTGTATACAGAAAGAGAGAAAAGAGCGATCTTTCTCATTTACATTCGTCTGCACTGTTAAACTATTTTGGCCTAAAATGCAGCTGTACCCACACTTGGCTTCCTATGGGTAAGCCGAAATTGTACATGTTGGGCTGCTTTTCTGAGCTGGTTGCTAAGTTATAGCCAATCACAGGCATCCCACCTTTTAAACTGTGTTAATGCAGACAAACTCCAGGATGTCACCAACCCAAATTGTATCCCTACCTCATCTCTCCACTTTCATTTGTGCACCTCATGTTCCTGTTCCCATACACGACACTTTCTGCCAGCCGGAGTTGTCCCAAAGCCCAGGGACAGCTGTCCGATTTAAATCGTGATAAGATCTGCTCCGTTAAAACTCTATTAAATTGTCTGGTTTATTTTCCCTTTAACAGCACGCATCCTTTCTTCTCCTTACCATGGAAAGCGAATGTTTCTCCTCCCACCCAAAATCAGTCCCTCACCTGTGTCCTAGGATGCATCCCCTTGTTCCTGCTGCGATTTATATTTTTAAGTTTCTTTTGTGGGAGAGAGAGAGAGAAAGACAGCACCCCCAATGCGGTCCTGACTGATCCACCCTCAGCTGTTAGCAGCCAGCCCAGACTGGGGCGCTCGCGACCCCTGCATGCTCGAGGTCTCTCTGAGACTTAATCCAGGAACCTCTCCATGGGACCAAGCCTTACAGAGAAATGTGTTTTACTGGGGGACCACCCTCTGGTCCCCTGCTTGCTCAGATTTAAGCAATTGTTGTGTGACAGGAGGGAACTGAGGTGAGGGGCATTCCAAACACCTCCAATCTGATAGAGGAGAAGTGGCTGAGAGACTGGATCAGAACCAGTCTGAACCAAGGTGACACCTGGGACGACCGCTGCCTAACCTTCAGACTCATTACACCTCCTGTCCTAGGTCAGCATACGGCATGACGCTCCCGCCTGCTCTAGAACGCTTTGGAATAACCGTGGTAATGACCAGAGCTACCCTGCTAAGGCCAGAAACCGAGGGACGGTGGTTCCAGGAAAACCATCGCTCCTTTTGTGGAAAAGTCATGAACGAACGGCCCCATACTCAGTCTGGCAGATGGCCATGCCATGGACGCCAGACACCCACTGGCACCCAGGGCTGCTCGGCTGATGAGGTAGTCTGCGTGTCTCCCCTCCTCTCAGAGGAAGAGAAGAAACCGGTCACCCATAGCCCCTCACGTGGCTGCTCCACCTCCACAGTGGTCTGCTCCTGAGTAGTTAGGAGTAGCAATAGCAGCAGTTGTAGTAGTCGTAGCAGTAGCAGTAGTAGCAGTGGTACTAGTAGCATTAGAAGTAGCAGTAATAGCAGTTGTAGAAGTAGCAGTATTAGCAGTAGTAGCAGTAGTAGTGGTAGCAGTAGTAGTAGTAGCAGTAGTCATAGCAGTAGTAGCAGTAGCGGTAGCAGTAGTAGTAGTAGTGGTAGCAGTAGTAGCAGCAGTAGCAGTAGTAGCAGTAGCAGTAGCAGTAGCAGTAGTAGTAGTAGCAGTAGCGGTAGCAGCAGTAGCAGTAGTAGTATAATAGTAGCAGTAGTAGCAGTAGCGGTAGCAGCAGCAGCAGTAGTAGTATAGTAGTAGCAGTAGTAGCAGTAGCCGTAGTTATAGCAGTAACAATAGTAGTAGCAGTAGTAGTAGTAGTCATAGCAGTAGTAGCAGTAGCAGTAGTAGCAGTAGTAATAGTAACAGTAGTAGTCGCAGCAGTAGTAGTACAGTAGTTGTAGTAGTAGCAGTAGTAGCAGTAGTAGTAGCAGCAGTAGTACAGTAGTTGTAGTAGTAGCAATAGCTATAGTCGTAGCAGTTGCAATAGTAGTAGCAGTAGTAGCAGTAGTCATAGCAGTAGTAGCAGTAGTAGTAGTGGTAGCAGTAGCAGTACCAGTAGTAGCAGAAGTAGCAGTAGTAGCAGTAGTAGCAGCAGTAGTAGTAGCAGTAGTAGTAGCAGTAGTAGTAGCAGCAGTAGTAGTACAGTAGTAGCAGTAGTAGCCGTAGTCGTAGCAGTAGCAATAGTAGTAGCAGTAGTAACAGTAGTCGTAGCAATAGTAGCAGTAGCAGTAGTGGTAGCAGTAGTGCTATCAGTAGTAGCAGTAGTAGTAGTAGCAGTAGTAGTAGCAGCAGTAGTAGTACAGTAGCAGCAGTAGTAGCAGTAGTAGCAGTAGTCATAGTCATAGTAGTAGCAATAGTAGTAGCAGTAGTAGCAGTAGCCATAGCAGTAGTAGCAGTAGCAGTAGTATCATTAAGAGTAGTAGCAGTAGTAGTACAGTAGTAGCAGTAGTAGCAGTAGTCGTAGCAGAGGTAGCAGTAGCAATAGTAGCAGCAGTAGTAGTACAGTAGTAGCAGTAGTAGCAGTAGTCGTAGCAGAGGTAGCAGTAGCAATAGTAGCAGCAGTAGTAGTACAGTAGTAGCAGTAGTAGCAGTAGTCGTAGCAGAGGTAGCAGTAGCAATAGTAGCAGCAGTAGTAGTACAGTAGTAGCAGTAGTAGCAGTAGTCGTAGCAGAGGTAGCAGTAGCAATAGTAGCAGCAGTAGTAGTACAGTAGTAGCAGCAGTAGCAGTAGTCGTAGCAGTAGCAATAGTAGTAGCAGTAGTCATAGCAGTAGTCGTAGCAGTAGTAGCAGTAGTAGTACAGTAGTAGCAATAGTAGCAGTAGTAGCAATAGTAGCAGTAGTAGCAGTAGTAGTAGCAGCAGTAGTAGTACAGTAGTAGCAATAGCCGTAGTCATAGCAGTAGCAATAGTAGCAGCAGTAGTAGTACAGTAGTAGCAGTATTAGCAGTAGTTGTAGCAGTAGTAGCAGTAGCGGTAGTAGCAGTATACTTTCCTTTTAAACCTGCTTTCATTCTCCCTGAGTGACTTGTTCTTAAATTCTTTCCCTCACAAAGTCGAGGACCTTCACATCCTGGATAGAGACCTCTAAGAGTTGAGTCTCCTTGGCAACAATTGTAGATTCTTAGGAAGGAAAACTCTGCAGGTAATACATATTCATCTGAGGGAAACTATTATATTTTTTAAAACTTTTTTTAGAATTATTTATTAATTTGGTTTATTCATCTGTTTCTTATTTTAATTTGACCAGAGAAAGACAGACTGACAGAGAGAAGGAAAGTGAGAAAGCAAATCACCAGGTCTGGGACTTGAACTGTGGTCAGTCATGTGGAAATTTCCAGTGGCCTTAACCACCATGCTACCTGATGGCCCCAAAAACTTTTTCATTTATTCAAAGTGCATAAGCTGCAATGTGTGTGTGTGTGTGTGTGTGTGTGTGTGTGTGTGTGTGTGTGAGAGAGAGAGAGAGAGAGAGAGAGGTGAGCAAACTCCACAGGGTCTGGTCATGTCACAACCTCTTTCTCTCGATCCCCAGCTCATCGGATCACGCGAATTGGTGTGTTTACCCAGGCCAACCTGACTGAGGTTTTGAACCGCAGTCACTGCGGTGGGATCCAGCTGTCTTAGGCTGCATGGCACCACTGTACCGTGAATCTGGCTTTTGTAGAAAACTAGTGACATGAGAAAAGTTCATAATGTATTCTGAAATGAAAAATAAGTCAGGTTATACAATATCAATAGTGGGCTACCACACAGAGCAGTTAAAATCGATGTATGGGTTAGATAGGAAAGACTGAGAGAATGCATGTATTAGTAGGGATGATTCTCATTAGCAAGATTAAGGGAGAAGTGTGAGAGAAGGAGGTCTGTACTTTCTAATTAGTATGCACATAGTTTAATTATGTATGCAAGTTGATTTAAAAATAGTTATTATTTTCAGAACATTCTAGTAGGAAATGGTTCAAAAGGAAAAGCATGCCTTCAGATCTAGTACATTTTCTAGAGGGGGCCTGCCCCATTAATCTCCGCATGTGGCAGCCAACCCAGAAAACTCAGCAAAGTACTGATTCATAAGAGCCAGAAGATAAAAACAGCTCAGTTTGGGCTGGGCCTGTCACCTAGGCGTTAAGGAAGCTGGACCTCACATGACTAACAGCAGTTTGAATCCCAGCCCCAGTGGCTTGAAAAGCAGCCCAGGCGCTGTGCACACATGCTCCAAATTCTGACAGGATAGAGAAATGGAGAGGAGATTTTAGCATGATCACACCCCATTGGGGGACACTTTCTCCCTCCCTCCCTCTTTCTCTTTCTCTCTGTCTCTCTGTCTTTCTCTCGCAAGCACACATTCTCTCTAGCTATTAAAAAAAAAAGAAAGAAAAGAAAAGAAATCTCAGTTGATCAATGTACTAGTAGTTCAATTTTTTAAGTAGTGAAACAGAAGTATTAATTGCTCAAAGTTCCATGTCCAAGAGCAAAACTTAGCATGGTGCCCCGGTATTCCAAATTCAGTCATCTCTTCCTGTGGCTCTCCTATGCGACTCCTCAAAAGCTGAGGTGAGAACGGAAAACATGGACGAGCTCTCATTTGACTTTGACCAGGGCAGACTGTAGCTTCAGTATGAGGGGACAGAAAATGTGGTTAAGTGGAAAGAATTTGAGGAGCAAAATGAAGCTCCAGAAAATCAAGATACAAGAATAATCAGCTGCTCATTTACAGTTACGGTTTTCAGTGCCCGCTTATGTAAAATGCAAACACTCCTTATGCTTTGATTCGATACAATAATTTTTGTCATTAAAATCTGGTTCTACATTGGATTCAGCATTACTCAAAATATTTTAAATGGGAATAATAGTAACAACTACCAAGCAGAATTTTTGTAACACTTAAATGATATAAAACGTTTAGCAAATTCTTGGCACAAACACACACTCAAAAGAAGTCAGCTGCTATTATTATTACTACTATTGTTACTAAACCAAGATAGTGCCTGCTAGGCTAGGCATTCTCTAAATGTGTTGGTATAAAAAACCAAAACCCTGTTTTAGGGCCCAGTCCCATAGCACACAATGATGCAACAACTCAGTAGGCTGAGGCCACCTGCAGGTTTGGTCCCAGTCCACCCTACAGAGCTGGCATGGTGGCATCCCCTGTAGTCCCAGCTACTTAGGAGGCTGAGGCAGGAGGATGGTCACAAGTTGAGAGCCTGTCTAAACAAAAAGAAATGAAATGAAACAAAACAAAACAACAACATAAAAGAAAAACAAAAAGATCATATTTTTAAATTTTTAATCATTAAAATGTTTTCTTTTTCACTTTTCTTCCCTCCCTCCCTCTCTCCTTCCTCCTTTCCCTTCTTTTTTATTCCTTTCTTTTTCTTTTTTAAAATTGGTTTTCAAAAAATTTAAGTATATTTGTTTTTATTCATAATAGAGAGCACAAACACCCATGAGAGTGAGAGGAGCACCCTTGGCAGGTCTTCTTATGCCACAACGCGACCTCCCCTCAGTCCTCCAGCCCAACAGGGTCCCAGACACACGTGAACACACGTGGCATCTTTTAAGCCAACACAGGGATTCAAACCTGTGGTCAGCCATGTGACTTCTAGCACTTTAGTTCAGTTTGCTACTGACTGCACACCAGTCTGGGCCTGTCCTTTTCTTTGTAAACTTGTGCTTCTGGAGACAACGCAGTGGCCTTCACCACTTGGACACGTCAGGTTCTGGCAGGGCAGGCACCCCAACGCAGAGCCCATGAGGGAAGAGGCAGACCTCAAGTCCACACTCAAGCCAAGTCTTGATCTGGAACTTCAGGTTTTGAGCCTTACCAAAGCAATTATTTGAACAACACAGTAAGAATCCATACAAAATATTATGAAAACAAACAAAATTATACCTTAATACCACAGATCTGAAGATATAAAACTATGCATCGGCTGATCAAAGAACTAACTTTATAGTCACAGAGGCTGAGCAAAAAAAGATGACCCCCGACACCTGCCTTGATCAGAGGTTTTCAAAGTGCAGTACCGTAACCGACACTATCAATCCTGCCGAGACAGTTTCAGAAAGATGTGTGTGTGTGTGTGTGTGTGTGTGTGTGTGTGTGTGTGAGAGAGAGAGAGAGAGAGAGAGAGGTGAGCAAACTCCACAGGGTCTGGTCATGTCACAACCTCTTTCTCTCGATCCCCAGCTCATCGGATCACGCGAATTGGTGTGTTTACCCAGGCCAACCTGACTGAGGTTTTGAACCGCAGTCACTGCGGTGGGATCCAGCTGTCTTAGGCTGCATGGCACCACTGTACCGTGAATCTGGCTTTTGTAGAAAACTAGTGACATGAGAAAAGTTCATAATGTATTCTGAAATGAAAAATAAGTCAGGTTATACAATATCAATAGTGGGCTACCACACAGAGCAGTTAAAATCGATGTATGGGTTAGATAGGAAAGACTGAGAGAATGCATGTATTAGTAGGGATGATTCTCATTAGCAAGATTAAGGGAGAAGTGTGAGAGAAGGAGGTCTGTACTTTCTAATTAGTATGCACATAGTTTAATTATGTATGCAAGTTGATTTAAAAATAGTTATTATTTTCAGAACATTCTAGTAGGAAATGGTTCAAAAGGAAAAGCATGCCTTCAGATCTAGTACATTTTCTAGAGGGGGCCTGCCCCATTAATCTCCGCATGTGGCAGCCAACCCAGAAAACTCAGCAAAGTACTGATTCATAAGAGCCAGAAGATAAAAACAGCTCAGTTTGGGCTGGGCCTGTCACCTAGGCGTTAAGGAAGCTGGACCTCACATGACTAACAGCAGTTTGAATCCCAGCCCCAGTGGCTTGAAAAGCAGCCCAGGCGCTGTGCACACATGCTCCAAATTCTGACAGGATAGAGAAATGGAGAGGAGATTTTAGCATGATCACACCCCATTGGGGGACACTTTCTCCCTCCCTCCCTCTTTCTCTTTCTCTCTGTCTCTCTGTCTTTCTCTCGCAAGCACACATTCTCTCTAGCTATTAAAAAAAAAAGAAAGAAAAGAAAAGAAATCTCAGTTGATCAATGTACTAGTAGTTCAATTTTTTAAGTAGTGAAACAGAAGTATTAATTGCTCAAAGTTCCATGTCCAAGAGCAAAACTTAGCATGGTGCCCCGGTATTCCAAATTCAGTCATCTCTTCCTGTGGCTCTCCTATGCGACTCCTCAAAAGCTGAGGTGAGAACGGAAAACATGGACGAGCTCTCATTTGACTTTGACCAGGGCAGACTGTAGCTTCAGTATGAGGGGACAGAAAATGTGGTTAAGTGGAAAGAATTTGAGGAGCAAAATGAAGCTCCAGAAAATCAAGATACAAGAATAATCAGCTGCTCATTTACAGTTACGGTTTTCAGTGCCCGCTTATGTAAAATGCAAACACTCCTTATGCTTTGATTCGATACAATAATTTTTGTCATTAAAATCTGGTTCTACATTGGATTCAGCATTACTCAAAATATTTTAAATGGGAATAATAGTAACAACTACCAAGCAGAATTTTTGTAACACTTAAATGATATAAAACGTTTAGCAAATTCTTGGCACAAACACACACTCAAAAGAAGTCAGCTGCTATTATTATTACTACTATTGTTACTAAACCAAGATAGTGCCTGCTAGGCTAGGCATTCTCTAAATGTGTTGGTATAAAAAACCAAAACCCTGTTTTAGGGCCCAGTCCCATAGCACACAATGATGCAACAACTCAGTAGGCTGAGGCCACCTGCAGGTTTGGTCCCAGTCCACCCTACAGAGCTGGCATGGTGGCATCCCCTGTAGTCCCAGCTACTTAGGAGGCTGAGGCAGGAGGATGGTCACAAGTTGAGAGCCTGTCTAAACAAAAAGAAATGAAATGAAACAAAACAAAACAACAACATAAAAGAAAAACAAAAAGATCATATTTTTAAATTTTTAATCATTAAAATGTTTTCTTTTTCACTTTTCTTCCCTCCCTCCCTCTCTCCTTCCTCCTTTCCCTTCTTTTTTATTCCTTTCTTTTTCTTTTTTAAAATTGGTTTTCAAAAAATTTAAGTATATTTGTTTTTATTCATAATAGAGAGCACAAACACCCATGAGAGTGAGAGGAGCACCCTTGGCAGGTCTTCTTATGCCACAACGCGACCTCCCCTCAGTCCTCCAGCCCAACAGGGTCCCAGACACACGTGAACACACGTGGCATCTTTTAAGCCAACACAGGGATTCAAACCTGTGGTCAGCCATGTGACTTCTAGCACTTTAGTTCAGTTTGCTACTGACTGCACACCAGTCTGGGCCTGTCCTTTTCTTTGTAAACTTGTGCTTCTGGAGACAACGCAGTGGCCTTCACCACTTGGACACGTCAGGTTCTGGCAGGGCAGGCACCCCAACGCAGAGCCCATGAGGGAAGAGGCAGACCTCAAGTCCACACTCAAGCCAAGTCTTGATCTGGAACTTCAGGTTTTGAGCCTTACCAAAGCAATTATTTGAACAACACAGTAAGAATCCATACAAAATATTATGAAAACAAACAAAATTATACCTTAATACCACAGATCTGAAGATATAAAACTATGCATCGGCTGATCAAAGAACTAACTTTATAGTCACAGAGGCTGAGCAAAAAAAGATGACCCCCGACACCTGCCTTGATCAGAGGTTTTCAAAGTGCAGTACCGTAACCGACACTATCAATCCTGCCGAGACAGTTTCAGAAAGAAGTTCTCGGCCCCACCTCAGACCATTTGAATCAGAAATGCCAGGGGCAGAATCCAACGATCTGTGTTATCTCAAACCCTGGGGAAACTCTGAGGCAAGCTAAAGTTTAGAAATCACTGCTCAGGGTAGCAGGTAGAGTAGTGGTTAAGGTGCTGGACTTCCACATACCCAACCAAGGTTTGAGTTGCACACCCGACAGCTTGAAACTTATGCTGGGCACATGTACGTGCATGCCTAAAATTCTGAGAGGAGAATGGAGACAGGATTGCAATGTGGTAATCTCCCCTGGGGGGGGGGGAGTGATTTCTCACTTTCTTTTTTTAATGTAATTATTTATTTAATTTTATTTATTCATTTATTTTAATTTAACCAGAGAGAGAGAGAAGATAAGAAAGCAAGCCACCAGGTGCAGGACTCGAACTGTGGTCGGTCATGTGGGAATGTCCAGCACCCCAACCATCACGCCCCCTGCTGGTCCCTCTCTGTTTTTCCCTATCTCTCTTGCCTTGAAGCAAAAGTCTCTCAAAAAAAAAAAAAATTACTGCTCACCAGAGTTGACTTTTACGCAAAGTATAGTCCCAAAGAGTGTAGAAAAATGTGAAAAATTGATTATCACCTCCCCATGCTCTCATGACCAAATAGAGGAGAAAGGGAGGGATTCTTAGCCAAGAAGTGGGTAAGGACTACTTTCTCTCACCACCTGGGGCAAGTGGGAAAGATGGGTGGGTGAAGCCATGAGTCTGGCCTTGTACCAACGAACAAGGTCTACTCAACCTAGCCCATGGCTATGGCACTGCCAGCATGAACGAGGTCATGTGGTCCCAGAGAGGGTCACCAGGCCCTGACTCCACTGGGCTGGCAGAATTTGGTCCTGTGAGTGGCAGGAGCAAGGAACTGGCAGGGTCTGCCCTTCTTTTTCTTTCTTTTTCTTTTCTCTCTCTCTCTCTCTTTCTTTTCCTCTTTCTTTCTTTTTCTCTTCTTCCTTCCTTTCTTTCTTTCCTCTTTCTTTCTTCCCTCTCTCTTTCTTCCTTCCTTCCTTCCCTCCTTCCTTTCTTCCTTTCTTCCTTCCTTTCTTTCTTTTTCTTCTTTTTTCTTTTTTAATTTGCTAGAGAGCATGTATCTTTCCCTGGAGAAAGACAGGCTGGGAAATGAGAAAGCACTTCACAGTAAGGCCACACTGCAGTCTCTTCTCCTCCATCTCTCCCTGTTCGGGCATTCTGGGTACACAAGCACACATGCCTAGTATGTTTTCCAGCTGCCTGTCTGGGGCTCGAACTGTGCTGTTGGCCATGTGAGATGCAGCCGCCTAAACCACCACACCACTAGCCAGCCTGCCCTGTCTCTTAGAACATATTACACACTATGATTTTAGATAGTGTGTCTAAACTTGGTAGATAAACTTAAACTGCTACATTTTAACAAGTCCCATCAGTGTATTTTATATCTAGACGATATGGCTTCAAAAACGTCAAGGAAGAATCTGGTATCAAAAATAAAAAAGCCACCCAGGCTTTGTGGCATGGTCAGTAGCATACTGAGCTGCGGTGCTGGAAACACACGGCAAACCATGGACTGGAATCCCAAGTCTACCTGAACATACGTCAGGTGCACATGCGCCCGAGTCGGCGGCTATGGCGAGCGGGTCACGGAGTGATGAGATTCTACTGAGGGTACCTGTCTCTCTTGTTCTCTCCTGGATGATGAATTTTGCAACTTTAAAAATGGAAAGCCTCTGGGACCAGCAGTTAGCCTAATGGCTATGTCGCTGGACTCCCATGTAGTCGACCGCGGATCAAGTCCCGGACCTGGTGGCTTAAACTCACACGGGGCGCAAGTACATGCGTGCCCAAGATCCCAAGAGAAGAATGCAGAAGAGATGGAGGCACAGCCATCCCCCCTGGGGGGGTGATTTCTCACTTTCTGTCTCTCTGTCTCTCTCTGTCTTTCTGGCGAGCACACGTGCCCTATAGCAAAAACCTCTCCAAAAAAAGAAAAAAAAAAAAAAAGAGGAAAGCCTCATTATTATTGATATTTACCCAGAGGAACCCTTGCCATCCGAAGTGCTCACCCAAGGAAAATCTCACAAAAATGGCATTCCCACAACTGCACCTTGATACAGCTATAATAAAATTTGGGGAAAAAGAATGACCAGTGTAATCGCCACCAATTGCAATATGGTTTCTTTCTTATTTTTTTTCCTAAGAATTATCTTATTTAACTTAATTCATGTATTTATTTTTATGTATTTATTTTCATTTGACCAGAGAGGGACAGAGGGAGAGAGGGAGAGAGAGGGAAAGTAAGAAAGCAAACCACCAGGTTCGGGACTTGAACCACAGTAGACCAGGTGGGAGTCCAGCACCCTCAGCCACCACGCCACTTGCCAGCCCTACAATATGGTTTCTCAGAACATTTTAGAGTCGTTTTTGAGCACACACGCACACATGCCCTGCATGTTTTTGAAGCCTCTGAGTCTGGGACCAGAACTGCTCAGTCAACCATGCGGGATCCAGCCACCTAAATCACCATGCCTCCTGTCGCCCCCAGGGCCATTTTGTAATGTATTTGTCAGACATCGTATCACAATTCTTTTTTTTTTGGAGAGGTTTTCGCTATAGGGCGCGTGCGCTCGCCAGACAGACAGAGAGAGACATAGAGACAGAAAGCGAGAAATCACCCCCCAGGGGGGATGGTCACGCCGCAATCCCTTCTCCTCCATTCTCCTCTCGGGATCTTGGGCACGCACGCACATGCGCCCGGCGTGAGTTTTAAGCCACCAGGTCCGGGACGCGAACCACGGTCGACTACGTAGGAGTCCAGCGACATAGCCATTACGCTAACTGCTGGTTCCCACTGTATCATAATTAAATGTAAAGAAGACTATTCTATTTAATTAGAATATGTAAATTTTCACTTATGTTCTACTTGCTAAAATGAAATCATTTTTTAAATACTTTCTTTAAAATGACACTATCTTTACAACTTCTTCTAAACCCTATATTTACTTTCAGCTAATGTTATTTTAGTTTGAGGATTTACTGAAGATCATTTTAGGAATTGTGTACATGTGACCTTGGGAAATTTTTTCATAAGAATTCTGTGATTCAATTTTTTATAAGAACTGTATTCAATTTCTACCTAGTGGATGGAATTTCACTCTGATTTTACTGGCATATGGATTTCAAAAAATAAAAAGTTGCGTGAAGGTATGGTTGGTCTACTAATAGAAAGAGAAATGTCTATGTTCTAAATGTAACATGATTTTTATTTCATGACCAGGAGCTCATTCCAACACCAGAATTTAAATCAAAGATTAGAACCTCTTTGTTCTTTTTCTTTCTTTTTTTCTTTCTCTCTTTCTCTCTCTCTCTTTCTTTCTTTCTTTTCTTTTTTGTTTAAATTTTGCCAGAGAGTACGTGGGCTCACCAGAGACAGTGAAGCAGAGGGTGAGGGAAAGGGGGAGGGAGAATCCACTACCACCCCCCGTGAAATATGGTACACTGCATCGCTTCTCCTCCATTTCCCCATCATAAGACTTGTGCACACATGAGCTCAAGACTCAGGTTCTGCCATTTGGGATCTGGCTGCCTTCACCGTCAGGCCTTGGAACCAGCTCAAGGGTTAAGACTTGTCTCCTTGGTTGTGCACATTATCCCATCTAACCTTCCCAAAATCTGTTAAGGAAGTTACTGAATTTTTGGTTGAGATCGAGTCACAGAGGTACTCAGAAATTCAAAGCCTGCATGCTTCATCACCACAAGGTAGTCCGAGAGATACAGGAGCCCCGGCCGATTTGCACTCGTGGAATGTATAACTACCTGTTCCAAACTCTGGCACCTACTGGGTACACCGTCTTTCCGAACACCAAGAATTTTCTTAGTATTTACATTTTAACAATAGTAGCCATCATACTTAGAGGTGATTTGTAATTGTACTAGTTAGAATTAGATTTGGCTGTAGGTGACAGAAATCCCCCCAAATGGTGGCTTAAATAAGATAGAAGTTTTAGTTTCTGTCCCTTTGTAAAAGCCCGAGGTAGACATCTTTAGATTGATGCGGCAGATCTTCAGAGCCAGAGATTCAAGGCCCCTCCACATTTTGCTGTACTCATACGTTTACTTTGTGGTCCTTGATGGCTGCTGGAGCTCCAGCAATTACATTTTAGTTTCTCTAGAAGGAGAAAGTGGGGGCAGAGCAGACATCCCCCGTTTAAAGACAGTTCCCTTAAGCTGCACATACAGTTCTGTTTAC
>NW_006204667.1:1735225-1800246 GCF_000334495.1 Tupaia belangeri chinensis | reverse complement strand
TGACCATGTAATTTCCTTTTGCAAAGGCTTAAAAAAGTACTTTTGTGTTTCCATCTCCTGTTTGGAATCCTGCCAGGATCCTGAAGAAAAGCTCAAGCTAGCCTGCTGGAAGAGGAGAGGACAAGGTCCCAGCCAGGACCACCCTAGTCCAACCAGCCTCAGTCAACCTATCAGCTAACACAGCACACAAACAACACCAAAGACAGATTTGCTAAATCTCTCCCATAGAACTGCCTAGCTAACCTGCAAACTCAAAAGAAATAATAAATATTTATTGTTTCAACCACTTAATGTTGGGATGGTCTGTCATGTAGCATTAGCTAACCAATACAAACTCTCATCCTCATTTCTCCACTCTCAGAGGAAGAAGTATTCTTTCTTTCTTTGATCTTTTTTATAAATAAAAAGCATTTATTTTTTTTTCAAAAAAATTATTTATCTATTTATTTAGTCATTCATTTATTTTTATTTGACCAGGAGAAACACAGAGAGAGAAAGAGAGAGAGAGAGAAAGTGAGAAAGCAAGCCACCAGGTCCAGGACTTGAACCATAGTTGGCCATGTGGGAGTGTCCAGTGCCTTCACCACCACACCACCTGCTAGTCCCCAGTATTTCTTCTTTTTTTAAAGGCAAATTTCTCTATGTGCTCTTTATCCCATTTCTGCATTTCAGGTATCTTTCCTTTGATTATATTCCTCTATATTGTATTTTCAACTTCTTGTTCTCTTCTGACCTTTTTCCTCTATATATAATCATGTTAAAATACCTCTCATTAAGATAAAACACATGTCAAAATAACATTTGTTTCAGCAGGTTATTGACCTATTTATTCTACCATTCTTTCTTATACTTCTTTCTTTCTTTTTTTTTTTTTTGAGAGGTTTTTCCTATAGGGAGTATGCACTCATCAGAGAGATAGAAAGCGAGAAATCACACCCCAAGGGAGATGGCCACGCTGCAATTCCTTCTCTTCCATTCTCCTCTCGGGATCTTGGACACACACGCACATGTGCCTGGCGTGAGTTTAAGCCACCGGGTCCAGGACTCGAACGACGGTCAACCACATGGGAGTCCAGTGACATAGCCATTTCACTAACTGCTGGTCCCTCTGCTTATATTTCTTGAAAAGATCATCTGTACATGTGTACTAGAGTTCTCCAGAGAAACAGAACCAACAGAATATGTACAGATACATAGAGATTTACTTTAAGGAACTGGTTTACACAGTTGTGGAGGCTTGGTAAGTTCAAAATCTGAAAGGTTCCACTTGCTTTGGCAGCAGTATACAGAATCTGATGGGTTAGGCTATCAGGCTGGAGACTCCTGGAAGAGTTACAGTTGAAGCCCAAAGTTAGTCTGCTGGTAGAAATCTTTCTTCCTCAGGCAAGGTCAGTCTTCATTTGATCATGGCCTTTGATTAATTAGATGGGGTCCACCTCTATTATGGAGAGTGACCTGCTTAACTTAAGGTCCACTGATTTTAATGTTAATTTCATCCATAAAACACTTTCATAGAACATCCAGAATAATGTTTCATTATGACCTAGAGGATCGATACATAAAATTAACTATCACTATTTACTGGCCCTATATTTTTTGTCAGCCATTAACATACACTCTTTTCGGACCAGCAGTTAGCGTAATGGCTATGTCGCTGGACTCTCATGTAGTTGATGGGGGTTCGTGTCCCAGACCCGGTGGCTTAAAACTCACGCCGGGCACGTGTGCATGTGTGCCCAAGAGGAGAAGGAATTGCGGCGTGGCCATCCCCCCTGGGTGGTGATTTCTCGCTTTCTGTCTCTCTGTCTTTCTGGCGAGCGCGCGCACCCTATAGCAAAAACCTCAAAAAAAAAAAAAATACACTCTTTTCAGTTACTTTCTTATTAATCTACCTGTCTTACTCCATGTTTGCATTGCTAACAGAGATACTTGAGACTGGGTGATTTAATAAAGAGATACAGGTTTATTCAGCTCACGATTTGGAGGCCCAGGTACAAGTCCAAGTTCTGGTGAGGTTACAACATGGCAGGAGAATCTTAAGAAGGGCAGAGTGTGGCCTAGATTCATGTGCCTTTCGCCTGCCTCATCTTTTCTGCTTATATCTGTAGCAGAATTCCGTCATGGCGGCCTCACCCTATCTGCTCAGTCACTAGTGTTCCCCAGGGCCCCATCTCTTGACACTATGATCAGATGAAGTGCTTACCTTCTTAATTCTGTTTTAATGGCTGAACACATGAATTCGGGGAGGACATATTCAAACTATGGCCCTACCTAAGGCATTGGACATTGTGAATGCTCTCTTCATAGTTTTCTTTGATTGCTTTCTATTTTTTTTTTCTAATTTTGCTAGACATTTTCTAATTTTGAGCTTCAGAGCAAGAGACAGTGGTGGGGGAGGGGTAAGAAAGCCCACTCCCCATATGGGGGATGGTAAGAAAGCCCACCTCCCATATGGGGGATGGTCACGCTTCAATCTGTTCTCCTCCTCTCAGGATTTTGAACACACACACATACTTAGTGTGTTTTTCAAGCTGCGAGTCCAGGACTCAAACTGTGCAGTTGGTCATATGGGATCCAGTCGCCCTAACAACCATGCAACTTTAGCTTTCTGTAAACTCTTCTCTCTCAGACTGTCTCCCATATCTCTGACTCCTGCTTTTCAGTCTTCTTTATGGGACCTCTTCCTTTGCTTACTTCTTACATGACCCTTAGGGTTGTGCTTCCCAGACTGCCTGGGCCATCTCATGTATCAGTGACTTCAACTACCATATCTGTATCTTCTGCCTAGTCCTCATTTCTGAACTCTGTTTATTCATCCACTCATTCATTGTATTAATTGGGTAGCTGATCTACTGAGTGCTAAATGCGATGGGGTCTTACAGCAAACTCTGAAACAGCCCACAAGACCTGGCACCCTACTATTTACACCCCTGTTTAACCACTCCCTTTGAATATGAACTTTTATTTATTTGTTTACTTGTACATATGCATATGTGCCCAGCATGCTTTCAAGTCACACATTTGGGACTCAAACCTCACACTAGGACATGTGAAATTCAGCCACCTCGTGTCACTGGCTGGCCCCTGAATGTGAGATTTTAATGGACAGGCTAAAGCAAAACAGATGAAATATCACTTCTGGGGTTAAATTACAAAAAGACTCTGGCTTTTGTCTTGTCATCATTGCTTGCTCATTATTAGAGCTGTTTCTGCCTTTTTTCAGTGTCCTCACTCTGGAGGAAGCAAGTTAACACATTGTGTGAGAGGCCTAAGGAGACGCTTGCGTGGTACAGAACTCGAGTCTCCATCCATCAGCCAGTAAGGATGTGAGGTCTGCCACCAGTCACTTGAGAACCTGAAAGAGGTCTGCTACCAGTTGAATCCTGAGATGACTACGGGCTGGCCTTGATTACAACTTTAGGAGAGACCCTGAGTCAGAAGTGCCCAGCTAAGTTGCAACTGGGCTCTGATTCACAGAAACCATGAAAACATAAATATTTATGGTTTTAAGCTAAATATTACATTTTATACAGTTTATTTTATAGCAATATGTAATTCATATAGGGCTCTTCGGGGTGTGATGGTTAAGGTGCTGGACTCCCACATGGCTGACTGCAGTTTAAATCCCAGACCTGTCAGCTTCCTCTCTGACTTTTCCTTTTTCTCCCTCTGACTCTCTCCCTGGTCAAATTAATAAATAACAAGTAAAATGAAAAAACAATTTAAAAAAGAAAGTATAATAAGCAATAAACAGAGGCATAGTAAAAAAGGCTACAAAGAAGAATCACTTCAAGCCAGCCCTGGAGCTTTCTTAAGAGGTTACATTTTCTGAGGTTGACAGACTCTAGACTGTCCACTGGTGGTGGAATGCAGGCCAGGGAATGGATGTTGCTTTTTCTGATCATTCCCTGAATTTCTTGTTATTTTTCCATCCTTTCTGACTCTTATTTCATTGAGGAAAAATAGTTTAGCTAATGATGAAATTGGAGTAAACCACAGACAACAAAATTTAAAATTCGGTTCCTCACACTAGCCACATTTCCAGAGCTCAGTCCGTCACATGGCCAGTGGCTACCATTTCAGCCGGCTATCAAGTGTGCAGAATGTCAGCAGTTCTACTGGACGACTCCGAGGGATGTAACAAGAGTATGTGCCTCCTTTCCACCCATACTGACTTGTCAACAGTCGTATAACCCAGGCCCAAAGACTGGCCCCAAGCTCTTCCACCATTTTTAATTTGCTATAGGGCTCATCTGCTCGCTGGGGAGGGAGAGAAAGAGAAAGTGAGAAAACACCCCCAGTGGGGATGATCACACTGCAATCCCTTCGTCTCCATTTTCCTCTGGGAACTCTGGGCATGCATGCACAGGTGTCCGGTGTGTTTCTCAAGTCTCTGTCCCTGACTCTGACCTCGCCGTCTGCCCTGGGGGATCCAGCTGCCTTCATCACCAGGGGCTGACCTGCTCTCCTACTCTTTGAGGGAGACGTTTAAAACCACCGTTGCCCACAGATTATCATTTGGCCTAGCCTTGCTACGAAGGTGATGGGGCAATAAAAGTTGCAGATAGTGCCACACAAATTAGGTCAGCGGCACCTCACACCCCCAGGTCTGAGGACAGACGAAAGGGCGGGGCCAGCCGGCGCCGTCACGAGGCCAGGGGCGGGGCCGAGCACGGCTGGGCGGGCCTCCGGCCCAGCCCTGCGTGCTCACGTGACAGGTCCGCGAGGCCCCGCTCGCGCAGTCGTCTGGGCGAGCGAAGATGGCGGCCGAGAGGGAGCCTCCTCCGCTGGGGGACGCGAAGCCCACCGACTTTGAGGAGCTGGAGGACGGAGAGGACCTGTTCACTAGCACTGTCTCCACCCTGGAGGTGAGACGGCGTCGCCGTGGATGCTGCCCTGCGCCGCTGCCGCGCGTCTTACCTTTAGGTTCCTTTCCCTGCCCCGACTCGTTCCCTCCCCACCACCTGGGTTCCCACGGGCCAGGTCGAGGTGACAGGTCGGGGTGACACCTGTGACGTGAGCCCCTTCTCCGGAACCTGTCAGTGGGCTGGGCCTGGGCCTGGACAGGTAGGCCTCCTCACGAGAGCAACCCGGGGGCCGACCCGGCGGAGCGTCGCCGAGCCTCCGCCACCCCACGCCGCTGGCCTTCCTGGGAGTCGGTTGCACGTCTGTGTCAAGGCCCGGGAAGGGCTCCCCCGGGTCCCGGTAAACTTCCCCGCGCTCCTCTGGGGCTTCCGTAGCTCCTGTGGAGAGGCGCCTGCTTTCCCTTCCGCGGGAGGGTGTGCCCTGAAAGGGGAAGCACTGGGGCGATTGCCGAGTGGCGGGGCCTGTGGGGACCCTGTGAGCGCACTTTTCTGTCACGGCTCTTCACGGGCTGCTAGTTCTCCTTGGGGTGTGGGGGAGCACCTCTGTTTTGGACTCTTAAATAGGTAAATGCAGTTGTCCGTTGTTTTAGTTTCTGGACTTTTTATGGGTCATAATGTTTATAAAATATAAATTAATTGTAGGGAGTAGTCCAGGAAACTGCTGGTGGTTTTTTTTTTTTTTAAGTTACCAGAGGAAAAATAGAAACAGCTCTCCACTCCTTTTTCCTCTTTTCTCGCATGATCAGCGATCTCTGAAGCTGAGTGTTCCTGTTTTTGTCAAAGGAAACACCATCTATGAACTTTAACTGTGTTGGGCCCTCCCGTGTCCAGTTCACGTTTGAATAGCTTTGCATCTGATGAGGGCACACACCCCTCCTAGCCTAATTCGGAATCTAAGTGCATTTATTAAAATGTAAGCAAATTTATCAGAGGATTGCCTACCTCCGGCTCTACTTCCTTATAAACTGCTTTTTTTGGTAGTTTTCTTGGCTTCTTCCACCATGCACCAAATCAATTGGAAATTAACTGTAAAAAGTCCATTATCCGAAATCCAGTTGCCAGAAACTGGTAACTTCCAGAAACCTGTTTGAGCATTGACCACTTTCAGCTAATTACCCCCACCTTCCCTCAGACTGTAGGCTTCCTTGATCACCTATGTGTACCTCACAAAACCTGAAGCATTTGCATTTCCTGTACGTTTACTGGATTGTCAAAACCAGCATCTCCTAAGAATTGTTAGACATTATTTTGCAGAATATATTTTAGGGGGTTATTATCCTTTTAGCTTTTTGTAAATACAGCTACCTTAATGTGTTGAAAGTGAAGGTCTGTAGGATCCTAGCACCTGTTTTTCCTTGAGATATATGGGAGGATCAAAACAAACTTGATTGATCTAGAGTGAACTAGACTACTGTGAACTTTAGCATTTTGTTTAATCTAAGTTGTTCACAATTGAGTAAATGGAACTACATTTTGTCTTTCTCATGTGATTAGGACTTTTTATACAAATGATAATTTGATTTTCCTTTTTATGTAAGTCTGTAAAGTTTGATTATAAATACTTTAAATTTATCTTGGTTAAAGCACTGTGAAAATTAAAAAGTTTTGACTTATTTTTTTGAATTTGCCAGAAGTTACTTGGGCCCAGCAGAGAGAGACAGACAGAGGGAAGAAGTTCTTCCATGGTAGGGTATGGTCACATGGCAGTCCCTTCTTCATTTTTCCATCTTTTCTCGATTTTGTGTGTATACGTCCATCCAATCCCGTCACATTTTTCAAGCCTCTGGGGCCAGAATTTGTACCAGGCTGTTGGTCATGTGAGATTCAGCTCCGGACTGGCCCATGTTGTTTTTGATTATTCATCTAAATTCCTTTTTCCCTGGATTTTCGGGTTACTTGTTTTTAAGAAGATATGATTGTGAGATTTGTAAATTCAAGGGTTTTTTTCTTTCTTTCCTTTTTTTTTTTTTTTTTTTTTTAAAGTTTCCAGAGAATACATACTCTGCAGAGAGAGAGTGAAGGAGGGGGAGATATCCAGTCTCTGGAGGTGGTCATGCCAGCTTCCCTTCTTTTCAACATTTCTCCATCCTTTTAGGATTTGAGGCCTGCACACACACGTGCCCACTTTACACATTGTTTTTTTTCTTTTTAAACTGTTTGAGGAAGGTGTTTTTTTTCTTTTTAAACTGTTTGGGGAAGGACATACAGCAATATTTCTTGGTATACTAAAACTTTTCTTTAGTACTACCCTCTTTTACAAAGTGCTTCTAAAACTTTAATGTTCAGGAGATTCCACAGTAGTCATATTTAGAGTGTGAGTGCCTATACCACGCTAGGATTTGAATGCTTAATAAGTGCTTTAGAGCAGTGCATGTCAAACTTAATACATAGTTATCTAGGGATCTTGTTGAAGTGCAGATTCTGATTCTGAAGAGTGGGGGTAGGGCCTCATATTCTGCATATTTAACAAGTTCTCCTGAAGGCAGTGCTTCTACAAGGTCCACAGACACATCTGAGTTGCAAGGCCCTAGGTGATTTCCATGTAGATCATTTACCTTGAATAGTTATTACCTGGGGGGGGGGGATTTTATTTATTTATTTATATAATCAGATTTTTTATATATATATATACACACACATACACACACACACACACATACATATATACAGATATAGATTATATTACATATATAATCTGTAAATTGAAAGTAGGACATAAATGAATCCCCCCCATTTGACAGAGGGCACTTAGATCTACCAGAGAGAGGCAGAGTTGAGTGAAAATCTTCCTAATAGGGCATAGTCACACTTCAGTCACATCCTTTTCTGCATCCCATCAGGACTCTGGGACATGCATATTCACATGTCTGGCATATCTTTTCAAGTCTCTGGACTAGGATTTAAACTGTGGTTGGCCATGTGGGATCTGGCTCCTCCAACTCCTTGGCTATGGGCTAGCTCTATGAATGTTTTCTAATCCACAAAGAATGGGGCTTCCAGGTAGTGCACTAGTAAAATGCAAAGCTTTGTGAAATAGTCCCACATGGAAAAGTTCCTGGTTCAAATCCAGAGACCTTCCTGAGTACATACACCAGTATGCCTTTGCCAGCGATCCAGGGTACACTGGGGGTGGATTGTAATATCAAGATAGAAGTTCTCTGCCTCTTTCTCCCTTGCTCATGGGAGAAATAAATAAACTTTTTTAAAAAGTATAAATTGAGACCTACAGATAGCATAATGGTTACATTGCTGAACTCCCACATAGTCTATCATGGTTCGAGTCCTGGACCTGGTGGCTTAAAACTCACAAGAGGCATGTGTGCGTGTGTGCCTAAGATCATAAGAGGAGAATGGAGGAGAGGCGATTGCAGCGTAGCCGTAGCCATCCACTCTGGGAGTGGGGGTGAGTAGTTTCTCAGTTTCTTCCTGTCTCTCCAGCAAGCACATGTGCCTTATAGCAAAAATCTCACTCTAAAAAAAAGAAATTAAGGGACCAGCAGTTAGCGTAATGGCTATGTCACTGGACTCCCACATAGTCGACCGCAGTTCGAGTCCCAGACCTGGTGGCTTAATCTCAGCTGGGCATGTGTGCGTGCGTGCCCAAGATCCCAAGAAGAGAATGGAGGAGAAAGGATTGCGGCGGCGTGGTCATCCCCCCAGGGGGTGATTTCTCTCTGTCTCTCTGTCTGTCTCTGTCTGGCGAGCGCACGTGCTCCATAGCAAAAACTTCTCAAAAAAAGAAAAAAAAAAAGAAATCAAAAGTATAAATTACATTATTTCTATAGAAACTTTCAGTGGACATTTAACTTGGGAGAAAGGGAGACTATCATTTGAAACCCATGAAAGTGAAAATCTAATTATAGACAGTTTCAGTGGCATAATTGTTAAGCTTGTAATGCCTATGTGTTATTATGTCCAAATAACGTATTTGTATATTTTTAGCCCAATATTAAAACTCCTTTTTTCCCCAAAATTAAGACCAGTCACATAAAGCTGTATTCAATAAATAAAAACCCTACTGCATGTTTTGTTGGGACTATGGATCAAGAGTGTTATGAGGCTGTATTGGGAGTAAGGAACGGAAAAAGCGGGATAGAATCTGGTAAAACTTTGTTCTTTTTTGGTAGTGGAGAGGCAAGGTTTTAAATTGTTTATGAGTACTGCTTTTTCCTGAAATGATACAGTCCTGAGCTTAAAAAGGTGCTTGACCTTTAAGTGCCTTTTTTTTTTTTTTTTTTTTTTGGAAGTTTTTTTTTTTTTGGTGACCATGGCCTCCCCACAGAGAGATAGAAAGCGAGAAATCACCCCCCTGAGGGGCTTGCCATGCCCTAATCCATTCTCCTCCATTGTCCTCTCAGGATTTTGGACACGCATGCACACGCGCCTGGCGTGAGTTTAAGCCACTGGTTCCGGGACTCTAACCGCGATCGACTACATGGGAGTCCAGTAACATAGCCATTACGCTAACTGCTGGTCCCTTTAGGTGCCTTTTTGCATGGAGTAGTAGATACCACCTTTAAAAACTAAAGTCAGGAATTTATGTTATATATCTGGTTCCTTTTTTTTTCTTCTTTTTGGAGAGGTTTTGGTTTTTTTTTTGCTATAGGGTAAGTGTGCTCACCAGAGAGACAGAATGCTAGAAATCACCCCCGGGGCGGGTGGTGGTGGTATTGGCCACGCTGGAATCCCTTCTCCTTCATTCTCCTCTCAGGATCTTGGGCACGCATGCGCACATACCTGGCGTGAGTTTTAAGCCACCAGGTCCAGGACTCGAACCACTGTTGACTACATGGGAGTCCAGTGACATAGCCATTATGGCAACTGCTGGTCCCATCTGGTTCTTTTTTTAAAACAGCTTTATTGAGGTAAAATTTATATACCATACATTAACCATTTGATATGTTCAATTTAGTGATTTTTTAGAGTATTCACAGTTATGTGCAGCCATTGACATAGTCAGTTTTAGAACACTTTCATCACCTCGGAAGAAACTTTGTACCCTTTAGCCATTACCTCCCCCATTTTCCTATGCCCTGTGCCCTCTGTACCCCAACCCTTAACAACATTTAATGTATTTTCTGTCTCTGTAGATTTCCCTGTCTGGACTTTATTTGAATGGAATCATATTATATATGGTCTTTTGTGACTGGCGCTTTTTTTTTTTTTTCACTTAGTATAATGGATTCAAATATACTTAGCATGTGTCAGTACTTCATTCCTTTCTATAACCAAATCATCTTTTCCTATATGGATATACCACATTTGGTTTATTGATTTGTCAGTTGATAGTCATTTGGATTGTTTTCTTCTTTTGAATAATGCTGCTATAAACATTTATATATGCATATATTTGCTGGGTAATATATTAACTCTTGGTTCATCCATTTGAAGAATTGCAAGACGGATCTCCCAAAGTGATTGCACCATTTTTTATTCCCACTATTGTGTGAGAGTACCAGTTTATTCATATCCTCATTACTCCTGTTAATCTGACTTTTTGGGTCTGTCCATCTTAATGGTTGTGAAGTAGTATTTCACTGTGATTTTTCTGTTTTGTTTTGCTTTTCCAGATTTATGCCTTAGGGCACATGCACTCCCCAGAGAAAAAGGGATATTGACAAATCACCCCCCAGGAGGACTGGCCACACTACAGTCCCTTCTCCTCCATTCTCTTGAGATTTTTCAGTGGACATTTAACTTGGGAGAAAGGGAGACTATCATTTGAAACCCATGAAAGTGAAAATCTAATTATAGACAGTTTCAGTGGCATAATTGTTAAGCTTGTAATGCCTATGTGTTATTATGTCCAAATAACGTATTTGTATATTTTTAGCCCAATATTAAAACTCCTTTTTTCCCCAAAATTAAGACCAGTCACATAAAGCTGTATTCAATAAATAAAAACCCTACTGCATGTTTTGTTGGGACTATGGATCAAGAGTGTTATGAGGCTGTATTGGGAGTAAGGAACGGAAAAAGCGGGATAGAATCTGGTAAAACTTTGTTCTTTTTTGGTAGTGGAGAGGCAAGGTTTTAAATTGTTTATGAGTACTGCTTTTTCCTGAAATGATACAGTCCTGAGCTTAAAAAGGTGCTTGACCTTTAAGTGCCTTTTTTTTTTTTTTTTTTGAGAAGTTTTTTTCTTATTTGGGCACATGCGCTCACCAGAGAGAGACAGAGAGATAGAAAGCGAGAAATCACCCCCCAGAGGGGATGGCCATGCCCTAATCCATTCTCCTCCATTGTCCTCTCAGGATTTTGGACACGCATGCACACGCGCCTGGCGTGAGTTTAAGCCACTGGTTCCGGGACTCTAACCGCGATCGACTACATGGGAGTCCAGTAACATAGCCATTACGCTAACTGCTGGTCCCTTTAGGTGCCTTTTTGCATGGAGTAGTAGATACCACCTTTAAAAACTAAAGTCAGGAATTTATGTTATATATCTGGTTCCTTTTTTTTTCTTCTTTTTGGAGAGGTTTTGGTTTTTTTTTTGCTATAGGGTAAGTGTGCTCACCAGAGAGACAGAATGCTAGAAATCACCCCCGGGGCGGGTGGTGGTGGTATTGGCCACGCTGGAATCCCTTCTCCTTCATTCTCCTCTCAGGATCTTGGGCACGCATGCGCACATACCTGGCGTGAGTTTTAAGCCACCAGGTCCAGGACTCGAACCACTGTTGACTACATGGGAGTCCAGTGACATAGCCATTATGGCAACTGCTGGTCCCATCTGGTTCTTTTTTTAAAACAGCTTTATTGAGGTAAAATTTATATACCATACATTAACCATTTGATATGTTCAATTTAGTGATTTTTTAGAGTATTCACAGTTATGTGCAGCCATTGACATAGTCAGTTTTAGAACACTTTCATCACCTCGGAAGAAACTTTGTACCCTTTAGCCATTACCTCCCCCATTTTCCTATGCCCTGTGCCCTCTGTACCCCAACCCTTAACAACATTTAATGTATTTTCTGTCTCTGTAGATTTCCCTGTCTGGACTTTATTTGAATGGAATCATATTATATATGGTCTTTTGTGACTGGCGCTTTTTTTTTTTTTTCACTTAGTATAATGGATTCAAATATACTTAGCATGTGTCAGTACTTCATTCCTTTCTATAACCAAATCATCTTTTCCTATATGGATATACCACATTTGGTTTATTGATTTGTCAGTTGATAGTCATTTGGATTGTTTTCTTCTTTTGAATAATGCTGCTATAAACATTTATATATGCATATATTTGCTGGGTAATATATTAACTCTTGGTTCATCCATTTGAAGAATTGCAAGACGGATCTCCCAAAGTGATTGCACCATTTTTTATTCCCACTATTGTGTGAGAGTACCAGTTTATTCATATCCTCATTACTCCTGTTAATCTGACTTTTTGGGTCTGTCCATCTTAATGGTTGTGAAGTGGTATTTCACTGTGATTTTTCTGTTTTGTTTTGCTTTTCCAGATTTATGCCTTAGGGCACATGCACTCCCCAGAGAAAAAGGGATATTGACAAATCACCCCCCAGGAGGACTGGCCACACTACAGTCCCTTCTCCTCCATTCTCTTGAGATTTTGGGCATGTATGCATATTTTTCAAGCCACCATGTCTGGTACTCGAACCAGATAGTCAGTCATGTGGAATTCAGCACCTTAACCACCTTACCACTTGCTGGCCCAAGAGTTCATATTTAAAGTATAAAATTTATAAGCCTGATAATGTCTCTGGAGTCTGTGGGTGATGACTCTCCCTTTTTCTTTCTAATTTTAATAACTCATAGCTTCTGTTTATTTTTGTTTAATTTTACCTAGCTAAAAGTTTGTTTTTGTTTTTGTTTTTCTTTTTTTAAAGAGATTTTTGCTGTAGAGCACATGTGCTTGCCAGAGAGACAAAGAGCAAGAAGTCAACCCCCAGAGGGGACATCTACACTGCAGTCTCTTCTCCTCCATTCCCCTCTCAGGATTTTGGGTACACATGCCCGGTGTGATTTTCAAGCTGCTGGGTCCAGGACTCAAACCGTTGTTGGCCATGTGGGAGTCCAGCGACATAATATTATATCATCTGCTGGTACTAAAGTTTATGACTTTCTTAGAATCATTATTAAAAATTAGCTTTTGACCCAGACTCCATGATGCAGTTGATAGTATACCAGACTGTGGAACTGGCTATCACATGCCTATTGTGGTTCAGGTCCCCAGCCTGATCCTCCTCAAAACTTGTTGGGTATGCATGCTGAAGATCCTGGCAGATTAGAAGAATGGAATCACAGCATGACCACAGCCTGCGTAAAGTGCTTCTATTTCTCTCTCTCTCTCATCTCCTGCCTGCGCTTGGTTATGAATAATTAAAAAAAAGAAAAAAGGGAAAAAGTCAGTCTTTTGCTTTCATTGACTTTTTCGCTATTCTTTGTTTTGAATTTCATTGTTCTCTGCTCTTTATTTTCTTATTGTTTGCTGTTTAATTCTAGTTTCTTTCTGTTTATTTATTTATTTTTTCTCAAGAGGTTTTTTTTTTTGTTGTTGTTGTTGTTGTTGTTTTTTGCTATAGAGTGTGTGTGCTCACCAGAGAGACAGAAAATGTGAAGTCACCCCCAGGACGATAGCTACACCACAGTGCCTTCTTCTCCATTCTCCTTCTGGGATCTTGGGCATGCACACACTTCCTATGTGATTTTCAAGCCACCTGGTCCAGGACTTGAACACTGCTAGGCTACATGGGAGTCCACCTATGTAACTGCTACACCATCTTCCAGCTCCTGATTCTAGTTTCAGAATTTGTGCATCTTACAAATTTTGTTATTTCGTCTTCGTTGTTATTCAATTTCAAATATTTTTTAGTTGGGGTCAGCAGGTGGCATGGTGGTAAAGTACTAGACTCCCACTTGACTGACCACAGTGTGAGTCCCAGACCTACTGTCTTGCTCTCTCGCCCACTCTCTCTCTGGTTAAATCCAATCATCATCATTAATAAGATTAAATGGGACCAGCAGTTAGCGTAGTGGCTATGTCACTGGACTCCCATGTAGTCGACCGTGGTTCATGTCCCGGACCCAGTGGCTTAAACTCTCGCCCGGCGCCTGTGCGTGCATGCCCAAGATCCTGAGAGGAGAATGGAGGAGAAGGGATTGACGGTGTGGCCATCCCCCCTGGGGGGTGATTTCTCGCTTTCTGTATTTCTGTCTCTGTATGTCTGGCAAGCGCATGTGCCCTATAGCAAAAACCTCTTCCAAAAAAATAAATAAATAAATAGTTACTTTAATGTTTACTAGTATCCCATTTTAATTTATCTACTGGATTTTTTGCTTCATCTTTTCATATATAAATATGTATTTTAATGGCTGTTCTAGTGACTATAATACGCACACCTAACTTTTTTTTTTTAAGAGAGGTTTTTGCTATAGGGCGTGTGCACTTGTTAGAAAGACAAAGAGGGACACAGAGACAGAAAGCAAGAAATCACTCTCGGGGAGGATGGCCACGCCACAGCCGCAATCCCTTATCCATTCTCCTCTCCGAATCTTGGACACACCCTCATATGCACCTGGCTTGAGTTTAAGCCGCTGGGTCTGGAACTCGAACTGCAGTCGCCTACGTGGCAGTCCAGCGACATAACCATTGCATCATCTGCTGGATTCACGCACCTAATCTTTTACTGTCCTGTTAAAGTTAATATATTTCTATAAATATAAAATGTAGAAATTTACAACCATTTAAGTTCATTGATTGGGTATCTTTTTTTTGGGGGGGGGGGTTTGCTATAGGGGGTGTGTGCTCACCAGAAAGACAGGGAAAGGCAGAGACAGAGACAGAAAGTGAGAAATCACACTCACACACCCCTGGGGTGGGAGGTGGCCACACCGCAATCCCTTTTCCTCCCTTCTCTCGGGATCTTGGGCACGCATGTACACGCACCCAGTGTGAGTTTAAGTCATTGTTTCTGGGACTCGAACCGCGGTTGGCTACATGGGAGTCTAGTGACATAGCCATTACGCCAACTGCTGGTCCCAGGTCAGGCATCTTTTATGTTATAGTTTTCATATGTATCCATATCTTCATATATTGAAAACATTACGAATGCTATAATTTTTGCTTTCAGTAATCATACCTATTTTAAATAACTTACAGGAAAAATAGTCTATTGATTTCTCCAGTTACCATTTCTGTGGCTCTTTTATTCCTGAAGATCCAAGTTTGTATTATATTCCCATATTTATGTATCTTCAGCCTGAACATCTTCTCTATTACTAACCTAAGTGGGTTTTTTTTAGTTACTTCAAGTTTGAACATTTTTTTCCACCTTTGTTTTTCAGCCATTTTCATGAAGTGACTAGATCTAGCTTTTGAGTTTGTCCTGTTTGTGGTTTGTTTCTTTCTCAATCTGTAAACCTATGTCTTCCACAAATTTTGGAAAGAGTTTACACATAGTTTTTTGAAATACTTTTCTACACTGCTTGCTTCTTCTTTCTTTCTAGGACACCA
The DNA here is from genome assembly GCF_000334495.1 of Tupaia belangeri chinensis. Lineage (NCBI taxonomy): Eukaryota > Metazoa > Chordata > Mammalia > Scandentia > Tupaiidae > Tupaia > Tupaia belangeri. The sequence goes on along the minus strand of NW_006204667.1, from coordinate 1,784,901 downwards.
ATGACATGGATGCTAGACTTTTTGATATTGTTTTACCACGTTTTGAGGTTCTGTTGATTTTTGTTCAGCTTTTCCTATCTGAAGAACTGTAGGGACCAGTAGTTAGTGTAATGGCTATGTCACTGGACTCCCACGTAGTGGACCGCGGTTTGAGTCATGGACCCGGTGGCTTAAAACTCACACCAGGCGCGTGTGTATGCATGCCCAAGATCCTGAGAGGAGAATGGAGGAGAAGGGATGGTGGCGTGGCCATCCCCCCTGGGGGGTGATTTCTTGCTTGCTGTCTGTCTGTCTCTGTCTGGCGAGTGCACACGCCCTATAGCAAAAACCTCTCCAAAAAAAAAAAAAGAACTGTAAAGAGTCTCAAATTTTACCATCCTCTTATGCTGACAGGTTCACCTGTATTATGGTGACTAAAAGAAGAAAAACTACAGGACTTTATTACTCGAGTAGCAAGCAGCATGAATATCATGTCTGTTACAGTTTCCCTTTGTTCCTCCTGTCCATGCAGGATGAGGTAGATGGGCTCAGGTGAATGCTGCACCTGTGTTTGGTTTGTGTCACAGCTGAGGAACCTGAGCTTAGAGAACCTAAGTCATTTATAGTAGGCAATAAGTTTTCCTATTGTTTGTACTGGAGTAGACATTATTATACTGCACAGTAAATAAGCCTGGTCTGTGCTTGGTATAAAGACACTTACTTCTCTCTTCCAAGGCTTTTTATTATATAAACCACTCATGAAAACATAGTCCAGAGCAAAGGATCAAATGCCTCTGCAGAAATGTGAGAGACACGGGGCTAATTTACTATGCTGTTTCGTGTCTGTTCCGCCAATGTATAGCTTGGAGGCAAGCCCATGATTTGTGTAGGTTCATCCCGAAAATTAGAGAATTCTCCTCTCCACTTGTCTCTTTAGGATCCCTACATTTCCCTCTCTTCACCCTCCATGCGGTTGTTCTAAGTTCTGGCCAGAAACGTAAGCCCTCAGAATTGTAATTGCTTGTACTGTTATTTCTGTCCATCTTAGGCTAGCCTTGCAGAAAAGCAGCAAAAGAAAGAAAATACTGATGAAGATATCTGCTACTTACACTTCAGACTACTGGGTCCCTTTTTCCTGGTTCAAAAGGCCAGAGAGTTAGAATTTCTCTTGGGGTTTTAGATGTTAGCACTCATGACTGTTGCTGTCAAGCAGCTAAGCAACTGAGTTTGGCCTGAGGGCAGAGCCAGGGAGGAAAACAGGGAAAGAAAAGGAAAAAGAGGGCTGGCCCAATGGTGCAATGGTTAAGCACTGTGCATTGGGAGCTAGATCCCTCACAACTGTGGTTCATCAAGCCTGGTGTCTTAAAAAACATGCCAGATATATGTGTATGTGTGCCTTAATTCCACCAAGATGAAGAAATAGAAGAAAAAGGATTGTGGCATGATGTTGTCACTTTGGGGGGTGGTTTTTCTCTCTCTCTTCCTTTCTGGTGGTATATACACCTTCCAACAATTTTTTTTTTTGAGAGGTTTTCTCTATAGGGCACGTGCGCTCACCAGACAGACAGACAGAGACATAGAGACAGAAAGCAAGAAATCACCCCCCAGGGGGGATGGTCACGCTGCAATCCCTTCTCCTCCATTCTCCTCTCAGGATCTTGGGGGTGAACCAGCAGTTAGCGTAATGGCTATGTCGCTGGACTCCCACGTAGTTGACCGCGGTTCGTGTCCCGGACCCGGTGGCTTAAAAAACTCACGCCGGGCGCGTGTGTGTGCATGCCCAAGATCCCGAGAGGAGAATGGAGGAGAAGGGATTGTGGCGTGACCATCCCCCCTGGGGGGTGATTTCTCGCTTTTTGTCTCTATGTCTCTCTCTCTCTGTCTGTCTGGCGAGCGCACGCGCCCTACAGTGAAAATCTCTCCAAAAGAAAAAAATGGAAAAGAAAAAAGTGTTTCCACCCATATTTTCTATATTTCTGTATCCCTAGTAGAATATCCAGAAAAATAAAGTGTTGTTGAAGTCATTGCTGCCTACATTAGTTCTGCAGTTGGCATCATCCTCAGGCAAAACTGAGCTAGAAAAAACAAGGGGAAAAATTACAAAACCGACCCTTGTTAGGATCATTTTTCACATTTTGGCTTTCTCCCCAACCTGCCTCCTATTATTTTTATATTGTTATTTTTTAAATTCTAGCCAGAGTTTTAAATGTTAATCTGTAAGAGATTAAACTATAGTAGGCATCTTTGATTTTGGTTGGAATGTTTTCTCCTTTTTTTGGAGAGATTTTTGCTATACAGCATGTGCGCTCCCTAGAGAGAGAGACAGAGAGATAGAAATCAAGAAATCACTGTGGGGGAAGGGGTAGCCACAACATAATCCCTTCTTCCCTCTTCTCTTGGGATCTTGGGCACGCATGCCCCTGGCGTAAATTTTAAGCCGCCAGATCTAGGACTCAAACTATGGTCGATTAGTATGTGGGAGTCCGGTGATACAACCGTTGTGCCATCTGCTGGTTCCAGTTTTGGTTGGAATCCAGGCACTTTTTTTTTAACTTTTGCTATAGGGCACACGTGCTTGCTGGAGAGGCAAAAGGAACGTGAGAAATCACACCTGGAGATGGGGGCGCCCATGCCAGTCTTTTCTCCATTTTCGTTCAGGATTTTGGGCACTCAGGCACATGTGCCTGACATATTTTTTCAAGTTGTGGAGTCCAGGATTTGAACTGCACAATCATTTATGGGGGATCTAGCACTTTAACCTCCATACTTACCTATCTGGCCCAGGTACCACTTTTTAATTGAACAGATAGTCAGAAAACTGTTTGAAATTATATCATTAAAAATGTTTGCATACTACTCAGGGAAAAGAAAAAAATGTAGTTGTCTCCCCGTATCTGTAAGGGATACTCAAGTTCCTCCTATAAAATGGGATAGTATTTGCATATAAGGTCCTCCTGTATACTTTAAAATCATCTCTAGATTACTCATAATAGTTAATAGAATATATATGTTATATTATTATATACTGTTATACTACTTTTTTTAGAAAATAATGACAGGGAAAAATGTCTATACATGTTCGGTATAGACTTGACTATTGTAGATCTAACCACATAGTACATGTCAACAACAACATAATGTTTTTCAGGGCTAGTTGGTTGATTCCCTGGATATGGAGCCCATGGATAGATAAGGAGCCCATGGATAGATAAGGAGATACTGACATCTACTCAGTTAAATATCTTGGATAACTGTAGTGCTCCAGGCAGGGTTGCCTTCAACAATCGCTTTCTCTTTTGATGATCATTCCACACTTCTTTCCATCCACTGAAGAACAGCTCTTCTTGCATTCACTAGGAGCCTGGAACAGGAATGGAGAAGCAAGGTCCTTATAGCCCTTAGTGAGTGACTGCTCTTTGGCTACTCCTTGTGCAGTGACAGCTGTGGATGGATAGGCACTGAAAGCAAGACCATGCCACATAGCCTCTCCACAGTGGTGACTGCTGCTCCAACAGACACTACTGGAGTTGCCCACTGCCCACACCATTTCATACCACACTTCATTCTCGAGCTCTGAGTTTGAAAGGTTTTTTTTGTTTGTTTTATTGCTTTGGTAAGTAAACATGTTAGGCCTAGATTTTGATGTCAAAACTATGAGTACCCAAGACAGCAAAATGAGGACATTTAGTTAGAAAAATACATCATAGAGTGTAGTCTATGTATTAAAGCTACTTACTGAAATATACTAAAATATACAACAGTCCTGTCTGTTTTAAAAGAACCTAAGTTAGCGTAATGGCTGTGTAGTCAACTGTGGTTCGAGTCCCGGACCCGGTGGCTTAGACTCACGCTGGGCGCATGTGTGTGCGTGCCCAAGATCCCGAGAGGAGAATGGAGGAGGAGGTATTGCAGCATGGTCATCCCCCCTGGGGGGTGATTTCTCGTTTCCTGTCTCTCTGTCTCTCTCTGTCTTTCTGGCGAGCGCACGGACCCTATAGCGAAAACCTCTCCAGAAAAAAAAAAAAGAATATAAGAAGGAAAAAGTCTGTTTTAGTTATTCAAATATTTAGCATTTCGTATTCAGATATTTAGCATTTTGTTGCCTTCTCGTCATCCAAAGTTCCCTTTGTATCTTTTTTCTGTAGCATATAGAATTCTCTTTAGCATTTTTTTTAGAGCAGATTTGTTGGCCTTAGAGCAGGGCCAGAAAAGAAAATGGGGGAAAGAAAGAAAAGGAAAAATAGATAATTCTGTAATGAATTACAAATAAGATGATAAATTATCTTATTTGTACTTAATATGTAAACTTTCTTTTACCTTTATTCATGAAGGATATTTTTGCTGTTTATATAGAATTCTGGGATGATAGCCCTTCATTTCAGCACTTTCAAAGTATTCTTCCACTTTTTTTTTAGCCTTCATGATTTCTGATGAGAAATCCATGGTTGTTTGAATTGTCACTTATTATAAAAATATGTTGCTTTTTTCTAGCTGCTTTCTTTTTTTTCCCCGTATCTTTTATTTTCAGCAATTTGATTATAATAAGTGTAGGCACAGTATTTGATTTTATCCTTATAGAAATTTGCTGAGCTTTTTGGATTGATGAATTTGTCTTTCATCAAATTTATTAAATTTCAGTCAGTGTTTCTTAAAATACTTACACAACAATTTTTATTTTTCCTTTCAGGACTCCAGTGACCTGAATTTTAGACTTTTTGATACTGCTTACTGGTTTCTGAGGCTTTTTTCTTTTTTTTTCATACTTTTCTCAGAAAAAGTTACTATTGTTCAGAATGAATATTTTCTCTGGATTTATTTTCAAGTTCACCAACACTTTCTTCTGTCATCTTCATTCTGCTATTAAAAAAAAAATCCATAAACTTTTAATTACATAATTTTTTAGATGTAAAATTTTCATTTGAATATTTTATTCGATTGTTTTTGTTTTTTAGTTTGCTATAGTACATGTGCACTCATCTGAGAGAGACACACAGAGTGAGAGAGAGAAAAAAAGAGAGAAATCACTTCTGAATGGGGATAGCCACACCACAGTCCCTACTCCTCCATCCTCTTGGAACTTTGGGCACAATGTATGCGCTCCTGGTGTGTTTTTCAGGCCACTGGATCTGAGACTCAAACCATGCAGTCAGCTATGTGCTATCCAACCGTCCTAACCACCACGTTACTACCTGGCTGGCCCCATTTGGTTACTTTTTTTTCTAGCTTGTCTTTCTTGGCTGAGAGCTGTCATTTTATATATTTCAAGTATATTTACTTTTGTCACTTAGAGCATTACCTTTATCTCAGTTAGAAATGCTTTTAAGGGTCTGCCTGTGGCATGGTGTTAAGGGAGCTGGGTCTTACATGGCCAACTGAGTGAGTGGTTTGAGTACTGGACCTGATGGCTTGAAAAACATGCTGGGCGTGTATGCATGGGATGCCTAAAATCCCAAAAGGAGTGAGAAGCAGAGAAAGGATTGTGACTTTATCATGTCCCGTGGAGGGTGCTTTCTCCCTCTCTGGCAAAGGGCATGTGCCCTCTGGAAAATTAAAAAAAAAAAAAAAAAAGAAAGAAATGCTTTTATTAGAAGTTGTTGCTGTTGTTTTGACTGCTGCATTCAACATCTGCATTATTTCAGGGTTGGCATCTGTTGATTGTCTTTTCCCTTAAAATGTGGCCACATTTTCTGTTTTTATGACAGTTTTACAATGTATCGTAGATGCTTCAAGTGTTGTACTGTGTAGACTCTGCATCCTTTTATATTCTGGAGAATGTTAGGAGTTATTTATTCTTTTTTCTTTTCTCCCTCAGGCAGTCGACTTACTTAGATTCAGACCATAAGTGCAGTCTGTTTTGCCTTCTTTGTACAGTGGTCCTAATCTCAGTTCAGTTTTCAAAGCACTTGCTTCTTTGGGTCTGTACCATGCATTTACCTTTGAAGGCTTAGTCTGGGATTTTGGTGATGATCTAAGTATCAGTTCAGTTTTCAAAAGTCTGTGGTATGCTGTTTGGGTCCATTTTTACACATGTGCTGCCCAGGATTGAAATTGAGACTTGCATACTTTCACTCAAGGATTTGCATAGGAATTCCCTTCTCCTGTGTTTTTCTCTGATATTTTCCCCACCCTTTCAGGCAGGCCTCTTTTTTCTCACTTCTTTTGCCCAGAAGATGAGATTTCTTTTGGAGTTTTATTTATCTATGGGAAGTCTGCAAGAGGAAAGGGGGAAAAGACCAAACATTTATTCTAGTCAGCTTACATGACCTCTTTGCCTGATTCATCTGGCCATAAAGAGGTTTATGTCAAGCATTCTAGCTGCCTGTGCAAACTGTGCCAGGACTCAGATCTGTGACTGGGACTCAACACAGTTTTCAGACAAAGCTATCAGAGAAAAGAGAGAAGAAAATAGACTCAGAGCCAATTGGTGGCACGGTGATTAAGGTGGCTAGATCCCACATGGCCAGCTGCGCAGTTTGAGTCCTGGAACTCTCGATTTAGAAAACACACCAGATGTGTGTGTGTGTGTGTGTGTGTGTGTGTGCGCGCGCGTGCCTTAACTCTAAGAAGAAGGAATTGTGGTATGGCCATCCCCCTTGGAGGGTGCTTTCTCACTTTTTCCTTGTCTGACTGTCTGTCTCTCTGGCAAGTGCATATGTGTTATAGCAAATTAAAAAGAGAGAGAGGGTCACTGCCTTTCACAATCTAATTTTGATTACTTTTCAGGTTTGCTAGGTAGAATGTGACTATGACCAAGGAAATTTAAGAAGCTTGAGAAAGTGTTTTCCACACAGCTGGGTCACAACAGCTCTTTTTAATATTTTGGAAAGCAGAAGTTACAAAGTTGTAAATAAATACTTGGAGGTTACCCATTGTTTTGGTCTGAGAAGACAGGGTATCTTGAAAGGGAGGGTCATAAGTAGAGTTAGAGATTCTTTAGTTTATTATTGACTGAGAGCAAGGCTTTGTTTAAACCTTAGAGTCAGCAGAAAGGAAGAGTCAAGCTTAACCATAACATATAAGGGAGTTTACCAATCATATGGTGTTATGCCAGAGTCAGGATCTAAGTAAGCCACAATTGCTGAGGCAAGTGACCTGTTTAGTAAGATTGATGGCTGATAAGTATGACTATCAAAGGCCCCTTAAGAAGAAATTTTAAAAAGTGGTCAGAGTTCAGCCTATACAGTATTAGTATTTGGTATTTGTGCTTAGTGGGATGTATTTCCTTAAGCGAATATGTAGAAGTATTGAATCATAAATGAATATTAAATTTTAATTAGGGATACTGAGGCAGAATATTAAAATTAGTGAACTCTGTTTAGCTTAAGGAGAGAGTAAAGAGTAGAATAAAGGCGTACAGATAGTTTGACTTGCCTAGACAGGGCTTGTTGTATATGGGAAGTATTCAAGTGTTTAGAGAAAGTAATGGACCAAAAGGAGAGGAGGGAGGAGAGTAGTCTGGATGAGTAAAAGCAGGAATAGCAGTTGTTTGATAAGAGTTTTGGGTTGCAAACAACATAAACTGAATTCATTTCCTTTCAAAGGAAAAGGAGTGTGTTAGCAGAATAAGGGAACTCTGAATCAGCAAGAAACTTAGAAAAGAAACCATAGGAACTCAGGGAGGTAGCCAAGATCATGCCACACAAGTAATGTACTCATTCGTGTATGCCACTCCTGGTATTATTAACACTGAACACTGACGCTTCTCCCTGTGCTTTTGAATTCTGCCATTCCTGAGTTCTTTTCAGTTAGTTCTTTATTCTTGGCAGCCACTGGGAATAGTCTCTTGCTGAACTCCTCCACTGTCTTATTACCTACCTTGAGTGCCCCCCAAATTGTTTGAGTACTGGTAACCGAAATGGCCAATATCCATTATATTTCTTAGTAGAGCTAAGTAGTTTGAGGGAAGTATAAAAATAATAATGAAATATTGGTCACATGGCCCAGCCTGTGGCATGGTGGTTAAGGAAACTGGATACCAAGTGGCCGACTGTTTAGTCACGAAAAATGTGACCTAGACCTGGTGGCCAGAAAAACATGTGCATGTGCGTGCATGCACATGTCTGAAATCCCTAAAGGAAGAAGAAGGGATTGCGGCACCACTATTTCCCATGGGAGTAGCTTTCTTTCTCCCTCTCTCTCAGTCTCTTAAGTGCATGGACCCTTTGGCAAAATTGAAAGAAAGAAAGAAAATGAAAATATTGGTCAAGTGATTGAAAATTTATAAAAACAGACCAAAGGACTACCTGAATTTTTTCTTGAATAGTGACCTGATCTGTTAACAACTGTTTGGAACAGATTACCATGGCTTAATTTTTTTTGAGATGGACTTGTATGTAGATAAAGATTTCACAATGAATTCCTTAGATATTTCAGGCATGGAGTAAAGAGCAAACAGTGGCCACAGAGCTGAAAAGTAAGTAGACTAAAGACTCAGGACTCAGGACCAGGAAGTCAAAGAGAAGAATTAATATATTTGCTAGACTTGAAATCTTTCTGTAGTCAATTTTAAGGCACAGAAGTAACAAAAGTTACTACAAAAACACAAATCTTTTTTTTTTTTTTTTTGGAGAGGTTTTTGCTATAGGGCATGTGTGCTCGCCAGACAAAGAGAGACAGAGAGACAGAAAGTGAGAAATCACCCCCCCAGTGGGGATGGCCATGCCGCAATCCCTTCTCCTCCATTCTCCTCTCGGGATCTTGGGCAAGCACACACACACGCCCGGCGTGAGTTTAAGCCACCGGGTCCAGGACGCGAACCACTTTCAATTACATGGGAGTCCAGCAACGTAGCCATTACAGTAACTGCTGGTCCCCAAAACACAAATCTTCATAGAGGTTTATTTGATGTGTTAAGTGCAGTATCTTCAAAAAGTTCATGGAAAATGCATATTATGGAAAAACTTCATGGATTTCAGTTTTTTTGCACCAAAATAAACTTGTACTTAAATCCTATTTTTTTTCACAAACTTTGCAAAGTCCCCTCATAAAATATGAGACAAGAAGAAAGTATTTGGGGGACACTGAATTAACAGTTTGACTACTAAAGCTGAAATATTCATAAATGCTGTCAGAAAACTAAGATATTCAGCATAGGAAATTTTATTTCAGGACTTGCTCTTATTCAGTTAGAGATAGATGAAAAGCATTGCTCTAACATAGTTTTGAGACATTTCCAAATACACAATTGATCATAATTAACAAATCTATAGATCTTTTCCAAATTTTACCAGTTTTATATCTTTTTTCTTCACAAATTTATATGAATGGGGACCAGCAGTTAGCATAGTGGCTATGTGACTGGACTCCCATGTAGTCGACAGCAGTTCGAGTCCCAGACTCGGCTGGCTGAAACCAAGCCCCGGGCCATGTGACTCGGCTGCTTAAACTCACGCCAGGTGCATGTGCGTGCGTGCCCAAGATCCCAAGAGGAGAATGGAGAAGGGATTGCGGCGTGGCCATCCCCCCTGGGGGGTGATTTCTCGCTTTCTGTCTCTCTGTCTGTCTCTGTCTGTCTGGCGAGCACACGTGCCCTATAGCAAAAACCTCTCAAAAAAAAAAAAATTACATGAATGGTCTCCTTGCTACAAGTTTCAACTCCAGTGTCACCTTATTGCTTCCGTTTTTGTTTTTTGTTTTTTTGTTTTTTGTTTTCCTGCATTTGCCAAGGAGTGCATGCACTCACTGAAGAAAGAAAATGAACCTCCTGGGTGGATGGCCACACCACAGTCCCTTTTCTACATTTTCCTCTAGGAATTTTGAGCACTTCAGCACACACGCCTGGTGTGGTTTATCTTTCTTTTTTCAGGGCGTATGTGCATGCATCCCCAAATCCTGAAAGGCTGAAGAGATGGAGGAGAAAAGGAGAGATGCTTTCTTCTCTCCCTGTCTCTCTCCGTCTCTCTCTGGCAAGCACATACACCCTCTAGAAAATAAGTAAATGTATACAGTACATATGTATAATTTACATATATGTTTTATCATATAAAATGTACTTATATATAACTTTTTTAAAGTAAATCAGTAATTAAAGAACTTAGCCCTGAGAATCATATAGCAGCCAATAAAAATTTTTTCAGACCTACATCATGTCATTTTAAAACATCTCCATAAAACTTTCCTGTGGGTTTCTGTCACACACAGAATAGAAAATTCTTTGCCATCTCTGATGACTCCCTCTTGATTTGGCCAGAAGAGATTGTTTTATATCATTTCTTGTCATTTTATATGATCTACTTCGATCTTGCCACTTGGTGGAAACTTTGTTTTGCTCAAGGTTAAATCCCCACTACCTAGAACAACACTTAGCACCTAATTGTGCTCAACTCGTTTTGGCAAACACATTTTAAATACATATGGGCAACTCAAAATAGCTGTTCAGTTATAAATACTCCATTCTGTTATACATCTACTAGAAATATTTAGCTCAGTACCGTACAGATAAATGATCAATTTCGCTCAGTATTGGTCAGATAGTAGGTTTTCCCCTATACTTTAAGCTATGAACATTCTCTGAACATCCTAGAGGGAGATACTGGTGCTTGCCTTTCTTTTTATTTATTTTTAAAGAATTATTTAATTTAATTTATTTATTTTTAATTTGACCAAAGAGGAACAGAGCAAGAATGAGAACCAGAGAGAAAGAGAGGGAAAGTGAGAAAACAAGCTGCCAGGTCCAGGACTTGAAACTTGGTCAGCCATATGGGAGTCCTTTTTATTTTGCAATAGGACATGTGTGTCACTGGAGAGAGGGGGAAAGAGAGAGAGGTAGGTAGGTTAAATGGAGGTACACTTTCATGATAATTGGGGATCTGCAAGAAGCCTTCCCTTTAAATTTTCCCATAAGGGTTTAGACCACTTTTGAAAACTCTTACGGAAATGTGCTCAAACCACAGAGGATATTTTACTCTAAAATCGTATTAGTTACAGAAGACATCAAAATATTATTGGTCCTACAAAAAGTTTATTAACCATAAAAAATAATTTACCCTTACTAAATTATTTTTCTTTGCTATAGGGCACACATACTCCCCAAAGAGACAAAGTGAGAAATCACCCCTCCCCCTGCCCCTAGGAGAGTTGGCCACACCCCAGTCCTTTCTCCATTCTCCTCTTGAGATTTTGGGCACATGCACACACACACACACGCCTGGTGTGAGGTTCAAGCCTCTGGGTCTGGGACTTGAACTGCCATCAACCATGTGGGAGTCCAACTCCTTAACCACTATGCCTATGACACTTGATGGTCCCTACCCTTAATAAATTAAGAACTTCTCCAAATCTCCCTTTAAGAAAGCAAAAAGAGGCCAGCCACTGTGTTGATGCTAGGTGGAAGCCATATGGCAAATGCAGTTGGCCTAAAAAACATGCCAGTGTTTGCACTGGCTCCCACTATCCTGAAATGCTGGAGGACTTGGGGAAGGAAATTGTGATGTGAGAAGACCCTCCCAAGGGTGCTTTCTTCCTCTTTTTTGTGTGTGTATGCACATACACATTTTCATCATAAAAAGTAAAGAGAAGTGAAAAGGTAAGTCACAGACTGGGAATAAAGTATTGATAATGTACATCTGATAAAGAACTTGTATTCAGAATATATAAAGAATGCCTACAAAATGGGACCAGTAGATACAGAATAATGGTTATGTCACTGGACTACCTTGGAGTCAACTGTGGTTCAAGACCCAGACCTGGCGACATAAAACTCAAATGAGGCACATGTTCATGCGTGCCCAAGATCCTGAGAGGAGAATGGAGGAGAAGGTATTGCAGTGCGGCAGTTCCCCCCCAGGGGGGATGATTTCTCACTTTCTGTCTCTGTCTCTCTCTGTCTCTTTGGTGAGTACATGCACCCTATAGCCAAAATCTCTCTTAAAAATAAAAATGCCTACGAATCAGTAAGAATGATACAAAAAGACACTTAAAGAGACTTTTCACAGAAAGGAATACCTAAAGGCCGTTAAACATGAAAAATTGTTCAGAATCATCATTCATTAAAGAAACACAATTTCAAACCACAGTGAAGTATGTGCTCTACACCCTTCAGAATAGCTAACACAAAAAAGACGAGCTGTACCTACTGTTAATAAGGATGTGGGACAGCAAATTTTCATACACTGTTGAGAATAGAAATTACACAACCACTTGAAAAGATTATTTATTAATATTTTCACAGTTAAACATTTAACTGCCCGGGAATCTAGTTATTCTACACTTAGGTTTATACAAAATAAATTTGTTTTGTTCTTTTAATTGGCAGAGGGCATATGTGATGGGTGGGATAGGGAAGCACATTCTCAATGGGGTATGGTCATACTGCAGTCCCTTCTCCATTTTTCTTATCATTTTGTGACTTTGGGTGCTCACATACATAATCTCAACGTGAGTTTCAAGGCTGTAGAGCTGGGCATGAACCATGGTCATTCAGGTGGAATCTGGTTTCCCTTATCTACTAGGCGATGGGGCCAGGCTGCATACCAAACAAATTTATTCACGTGTTCACTAAAATAGTGGAAAGTTTATAATAGCACTATTGAAAAAACTTATAACCACCTAAATATCCATTAGTAGTTGAACGAATCAGTTGTGGTATTTCTACAATAGAATATTAAACAGCCTGAGAACGAGTGATCTGCTATACAGAATGATAGAGGAAAAAATCTCATAAAAATGAACACAAAGGAACATGTTTAATGTGATTCTGTTTTTTTGAAAAGCAAAAGCAGAAAAAAATAATCCATGCTGTAGAGGCCTATGCGGCAGACAGCAGGATGGGAGCATGAGTAGGAGCTTCTAGGCTTGACGGTAATGTTCTTTTTTCCCCCCAGTTAAATTGTATTTACTTACTGATGTGAAATATTTAATTCTCATGTCAGATATCTGATTCTGCTTTTACTTGAGGAAAATTAAAGTATTTACATTTGAATGGTAGAAATATAGGAGAAGAATATGTACCAACATTTTGCGTAAATAATATTTTTCCTAATGGAAATTAAATATATGTACAAATTCCAAAAATCGATTAAAATATAGATCTCTTAATATTTTGTTTTTAGGGAACCAGCAGTTAGCGTAATGGCTATGTCGCTGGACTCCCACGTAGTCGACCGCGGTTCGCGTCCTGGACCCGGTGACTTAAAACTCATGCCGGGTGCGTGTGTGTGCGTGCCCAAGATCCCGAGAGGAGAATGGAGGAGAAGGGATTGCGGCGTGACCATCCCCTCTGGGGGGTGATTTCTCACTTTCTGTCTCTATGTCTCTCTCCGTCTGTCTGGTGAACGCACGCGCCCTATAGCGAAAACCTCTCAAAAAAAAAATTTGTTTTTGAAAAAGTCAAGTAAATAGGTAGTGTTCTTTTAAAAGTATTTAACTTGACACTTTTGATAATAAGTACAATTCCTTTTCCATTTTATACTTTAATTTCAGTATAGAGCATTTTTAAAAAAGACTTGATTTTGGGGCCAGCGGGCAGGGATTGATGGTTAAGGTGTTGGATTGCCACATGACTGACTATAGTTCAAGTCCTGGAACCCGGCAGGTTGAAAATCATTCTGAGCGTGTGTGCCTGCTTGCACACATATCCAAAATCCTGAGGGAATGGAAGAGAAGAGATTGTGGCCTGGCCCTACCCCCTGGATGGGGTGATTTCTTATTTTCCTTCTCTCTGTCTCTCCAGGAAGCACACATACCCTATGACAAACACCTAAAAAACAAAACTATCATTTTTAACTATTATTAGAAAACTATAATTAAGTTAAAAGTCATACAACTGTGGTTTCATTATGTTGATTATTATACTTTAAAGTTTAGAAATGTAAAAGTAGTTCTTAATTGAAATGTAATTAGAAATCATTTTGTTGGTTTGAAACTATAGAAATTTTAGAATAACTAGTCTTTTTTTAATAATTATTTTATTTAACTTTATTATTTATTTATTTTTAATCTGACCAGAGAGGGACAGAGAGAGAGAAAAAGTGAGAAAGCAAATTGCCAGGTCTGGGACTCAAACTATAGTCAGCCATATGGGAGTCCAGTGGCCTTAACCACCATGCCACCTGAATAGTTAGTCTTAATTTAGCTAAATTTTCTTAATTTTCTTAATTAACTTAATTGAGCCTAACTTTTCTCTTAGAATGAAGCAGTGTTCAGAGCTTCTTGAACATGTACTATTGTTTGTTTGTCTTTTTTTTTTTTTGAGGTTTTTTGTTGTTGTTGGGTTTGTTTGTTTGTTTGTTTTTTGCTATAGGGTATACTTCATGTTCATACCAGAAAAATAAACATGGCAATAACAGCAACCAAAACAACACATGGATTCTTAAAAATTAAGAGACTTGAACTGATTTTGGTTTTACTGTATGTGACTGTAAAACATTGAATTTGGTTTTTGTTAGTTATGACTCAACATGACAAATTAGTATCTCTAAAAGGATGATTAGAAAAGGCATTTCTTTTCAAAATCTTATGTTTTGTTTAAAAGATAGTGAGTAAAAGTGTGTTTTGGTTCATTCTTATCTTCAGAGAACATATAAAGAGATGTTCCTGCTCCTTCCTCCTGTGGAGAATGTTCTATGATTATGTAGTGTATACAGACACAGTGACAGCATGCCAACCCATTACCTGTTGTACTTTTAACAGTCAAGTCCATCATCTCCAGAACCAGCTAGTCTTCCTGCAGAAGATATAAGTGCAAACTCCAATGGCCCAAAACCCACAGAAGTTGTGTTAGATGATGACAGAGAAGATCTTTTTGCAGGTAATTGTTATATCTTTATTTTTTATAACAACCAATTGTCACTTATATCCTGTTAGACTGCAAATATTTTCTAAGCAAAGGTGAAATTCTGAGTAAAGTATTAGTAAAAACTTAGGAGAATAGGGAATTTCCAATTAGATTACTCTGTGAAAAATACAGACCACTAAAAGAAGCAAAAATGTGGTCCTTGTTCATGTACCTTGATTATTTGGTCAGTTTTTACACCCAAAAGACTAATAGTTTGGCATTTATACTTTGAGAAATAGTAGTGATTATATATTATTTAAATTACTTACAAGATGGAACGAAGTAAAATTAAACTATGGATTTAAGAATCCTTTATGTTTCACATCTGATTGTCTTAATAAATTGCTGCAGTATTTGCTACCTATTCCATTTTAATTCATTTTTTAGGTGAGTAAATCTATTATTGAGGAATTTATTTTTTAGATAGGGGCAGGATTTGGTAAAGTCCATTCTAACTTTGTAAAAAAAGAACTTTCTTCAAAACAATTCATGTATTTTAAGTTAAAATTTCGGTACACGTTTCAATATTAAAAAGCATTATTTTCCTTAAAATTAATGACAGTATTAATCTACTATTTAGGATTTATATTCTAAAATATAAATCTTTATATGTTTAACAGCTTAATTTACCTGTACTGTCTTTAATGAGTCAAAATTTAATATTCTCCCAACTTTTATAATGGTTCTGCATTCTAACCATCTTGTATTTTTTATATAAGTAAATTTGAAGATAAAATTCCCCACCACAAAAATTCATATAGTTTCCAACTTGATTAGTTCCATATAAATAGCTTTAACCATACAGATTTATATAGTATTTATCACGTTAGAAATGAAAAGTATGATAGCAAATACCAATCATGTTTTCTCTTTTTTTCCTTAAGACATTTAATAGCTTTGAGCCAGAATCTTAGTTAACCGAATTTATAATATTATAATAATTCATTTTTG
This sequence comes from Tupaia belangeri chinensis, assembly GCF_000334495.1. Lineage (NCBI taxonomy): Eukaryota > Metazoa > Chordata > Mammalia > Scandentia > Tupaiidae > Tupaia > Tupaia belangeri. The sequence continues at coordinate 1,769,198 of NW_006204667.1, read as the reverse complement.
TTTACTTTCATGGACTTTTTCCCAGCAATTCTTACAAGTTCGTTCATGGCATTTGTGTTTTAAGCTAAAAGATGACTTTAGTCCCAGCCAACTGGTGGCCAGATGGTTAAGGTAGCTGGATCCTACATGGGCAACTGTGGGGTTGGAGTTCCAGACCTGGCAGTTTGAGGCGCATGCCCAAAAATGCAAAAGGAGAAATAGAGGAAAAGGGATTGCAGTGTGGCTATTCTCCATGAGGGGAGGGGAGGAGCTTCACTTTCCCTCTTTTTCTATGTCTCTGTGGTGCAAACACCCTTTCGTAAATTGGTGGGGGGTGTGTGTGATACTAGTCCTTTTTATAAGTGGGTACTAATCTAAAATTGTGTATTTTTCTAATAGTATAGGGTTGCACATAGAGGTTTGGATCATTCATTTTACTGGAGACTCTAATCCTTCAGCCTCAAATTTGATATAAATGAATATGCTGGAACCTTACTCTTAAGAACAAAACTTTTGTATGTGCATGCTCAAGGAAAGTTTTTTTTTAGAGCACACTGCCAATCAATTAACGAGATGAGGACTATATAATACTTGTCAAGTTAGCTCCATTAGAAAAATCTTTGTAATGTTCTAGTATATCTAGCAATCTGTACTAAATATTGTGATTAAAATAACACTCAATGTCACTGGGGTTTTCTTTAGACAAACATAAAGGAGAGATGGTTACTACAAAACAATAAAGGGACCAGCAATCGGCGTAATGGCTACGTCACTGGATTCTCATGTAGTTGACCACAGTTCAAGTCCCGGACCTAGTGACTTAAACTCACGCCGGGTGCGTGTGCATGCTCAAGATCCCAAGAGGAGAATGGAGGAGAAGGGATTGCAGCATGGTCATCCACTCTAGGGGGTGATTTCTCGTTTTCTGTCTCTCTCTCTTTCTGGCGAGCACACGCGCCCTATAGCAAAAACCTCTCGAAAAAAAATTTAAAAAAAATAAACATAATATCTTTCCTTTCTTAACCATAAATATAAACACTTTCTATGCTTTATGTTTTAATCTTAAAATCGGTTATATTTTATAATGAAGTGATACCATTAGGTGTTCTAAGATTCAGTCTGATCTTTTGTATTGATTTGGATGGTTGAATTACTACTACAATTGGCTCTTATTTATTTATTTTTTTGGGGGAGAGGTTTTTTTTTGCTATAGGATACGTGTGCTCATCAGACAGAGAGAGACAGAGAGACAGAAAGCGAGAAATCACCCCCCGAGAGGGGATGGCCACGCCACAATCCCTTCTCCATTCTCCTCTTGGGATCTTGGGTGCACACGCGCCCGGCGTGAGTTTAAGCCACTGGGTCCGGGACGTGAACCGTGGTTGACTACGTGGGAGTGCAGCGACATAGCCATTACGCTAACTGCTGGTCCCTGACAATTGGCTCTTATTTTTAATACACATGTACAGATATGTTATTCCTCCTTCTGTGGACAGGTATGGTTCTGGGAAGCCATAGTAGAGACTAGCATGTGTTATCAGGATGGTGAAAAAAACATTGTCCTATAATGAGAACTTGTAAGTGATTTATTTCTCCTATATCAGGGGGTATAGTGTAGATGCTTTTCTAGAGACCTAATCATTTTGATTTTAAAACCGTAAGATTAGATTATATTGGTGTGTACACTAATGTGTTCTAGGCAACATTTGTAGTAGTTTATGTCAGAAGTGGTATACCAGAAACAGTTCACCTGTGACATATGTTACAGTAATTAGCTTACTTAGAGAGTGTTCACCAACTACCGAACCCGTCTTGTCCACCGTAAATCATGTCCTGCACTAGTGCTTCTCGGAACATACTTCAGGAAACTGTCATAATGGAGTAGGAGTGAACACATTGCCAATATTGAAAGTTCCCTAGACTTTGAGAACTTATTTCTGCCATAGTACCTACCTTATTTCATCTGTGCTGTTTAGCAAGTGGTGCTAACTATAAATTTAGTGAATATTCCTTTGTTTAAAAATTCTCTGGCACTATATGAATAAAGTATTACTTAGCTGTCATCAACATAATCAGTTTATACTTATCCTCAAAGGATGCCTTAAAGGAAAAGTTAATCTTTATACTTAGTGCCTATTCTTCCTGATCTTTCAGACTGGTTTAAATGAAACTTCGTGAACTCGTAGTATTTTAGTTTATTTAGGCTAAAAGAAGTTATGAAAATAATTTAAGGCAGACTGTATTTATATGCTGAATTTAATCTCTGTCCCTTTATTTTCTGTTTCCTTTTCCATATTCCTTCTAAGATGCTTTCTTATTTTCAGATCATATACCATTTATGAAGCAGTCTGTTAGTACAAGAAACATAAAACCTAATATGAATGAAATTAAATGTGACTAAAAAGTTAAAATAACCCTATTTATGCTGGTATCTCATAGTTACTGTCTCTTAGGCTGGTGCAAAAGCAATTGTGATTTTGGTCTGAATTTTAGATCATAACTAGGTCAAACCTATCTTTATTAATCAAAATAGGAACCATCACAATCAACACAATTAGGCTGACAAGAAAAAAGTTTGTATATTCCTCTGTAATAAAAATGTATGCTTTAAGACTCGATAAGTTGTTGGAAAGCATCTTCTGTATCCTAATTGTAGGAGTGTTTTTCCTTGTAAAAAGTCACTGAGATGCTTGAAGAGGGGAGAGGTGAATAGGGCAAATGAGGCAAAACTTCATGGTCCAGTTTGTTCAGCTTTTGAAGTGTTGCTTGTGCATCATGCAGTCATACATTGTCATGGAGAAGAATTGGGCCCTTTCTGTTGACCCATGCCAGTTACAGGCATTGCAGTTTTCAGTGCATCTCTTATTTCTTAGAGGTGTAGTAAGTTTTCTGGGATTCAGAAGACTATAGTGGATCAGACCCCACCAGTGACTATCACCATTTTTTGGTACAAGTTTGACTTTTGGAAGTGCTTTGAAGTTTCTCTGTCCAGCCACTGAGCTGGTTATCACCGATTGTTGTATAAAATCCACTTTTCAGGGCATATCATAATCTAATCGAATGGTTTGTTGTTGCTGCATAGGGAAATTAAAGAGAAGATGACACTTCAAAACAATGATTTTTTTACATTTTTGTCAGCTCATGAGACACCCACTTACCAAGCTTTTTTACCTTTCCACCTTCAAGTAATGAACGAATAAAGAAAGGTCGACGTTGAGTTCTTGGACAGCTTCTTCTGTAGTTGGAAGAAGGTCAACTTGGATGTTTGTTCTCAATTGGTCATTGACAACTTCCGATGGCCAGCTCCTATGCTCCTCATCTTCAAGGCTCTCGCTTCCTTTGCAAAACTTAATTGAACCCCCACTACACTGTACATTCATTAGCAGTTCCTGGGCCAATGTATTGTTGATGTTAAGAGTTGTCTCTGCTGCTCTGTAACCCTTTTTGAACCCAGATAAAAAAATCTCTCAAATTTGCTTTTTGTCTAACATAATTTCTATTGTCTAAAATGCATATAAACAGCTAGTAATAAGTCATTGGCAAAAAAAAGAGGAAGAGAGGAGATAAATGCACATTAATAAAAAAAAGCAATAAATGCACATGAAAATGAAGTGTAACATAAGCACATTTATTTAAGAGTGTATCCAATATCAAACAGCTGATTTCAATAGTGTAAAACCTCACTTCTGCACCAACCAAACCTTTTTTTTTTTTTTTTCTATAGGTCTACTGCCAATAAGTTTCCCTTTCAGAAGTTTTATGTTTTGTTTGCTGCTTATTTTGGTGTTTTTTTTTCCTTATTGTTTGTGGATTAAAGATCTCATACTGTAGTTTTGATATACTGCTTTTCCATTTTCTCATATTGCTCATTAGTTTCTTTTTAAAAAATTACAATATTAACAAATGCCAGCAGTCTTCACAGCCTGAAGTTGCATGTAAGATTTTAGTTTGTTACATTATATGGTCATCTGTTTCAACATTTATAATCCATTTTCCTTCTTCTGGTTACCACAGCTTGAAATATTTTATTAAGTTACTAATTTTCATTTTTAATATAAAATATAAAAGATATCTGTACCAAGTAAGGATTTTATCAATATGAGATAACCAGTAAGAATAGCTTGATAGGGGCTGGCAGGTGACATAGTGGTTAAGGGCGCTGGACTCCCACATGGCCAACCATAGTTCAAGTCCCAGACCTGGTGGCTTGCTTTCTCTCTCTCTCTCGCTCTTTCACTCTGTCTTTCTCTGGTCAGATTTAAATGAATGAGTGAGTGAATGAATGAAATAAAGTTCAATAAAATAATTCTTAAAAAAGAATAGCTTGATAAAATATTACAATGTGCATCTTTATTAAATGTACTATTACTGCTATTTGTGTGTGTGTGTGTTGGGGGGGTATATTAAAAGTAAAATGGCTCAGAGGCAGCCACATGGCATAGAGATTAGGGCAGCTGGGTCCCACATGGCCAACATCATGGTTCAAGACCTAGACCCAGTGGCTTGAAAACCACACCAGATACCTCTATGTGTTTGCCCAAAATCTCAGAGGAGAATGGAGAAGGGATTACAACATGGTCATCCCCTCTAGGGAGGGATTTCTCACTTTCTCTCTCTGTCTTTGTCTTGCTCTGTCTCTTCAGTGAGGGCATATGCCCTATAGCAAATAAAAAAAAAAAAAAAAAAAGATAAATTTAAATGGCTCCCATATGACCATTGCTATCTTTCCAAACTTCTAAGAATCTGACAACCTCAGGTTAGAAACCATAGGTCTGATCCTGTTTCTCTTACTCCCAATTTACTTTTCCTGGTAACCACTCTACAGACCAACAGCACTGTAGGTTATGTGATGGCCACCGGTTGTAATTTTCATGCTCCTGACTCTCTTTCTTTCTTACACTGTTGTTCCATTTTCATAGTATTCTTGTGCCATTTTTATTTCTGTACCTATCTAAATCTTCTCAGATTGGTTTTATAAACTATTCTTGATTTTTTTCCTAGTCAAAAGTATTATCTCTCAACTCAAATCAAATTGTAGTGTTTGCTCTGTAGTTCACAAAGTGATTAAATGTCTTATTCTTTTTATTGTTCTCTTGGCTATTATTTAAGTCTTTTATTATTATTTAACATTCCACATGCTTATGTCTTGTTTTCCCAACTAGATTATAAACTCCCTGAGGGCAGGTATGATATTTTACATTTCTTTGTGTTTCTTCCTTGCACTTAGCACAATGTTACATAGCCTGTAGATGTTCAGTTTCTTGGTTTGATTTGATTTTAAATATATTTATTTTTAGGTTTTTCAAGTGAATGAGTATTTTAAATTAAAACCTAAACACGTATTTGCTTTGTGTTATTTTTGTGTATTTAACTAATATCCAGTAATCTTTGGCAATTAATTGCTTTAGATTACTAATTTTGTGGCTTTTCCATAACAAATTGTTAGTCTCAATTGGGATAGTTTGGGCAGCTTTCTGCCATGAAACTTGTGTTTGTATTTATGAAGTAATCATAATGTTAGCCCAAATAATAAAATATTTGGGAGGTAAGTTACTACAAGTATGAGATATATTACCAATCCAAACACAAATTAATGTGGAATTAGCCACCTCATTGCTTTTCTCCTAGCCTTATCCCTGCCATAGCATAGATAATTAAATTAGCTTAATAGGATTCTTCCTAAAACCAACAAAGTTATTGTTGGTTTTAATGTTATGATAAACAACTAAGGAAAGATATATGAAATTCTTTTGTAATTGTTATTTTAAAATAACATCATTTTGATATTTGTCTAGGAATACTATAAAAATATTTTTCATAATTCTTTAACTGCTGTATAGAATTTTGGGAGTTTGTTGCCAGTGTCCTCAACTAACGTGTTCAATTTGTGTCTAGAAGCCACAGAAGAAGTTTCCTTGGATAGCCCAGAAAGGGAACCTATCCTCTCCTCCGAACCTTCTCCTGCTGTCACGCCTGTCACCCCTACAGCACTCAATGCTCCTAGAATTGAATCAAAGAGTATGTCTGCTCCAGTGATCTTTGATAGATCCAGAGAGGAGGTATGGGAGAATGTTTGTGTTATAAATTAATACGTAAATAATACATCTTTTGTTCTTCACCCAATATTATGATTATTCCTAATCAAAGGCTTTTAACATTTAAATAAAAGAACATTGGACCAGCTGGTAGTGTGGTGGTTAAGGCAACTGGATCCCATATACCTGACTACACAGTTCAAGTCCCAGACCTAGCGACTTGCAAAACACTGGGTGCATAAGTACATGTTCCCATAATCCTAACAGGAGAATGGAAGAGGAGAGATTGTAGCATGGCCATCCCTCCTGGAGGGTGCTTTTTCTCTTTCTCTCTCCCTCTCCTCAATAAGTGCATATGCCCTAAAACAAATTAAAAACAAACAAACAAAAAGAAACAAAACAGTAGACTAAAGAAGTTGGAAGATCCTGGCTTCTAATTTTACATCCACCACTCCTGTGTTATCACTTACCATCTAGAGTTTGTTGTTTTTGATCTTTTGATGATAATATGTGCCTCTCTTTTCCTATGTTGGTCAGATAAGATGATGGATGAAAATGCTTTGAAAACTGTTAATCTTAGTAAAATGGTATTTTGAGTAAGTAATTTATGTGTTGAACGTATGAGTTTTTTTCGTTTGTTTTTTTTTAGTTTGCCAGAGGGTGTATGCACTCGCCAGGTAAGAGACAGCAAAAAAGAGAAAGCAACCCCTTATTGGGCCTGGTCATGCCACGATCCCTTCTCATCCATTTCTCCACCCTGTCAGGTTTTGGGGCATGCACACACGCTCAGCATGTTTTCTAAGCTGCTGGGATCCAGATTCAAACCATATGTCAGCCATGTGAGATCTGGTTCCCTTAATAATCCAGCCATGGGACCAGCCAATATATAGTAGATATTATTGATAATTATAGGCTGCTATCTAGCCTTTATTTTTATAAGGTAGAGATATGTATCATTTAAAGATACATTCTCATGATTTGGTAGTAGAACTGATAGGTAAATTTGGGAGAGAATATGGAGGTTATTTTAACTGTCAATTAGATTCATGAAATATATCATTGAAGTGACCATGATTAAATAATCCTAGGGCCGGCCCCATGGCCAAGTAGCTAAGGGAGCTGGATCCCACATGGCCTTCTACACAGTTAAAATCCTGACCCTAGCAACTTGAAAAACACACCAGGCATGTGTACATACTCCGGATCCCAACAGGATAGAGAAATGGAAGAAAAGGAATTGTGGAATGACTGCACCCCATTGTGGGGTGCTTTCTTCACCCCTCTCTGATGAACACACGTGCACTCTGATAAATTAAAAAAAAAAAAACATAAGAAGAAGAACCACATACGAAAATGTGAATAATCTCTTAAATATACTATTATTAAGGAAAAGAAGCAAGCCATGAAAGAGTACTTAATGTATGATTATGTTGTGTGAACTTTATAAACAGATTCAACTCTTGTACAGTATTAGAGATCAGGATAATACCTTCTCTGGCAGGGCGAAAGATGGGCTGGGACTAGAGGGGAAGCACCCAAGGACCTTCTGGGTAGTGATGATGGTATTTGCTTCTTAACTGGGTTCTGGTTACAAATAATGTTTTTACTCTAAGAAAGTTTATATCCTTATAATTGATTGATTGCCATAGGGTGCATGCTCTCACCAGAGAGAGAGGGAAAAGGAGAAGTCTCCGTCTGAGGTGGGTGGCCACGGTGCAGTCCCTTCTCTCCTGTTATTCTATGGAGATCTTGGGCATGGAGATCTTGAACATGTAACACATGCTCTCTGTGTGTTTTTCAAGTCCTGGGGTCTAGGACTTGAACCACACAGTCGGCCATATAGCTTGAAGCCCTCCTAACCACTGTGTAACCAGCTGGCCCGGTACTCTTATAATTTATATACTTCTCTGTATTATTTTATAATTCAAAAATGGTTTACTTAAAAGCATTTTATGTAAGAAGGCAACTCTGAAAAAAAGATTATGGTTAGAAAAACTCACTTTTATATAGTCTTAGACTATTAACATTGTCCTGAAAAAATTTGCAAGATTTACTGTCCATACTTTGTGAGGATAAAAGACCTTTCCTGCAAAGCCATTACTCAAATTGCTTATTAATAATGGCATTAAAAAGACCTTCTCTGTAGTCTTTTAGGTTATCATTTTTCCCCACTTAACTGTTCTTGTCATCATGCTTTATAGTGCTTTCGTTGGGTTTAAGAACACGAGTTTATTAGGTAATTACAGAAATTATGATGTTCAAGTGGCTTTTAAGTATTGTGATTTCTGTAAGAATGTTAAGATTCTACTGGTGAAAGTAATGATTATCTCTTGGTTATTAAAGAGTAGTGATGCAATTTGAAAATGCTGATGTTAAAAGTAATTATTTTAATCATCTAAATCTGAAGTTTCAGTTTATAGAAAAACAACAACAAAATCCCCCAAAATGTTTTTTCTCTGAGGATCGATCCAAAGAGCACAAGATTTTCTATTATATCTTCAAATGATCCTTTTCCTATTATTTTTGTATTTTTTTTTTATTTTTACATAGTCAGAAAATGTGATAGCTTTTATTGTTTTTCAGAAACGGAGTGCTGAGTAGTTTTAAAATTATTTATTTGACAATGACCCTAGTAGAAAGTAGATGATAAAAATCATCATTAGTATGATGAAAACAATGTAAATTTTAATCTTTTTAATACCCTCAAAATTATACTTTATAGATTGAAGAAGATGCAAATGGAGATATTTTTGATATAGAAATTGGTGTATCAGATCCAGAGAAAGTTGGTGAGTTGTTATTTATTCTGATTTGTACTCCTTCTTTTGAGTAGTTTGGATGTTTTCCATTACATGCATTATTACAATATTAAAATGGTGCTTTTATGTTCAAGCATGTGATTTCTAATAGTATTTTTTGCCTTTCCTCACAGGTGATGGCATGAATGCTTACATGGCATACAGAGTAACAACAAAGGTAAGTTGCATGGTAGTGAAGTCCTATATTTTCAGCTACTAGAAAGCCTGGCAGAAGAGTCATGATTTGGAAGCCAGTCTGTGAAACGTAGCAGAACCTTGTGTAAAAACCAGATAATGATTCCTCAATATGCGTACTATGAGGATACAACAGTGATTAATATGGAAGTGATCCCTGTCTTCATAAAGATTGCCAGGAAGTAGTTTCAGTGACTTAGGAGTGATTAGACAGGTAAAGTGTTCTGAGTGTATGTGAGAAGGGATCTAAGCTAGACCTGAGGGGTCAGGAAAGGCTTCCTGCAAAAGTAGTATCTAAGCCAGATAAAGGGAAGGGGACTGATTAAGCAATGGTGGAAAGAAAAGAGAAAAATACTTGTTGCAGGTAAAAAGGATTTGTTTGCGTGAAAGCCAAAAGTCAAGAAAGCATTGCACTTTCTAGGATCTGTAAGAAGTGGTTCATGGTTGAATTGTGTGGCAGTAGCCTCTGCGTTATGTATAGTCACATTAAGAAATCATCCTCTACTGCAGTAGGACTGTTCAGAAAAAAAAAGGAAAAGAAATCATCTTCATTCTAAGTATAATGGAGAGCCAATAAAGAGGTTCAATCAGGAGTGTAGCACAATTAGATTTTTGTTTTAGAAATAGCTGTCTGGCCTCATTATGAATTTGGAGGGTCAAAATACAAGTCAGGGGAACCAGCAGTTAGCGTAATGGCTGTGTTGCTCGGCCTCCCACGTAGTCGACCGCGGTTTGCGTCCCAGACCTGGTGGCTTAAAACTCACGCCGAGTGCATATGCGTGTGTGCCCAAGATCCCAAGAGGAGAATGAAGGAGAAGGGATTGTGGCGTGACCATCACCCCTGGGGGGTGATTTCTCGCTTTCTGTCTCTATGTCTCTCTCTGTCTGGTGAGCGCACGCGCCCTATAGCGAAAATCTCTCCAAAAAAAAAAAAAATACAAGTCAGGATTTCCATGTAAGAGGCCACCGCAACTTTTAAAGGATTGTAGGCCTTCAAATCTTAAAAGAGTCTGTTGCAACAATCCTAGCTGTGAAAAATAATTTATACTGTGAAACAGTTTTGAAAGTGAGCAAAACGAATTGTTTATTGAATTATGTAGGAAATAAAAATCAATAGAACTTATATGTATGGATGAAAAAGGAGGATAATTGTGAGGAAGTTAGTTGTAGTAGGAGAGATCCATGAGAAAGGCAGCATGAGAAGGAAAATAGTGAAGATGGAGGTAAGATTTGTTCATTCATTGGACAGCTAGCTATTTATTAAACACCTACCATGGTATTAGGTGCTGTTGCAAGCACAAGGGTGTGGTGATAAACAGTATATTCTATAAGTGCCCTTCTTTCATGGAACTTTTGTCTCAGCAGGGGAAAATATGATGAGTTTGAGTTACCAGTGAGATTTAAGTGGAGGTGTCCCTTGAACATTTGAATATATTGCGTTACTAAAGCTCAAAAGGAGATCTGAGAATGTTAGCATAAACATACAGTGGAGGATGAGATGAGTCAAGAATAGAATAAAGAAAAAACTTTTTGTCACCTTGTTTGTATAATGAACATTTTGATTTAGGCTTTATATAGTTATTAAAAATCTACGTGCAACGTTAGTTATATACTCTGCATTCTTGCAAGGTACACCAATGTGTGTATTTATGAGTGTGTGACATTAACTTCTAAACAATTGTTTAATATTTAAAATTTGAAACAACTCTTCTTTACTTGTAGACTTCTCTTTCCATGTTCAGCAAGAGTGAATTTTCAGTTAAAAGAAGATTCAGTGACTTTCTTGGTTTGCATAGCAAATTAGCAAGCAAGTATTTACACGTTGGTTATATTGTGCCACCAGCTCCAGAAAAGAGTATAGTAGGTAAGCGTGAACCTTAATTTTCATTAGTTACTAGTTCAGTTTTAACTATATGGATTTGCAGGTTCCAAAATCATTCTCTATAATAACATCTCATAATGTCTAGAGATAATAAATTTAAATACTCCATACCTGATTAGTTTCATACTAATCATGTATCATTGAAGAATATATAGCTAATAGTTCTATTTTCTATCATCTGAGGATTTTAATTTATATAACATGCATGTCTTCAAAAAGTTCTTGGAAAGTATCTTAAGAACTATGCATGGGTTTCAAATGGTTTTTACAGCAAAATAAACTCTTACTTTTTTTTCCCCTAAAAAATAAATGCCAGAGGATATATGTGCTCACCAAAGAGAGACAGAGAAAGGAGGAGAGGTAGAAAGCTCCCCTCAGTGGGGCATGGTAATGCTGCGATCTTTTCTCCATTTCTCTACCCTATCAGGATTCTGGGCATGTGCACTCATGCCCCATCACTGGGTCCAGGACTTAAACTATGCCACTGGCTATGTAGGATCTGGCTTCCTCAACCCTTAGGCCACTGGGCCCACCCTAAACTCATATTTTTTTTTAAAGAATTATTTATTTTAATTTTATTTGTTCATTCGTTTATGTTACTTTGAGCAGAGAGAAACAGAGAGAGAGAGAGAGAGAGAGAGAGGGAAAGTGAGAAACCAAGCCACTGGGTCTGAGACTTGAACCATGGTTGGCCATGTGGGAGTGTCCAGCACCTTAAGCCACCACGCCACCTATTGGCCCCATAAACTCATACTTTTAATTCTATTTTCAATGAACTTTTTGAGGTACTCTCATATAATGATGTATAGTGATAGTATATTGCATCAGAATTTACCAGGGTGAAAGCTCTTGGAAGTTAGGAAGCCCTAACTTTTTAGAATCATTAGAATACTATTTTATTGAATCTACACTCAGAAGATACTTAATATTATTAGTATATTAACATTTTTCTGAAGAGTGAAAGTTTTTTCTTTTTTAAGAGAAATTTTTGCTATAGGGCACGTACACTTGCCAGAGAGAGACAGACAGTGAGAAATCATTCCCCAGGGGGGTGGTCATGCTGCAATCCCTTCTCCTCTATTTTGCTCTAGGGATTTTGGGCACACATACTCCATGTGAGTTTTAGGTTGCCAGGTCCAGAACTTGAACCGCGTTCGACTACGTGGGAGTCAACCAATGTAACCATTACTCCCTCTGCTGGTCCTGGGATGGAAGCATTTAACTCACAATTTAATCTGTCTTCACTAATCTAAGAGCCGTTTAAACTCTGCTTACTTCATACTTCAGTTTAATGTTTAAAAACATTGGTACTTGTGAAGACAAGTAGTAAAAGCTTAGTTAAGAGACCAACAGTTAGCGTAATGGCTATGTCACTGGACTCCCACATAGGAAAGGGAGGAGGAGCTTACATTTCACAATGAAGAACATGGGACACATAACATACTACATTCGATAATTAGTCTCTCAACATAGGATCTTTCTTAGTCTGGAAATAGGATTTGATTTAGTCTAGAGCTGCCCTGTGGTCATAGACCCCATGTGGAAGTCTTAAAATATATTTGATCGGTTTGGGACTAACTTTATGGCAGTCTTCAGGATTGGACTACTTTGGGGGATACCTTGGACCATCTTAGGCCACCTTGAAGCCAGCCTGAACTAAAGTAACCTCTGTACCTCTCGAATCTTCCTGAAACAAAGACACATAGAGCCTCGGCCTCCTGCAGTACCTTCTCAGACTTGAAACCTTTGAAGTAGTGAGGCAAGGAGGAAAATGTTAAAGGGATGTTATGCAGGTAGAATTTAGCACTTCAGAGTCCAAAAAGAGTTAAAGAGAGGTTTATTATCATACTAAATTCTTGGATTACAAGAAGATTAGCCAAAGGTATTTCATGGGAAAGATCCCTCTTCACCTACCATTTTTGTCAGCGTTTCTGGAGAAAGTACTGTGGGCTAGAATTTACTCAGCTGCTACAATAGTCAGGAGTATTCCTAAGACCCATGTTTGAAGGTTGAAAAGTCAGCTGGGAAGGGGCTATACAGAATGAAGGGACTTCACTGATTATGTCTTCTCTATGCAGAAGTTACGATAGCCGCAACAAGCATGAGATCATTCGCTGCTTGAAAGCGTTTATGAACAACAAGGTGAGATTTTTTTTTTCCCATTCTCTTTCCAACTCTCATCTGGACTCCTATTTTTATCTTGTATTGACCAACCCAAAAGAAGGAACTCTAGGGGGGCCAGCATATGGTGTAATGATTATGTCGCGGGACTCCCACATAGTTGACCGCGGTTCAAATCCTGGACCCGATGGCTTAAAAAGAACTCATGCCGAGTGCATGTGCTTTGTGCCCAAAATCCCAAGAGGAGATTGGAGGAGAAGAGATTGCTGCGTGGTCATCTCCCTGGGGGGTGATTTCTCGCTTTCTCTCTCTCTTGGTCTGTCTGGCGAGCGCACGTGCCCTATAGCAATAACCTCTCCAAAAAAAAAAAAGCTTAGTTAAGAGAATGCAGAATATTACAAAAGAGAATGAAAACCTGTTATCCTTCCATTAAAAGATATGTCATCTCTTAAAATTTTGTAATATTTTTCCAATTTTTTTCAGTCACAGGTTTTGATTTACCTTACTTTATCTTTCGTTATACTTGAGATTATTTTGAAAAATGTTTTAAATAAATTTTGCTGATGTTTAAATTGCTGTTTTTACTTTTTTAAACATTTGGTTTAGGGAACCAGCAGTTAGCGTAATGGCTATGTTGCTGGACTTCCACGTAGTCAACCGCGGTTCACATCCCAGACCTGGTGGCTTAAAACTCACGCCGGGCGTGTGTGCATGCGTGCCCAAGATCCCGAGAGGAGAATAGAGGAGAAGGGATTGCGGCGTGACCATCCCCCCAGGGGGTGATTTCTCGCTTTCTGTCTCTATGTCTCTCTCTGTCTGACGAGTGCACACGCTTTATAGCGAAAATCTCTCCAAAAAAAAAAAAAAACAGTTGGTTTAAAAGCAATTCTGTTCTATTGGTACCACTTATGATTTTGAAACATGTTATATTTAGGTTGATTTGTTAAATTTATTTTTTATTTTTAGCTTTAAAAATCTAGTTGAGTGGTTTTTCAATTATTTAGTATAAAGACGCTTTTATATTCTCAGAATTTATTGAGGATCCTAAAGGGGTTTTGCTTGTGTGGTCTGTATCTATTAATATTTACTATTTTCAGATTTTTTTTCATTCAAAAGTAACACACTGATTACATTACATATTAAATGAAATGTAAACAAATCATTTTAATAAAACCAAAAAAAAATGATAAGAGGAGCTTCCAAATAAATGATAAGAGGAGGTTAAAGCGGCTGCATCCCACACGGCCAAGTGAATAATCGAGTCTGGACCCAGGGACTTGGAATGCGCACAGGGTGTGTGTGCATGCATGCCCGAAATCCCCAGAGGAGAATGGAGGAGAAGGGATTATGACATGGTCATCCCCCCAGGGAGTAATTTCTCACGTTCCCTCTGTCTTCTCCATCTCTCACTCTGTCTCTCTCCAGTGAGTACACATGCCATATAGGAAACTTAAAAAACAGCCTTTTTTTTTTTTTATTGATTCTTGTTTCTTGCTTAAGAGAAGGTATCTGCTTCTGCATTCAATTTGTTGTGATATAAAATATTATATAACCTTTTAAAAACTTCATGAACACTCATTACAAAATGAGAGCAAAAAGGACAAATAATAGGTTAATAGTAGTATGAAAATAAAGTTAATGTTCCCCTTATTCCCCAGAGGGTCTCTGAAACCTTCCAGGTATCCTGAGCTATGACTTAAGAATTACTGATCTCGTTAACAATCTTATTTGTCTCTTCTCCTCTAAACTATTGCAATGGTATCTTTTCGTGTCATCCATCTTGTCTATAAGGATCTTAGTTTCCTTATTGTAAATGGTTTATTAATTTTTCTTTGACTTAATGTCATGCAACTGTTTTTAATACCAAAAGTAGTAAATTTCAGTGGCTAGAAATGCTATTTTTGTCCTGTATCTTCATGTTGTAGTGTAACCTTACATGTTCTAAAAAAAAAAAAAAAATAAAAAGTCCAACAGATGGCATAATGGTTACCTCGCTGGACTCCCAAAGTAGTTGACCATGGTTTTAGTCCCATACCTGTTGACTTAAAACTCACTCCAGGCACATGTGCGTGCATGCCCAAGATCGCAAAAGGAGAGTGGAGGAGAAGGGACTGTGGCATGGCCATTCCTTTTGAGGGGTGATTTCTTGCTTTCTATCTCTCTGTCTCTCCAGTGAGTGCACATGCCCTTCAGCAAAGATTTCTCTCTCAAAAACAGAACAGATTTTTAAAGTATATTCCATAACCAAGCTTATTATATTTTCAACTATTTATTTTTAACATTTTAAAATATTATTTTTAATTGACAAAAATTGTATACATTTATGGGTTGTAGTGTGGTATCTTTTAGTGTGTGAATATTGTGTGTAATGATCAAATTAGGTAATTACCATATTTATCATCTTCCAACTAACTTTTTACCTTACTAATGATCAACATTCCACAAATTATTGCAGTGTAATAAACAGCACATACAGGGCCAGTAGGAGACATAGAGGTCAAGACAGCTGAATCCCACTTGAGCAACTGTGTGGTTCAAGTCCTGACCCAGTGACTTGAAAAACACCAGGCTGCATGCCCAAAATATCAAGAGGAGAATGGAGGTGAAGGGATTACAGCATGGCCTGCTCCCTGGCACACACACACACGTGTGTGCCTGTGCTCTGTCTCTGGCGAGCACACATGCCCTGTAGCAAGAAATGAATGAATGAATGGCACATATAAATTCAAACAGAAATAAGAAACTGAATCCTCACAGCATCCTTTTCTGTTACTGATTCAAACAGTGGTAGGAAACAGTGACAGCATGATGTTCGTATTATTCAAGTACATGAGCAAGCTGAGCCAGGTGATTTTGTTGTTATGCAAACATAGAGTAAGTATACTTATACAAACCTAGGTAGTATTGCCCACTACACCTAAGCTATAACGTTTGACCTACTACGATCTTATAGAACTACTGTCATATATGTAGTCTCATTGACTGAAACATCGTTACATGGTACATGACGGTGTTTTTATTATACCAAAAAGGAACCCCAGTACCCCTTAATTATCATCCCCCATTAAGTTAGACGTCTGTCAGCCAAGTTATTGGAATAACTAACATTCATTGAACACTTACTTACCTGACATACTGTGGTAAATACTTTACATTCTCCCATTTAATCCTAATTACAATTTTATGAGTTAACTTATCATTATCTTTATTTAATAGGCAAAGAAATGAAGGTTAATCAAGGTTATATCACATATCCCAAGTGCTGCTACTATTAAATACTAAGTTACAGAGCTTAGAGCTGAATGTAGGCTCTCTTACTCCACAGCTTATACCCTAAATCACTATTCTATTCTGCCTCCTAATTTCAGTATAATTATTTCAGTATATGTATGATTCACTTTTATTTTTTCCCTGAATTAGAAAATGAAAAAAAAAAATGTTGGGGCCAGCACGTGGTGTGGTGCTTAAGGCTCTGAACTCCCACATGGCCCATCACTGTTTGAGTCCCAAAATCTGTGGTTTGTACTTGGTATGAGCGAGTGCATGCTCAAAATCACAAGAGGAGATAGGATTGTGCATGGCCATCCACTTTGGGGGGTGATCTCTCTCTCTCTCTCTTTCTCTCTGGCACAGTGCACACACCCTATGCCAAAAATCCTAAAAAAAAAAATAATAAAATAGTGCTATATTAATTGTAGAATTTTCTAAAATACATTAAAGTGCTGTATATGTATGTATACATATATGTATGTATATATGTGTGTGTGTATATATGGGACAGGAAAAATAAAGAGTAAGATGAAACCAAGTAAACCAGTTTCCTTAATACATGCATAAAATCTTTTTTTTTTTTTTTTTTTGGAGAGGTTTTTGGTATAGGGCACGTGCACTTGCCAGACAGACAGAGACAGAGAGACAGAAAGCGAGAAATCACCCCCTGGGGGGATGGCCACGCCACAATCCCTTCTCCTCCATTCTCCTCTCGGGATCTTGGACATGCACGCAACACGCGCCCGGCGTGAGTTTAAGCCACCGGGTCCAGGACACGAACCATGGTCGACTACCTAGGAGTCCAGCAACATAGCCATTATGCTAACTGCTAGTCCCAATATGTGCATAAAATCTTTAACAGTTATTAAAGATGGGTAACACATTAATCTCTGAACTTCTGGCATCCAACCAAGTAGAGAAGCACTAATTTCTAATTTTATAAAGTCCATAAATTTTTAAAAGTAAAAACAAATACATTACCTAAGAATATTAAAAACATGAGGACTCTTAATTACATAGCCAGTGTAATTATTACAATGTTATTCTCAAAAATAACATACACTTCCAGTGGAGTGGTAGAATAAAGTAATAACTCCTTTTTGCTGGAAGCTGTAACTGCCACTGATAGAATAAGAGGACTCTTCAGCAGCATTTAATACCACTATAATAGGACTTTGGTTTACTTTAAAACATTATTTTATAAACTATTAAAAAAGAACAACCATAAAGTTAAAAAGTTTTCAGAGCTCACTGGTTAGGGTAAGTTGTTTTGGATTCTTTTTTGCTGAGTTTTTTGGCATAATGTCACATAATGGTTATCTCTAGGAAATAGCATGAGTTGAAGATCTTTGACTTTAGTAAGGAAAAAAGCAGCAAAGAACTACATAGTAGTGACATTTTTTTTTTCCCTCCAGGGAAACAAAATAAGTAAAATAATATCCCACATCTAATAACTCAGTCAGGATAAGTGCCTGGGCTTTCCTTTTCAAACCATTATATTTAGTTGAATTTGTTAAATAAAACATTAACAGATGATGTGTGTTAATCACCAATATCTACCTAACAATTTCATGGATTCATGTAATCCGTTTTTTAGGGTTTTCTTGAAGGCTTTTTTTTTTTTTTTAAAGAGATTTTTTGCCATAGACTGCATGTGCTTGTTTGAGCAACAGAGATAAAGAAATCAAGCAATTAATCCCCAGGGGGGATGGCCACACCACAATCCCTTCTCCTCTTTAGATCTTGGGCATGCATGCACACATGCTCAAGTGTTAGTTTTAAGCTGCCAGGTTTGGGACTTGATCCACAGTCAACTACATGGGAGTCCAGAGACTTAACCATTATGCCATCTACTGCTCCTAACCATTTTTAAAGGCTTTGCTGAGATATAATTTGCATACCATATAATTCATCCATTTAAAGTTTATCCGTGGGTTTTAGTGTGTTCAGAGTTATATGTACATTACCACAGTCATTTTAGAATAATACATTGCTTAAGGTCAAAGGTTATATTTTGGGAAATGTGTACTTAAGCAGTTTTGTACCTCACAGTCAGCCATGTGAGATCCAGCCACTTTAATCTCCATGTCACTTGCTGGTCCTACAGAGTACTTTAATGAAAGGATACAGGGAATCATGTAATATATGGTCCATTATCACAAGCTTCTTATACTTAGTATTTTGTTTTAAAATGTTTATGTATTAGTACTTTATTTCTACCAATTACATTTTTTAAACCATTTTTGTTGTTTGTTTGCCATACTAGAGAGCTCACGCTAGAGAGACCAAGAGGGAAAGTGAGAGAGCACTCCCCAGGGGACATGGTCGTATTGTAATCCATTCTCCTCCATTCTACTGCAGGAATTTGGGGAAGGTGCACACACGCACTTGGCATTATTTTCAAGCCACCAGGTCCAGGACTTGTACCTCACAGTCAGCCATGTGAGATCCAGCCACTTTAATCTCCATGTCACTTGCTGGTCCTACAGAGTACTTTCCTGAAAGGATAAAGAATATTGAAGAATGAAATCTTCAGTCTAATATATTTGTGTTGCAATTGTCAATACATAAATGATTAACACAATTTCTATTTTAAAAATTTTAAATGTTTTAAACATTCCTGTGAAAGAGCTTGGAGCTCACTGTTACAAACCAGCTATGGTAAATAAACAAGAGCATGCCCATAGAATCTGCAGTAAAGAAAACATTTAGTAAATTCATGGGTTACATTTATTTTTATTTTTGTTGTCCTCAAAATAAAGAACCTTAATGGTCATAAGAAATGAGAATGTTCATTAAGCTTAAATTTACCGATTTGAATTCCATTGTGTATTTTGAAATGCAAATACATTTTAAGGAAGCAGGGGTGTAAAATACAACAAATGGATCTTTTAATCTAAGCTTTTTCATTAAGCAGTGTGCATCTGAAATGCAGCTCAGCTTCTACTTTTATCTATTCTCTCATGTTAAAAGTATTTACCGAGTAGAAATGTTAACATATGAGATTTCATTTCTCAGCCAGTTTTACTTCTTAAGATACCAGTTACAAATTTAAGAGCTTTTTTTGTCAAGTTCAAATCCAAAGTATATTTTAAATTAGGATAAAAGGCTTTTTCACAGTAATACAAAATCATCATGAGTCTTCAACTTCTTCAAAGGCATGACCAAGGTCAAAGTGGGTAAAGAAGATTCATCATCCACTGAGTTTGTAGAAAAACGGAGAGCAGCTCTGGAAAGGTAATTCTAAACAGCTATCCTTTATTACTGTCATGTTTTTACATAGGCATGATGTCTTTATGTGGCACAACTTTGTTTTAATGAATATTTTTCTTCAGTGTGCAGTTCTGTGGCTCTTAGCTTTAAACTTTTGTTATGAAAATTGCTTCTTCCAGTGACAATACTGTATACTTATTTTATTAATCCTCATTAATAGTCTGTTTAGGCATCATTTGCTATAAGCAGAAATGGAAAGGCATGAATTAGTTGGGGATAGAATTACATCATAAATGTCATCAAGAACATTAATAAGCTGCTAAGTTTATGAAAACAGAGGGTGTGAATGTGGAAAAAGAGTTTGAGTAAAAAGAAAAATTTCCCCTTTCTCAAAATGTTGTGCTATATTCATGTGCTGTGTTGGACAATTTAATTAATTATATAGTTCATCTGAATTAAATTTTGAGTTATTACTTGAGAAGGACTTTATTAAGTATGACAAAAAATGCAGTTTGTAGCCTTTTCTTAATTGATTTTGAGTTGAGTGTATAATAAAATCCTCTAGTTGACTTGAAGACTAATATATGTGCTCTATCTTCCTTTAAAGTACTTGACTCTACCCATCTCAAAAATCTTTGAAGATCTGTCTTTGCAACAAACTGAAAAGAAAATAGATGGGAGGACTCTTACCCCCAGAATCTTTATGTTTATTCCTTCTTTGCGATGCTTAAAGCATAAGAAAACAAATTTGAAAGAACTTAGAGTACAACTTCTAAAAATAAGTTGGCAATTACCTAGGCTGGAAACATTTTCCAGTTTCATAGGTTTTTGTCTATTTGTGCTTTGTTTAATTTCTCTTGGCTTAAAGTCAGTAGCTAGGATGGGTAAGACAGGTTTTGGGCAGTATATATATGTCCATCTCATTTATTCATTCATTCATTCATTTAGAGAGATTTTTGGTATAGGGCACATGTGCTCACCAGAGAGACAGACAGAAAGTGAGAGATCACCCCTCGGGGGGATGACCATGCCACATTCGCTTCTCCTCTCGGGATTTTGGGCATGTACGTACACACACCCGGTATAAGTTTCAAGCCACCAGGTCCAGGACTCAAACCATGGTCAGCTGGGTGGGAATCCAGCGATGTAACCATTATGCCATCTACTGATCCCTCATTTATTTTTGAAATAACTTTTAAGGCAACTTATTTCTGGATTTTAGTAGTAAATTGCTTAAAATTTGAGAAAATGTTGCAGTAAAGTCAGATTTAAGCAATGTGTGGTAAGAAAAGCCAAAAAAATATACACATTAAAATACTGTATTAGAGGAGACTTAAAAGATAGGATTATGTCTGCAAGAATCTGCAGTCAGGAAAAGCGTTTAACTTGTTTCTAGAGAAGTTTAGGTTAGGCATTAAAATTGATTGTTGGAGAGAGTCGTAAATTCAGTATTTTTAAGAATAAAGGTAGATAATGCCCTGCCTTGATTTCACTTAGTCCTTTCTGAAAATGTAGCCATGACCCTTTGAGAAACCTTTCAAGTCTTATTTTTCTATGAGTAAATTTGAAATATTTCGGATGGCATGCTTGATAAGGAACTTAATGAAGATTTATTGTACCAAGGACATATAATTTGATTCTATATTCACCTTTCTTCTAACTTGACTGCATTGCATTGTACTTACCAAATCTTCATGTAGTATGAAACATTGCGGAGGGTTAAGGAATATTGAAACTTGATCTAGCATGTGTGTAAAGACAGTTTCTTTACTGACAGCTGTTTCTTGTTAAATGCTACCTTACTTGAATTTGCAGTAGCTTAAAAAAATACACAGTATAGTATAAGGGAAAAGTTTATTTTTCATTAGAAAAAAAATGACTAGGCATGAAGATATAGATGTAAAGGAACTGGAATTATTTCTTTAGGTTTTCTCTAATCCCAATTCTTTTTTCTTTTCTTTTTTTTTTGGAGAGGTTTTTGCTGTAGGGCGCGTGCGCTCACCAGACAGACAGAGATAGAGAGACAGAAAGTGAGAAATCACCCCCCAGGGGGTATGGCCATGCCACAATCCCTTCTCCTCCATTCTCCTCTTGGGATCTTGGTCACGCATGCACACGTGCCCGGCATGAGGTTTAAGCCACCGGGTCCAGGACGCAAACTGCGGTCGACTACGTGGGAGTCCAGCGACATAGCTATTACGCTAACTGCTGGTCCCTCTAATCCCAATTCTTATATTCCAGCCAGATTTAATCAGTTCCTGTGCACACTTACTTTAATCTGTACAAGATTTTTTAAACTGCATTTTTTATGCTTTTATGTAGCTGACTTATCTAAAGGCATTTTCCTGTGGCAGTTCTTCAAATTTAACCCTTTGAAAAGGCATGTGTATCTGTGAGATATCCAACCTACATCTATAGGCCAGAGAAGTATTTCTCTTTGTATTACTTTATAGTATGATGATAATTTACATATATGTCTACTCAGTGTAGAGGATCCAGATGACTATCTTGAACAAAAGGATAAATATCTGATATTTAAAAGCTAGGAAGAGTAATGGAGTGGTTAAGTACTCAAGTACTTCATTGTGCCGCACTCATTAAAATGAACAGAGACAACTTCTGTTAAGAGTAAACCAGGATCTCTTGTTGGGTTTTCTTGAGAGTGTGTCACCTCTAACCTTAATGATACTGAGTTTATTTTAGGTAAGGGAACACTTCTACAAATATAAACTGGGAAGTTTAAAGAAGTATGACAGTAGTGTACACAGTTTAGAATCCCTTTCCAATTTAGCAGTACACTGTGCTGTAGGTTCTCTATGTAGGACCCAGGGCAAATTTCTTAAATGCATCCCTTCTTATTTCTAACATCTAAGTTTATCAGTTGGGATTATGTGCATTTCCAGCATCTAAAAATGCAGCTGGCAAAACCTAAACAGTTATTGTAGATTGATCCATCCACTTTTTCATATCAAGAAATTAGGAAGTAGACAGCTGTTTAGGATTATCTAGTTGGGGCCAGCAGTTAGTGTAATGGCTATGTCACTGGACTCCCATGTAGTCGACTGTGGTTCACATCCTGTGGTTCACATCACGCCAGGCACGTGTACGTGCATACCCAAGATCCCGAGAAGAGAACGGAGAAGGGATTGCAGCATGGCCTTCCCCCCTGGGGGGTGATTTCTCGCTTTCTGTCTCTGGCTGTCTGGTGAGCGCACTTGCCCTATAGCAAAAACCTCTCCAAAAAAAAGGAAAGGAAAAAGGATTTTCTAATTCATCAGCAAGTTTTGCTGCTTCCTTTTGCCATCTGAACTATAAAAAACGGTTTCTCACCAGTCTGACTATGAGTTCAAAGCCTTAATTCACTGCAGTAGCTTCCTTGTTGGTCTCTGTTTCTGTCCTTTGCACTTCTACTATTTTTTAAATATAGTAACTAGAGTAACCCTTTTAAAACACAGATGAGATCACATTAACCTCTCTCTTCACTCAATAAAAGCCAGAATCCTCAGGTCAGCCTGCAGCCTGCTAGTTAAGGCTGTCCAGGCAATTGAAGTCCTAGACCTGGTGACCCAAAAAACACAAGTTGTGTGTGCATGCATTCCCCCAATCTCAAAAGGAAGGAGAAATGGAGAAGGTATTGCAGCTTGTTTTTTTGTTTTGTTTTTGTTTTTGTTTTTGTTTTTGTTTTTTTAATTTTATTTTAAAAGTATTTTTTTTGCTATATGGTCTAAGTGCTCACCTGAGACAGACAGAAAGTGAGAAATCAGCTCCCAGGGAGAATGGCCATGCCACAGTTCTTTATCCTCCATTCTTCTCTTGGGATTTTGGGCATGCAGGCACACGCCTGGCATGAGTTTCAGCTGCCAGGTCCCAGACTAGAACCATAGTCGGCCATGTGAGAGTCCAACAGTGTAACCAATATGCCACCTGCTTGTTTTGGGATTATAGCTTTGCCATTCCCCGTAGAGAGTGCTCGCTCTCGCTCTCGCTCTCTCTCTCTCTCTCTCTCTCTCTCTCTCTCTCTCTCTCTCTCACACACACACACACACACACACACATTAAAGAAAAAAAAAGTGTTGGGCCAGGAGGTGGCATGGTGCTTAAGGCGCTGGCCTCCCACATGGCCAGTCACAGTTCAAGTCCCGGACCCAGTGGCTTGAAAATCACACTGGATGCATGTGCATGTGTGCCCAAAATCCCAAAAGGAGAACGGAGGAAAGGAGACAGCATGGCCATTCCCCCTGCGGGGTGATTTTTTTACTTTCCTTCTTTCCATCTCTCTGTCTCTCCCCAACGAGTGTATGCACCCTATGACAAGAGTCTAAAAATAAAAAAAGGTGAAAAGCCAGAGTCTTTGTAAGAGTCTGCAAGACCGCATGACCTGCACAGCTCACTCTCACTTACGTGATCTTACTTCCTTTTGATCCCTCACTCTGCTCTCAGCCCAGAGTTTGCTGCTTCTCAAAGACCTAGGCATTTCCAGTCTTCAGGTCTTTAAACCAGCGGCTCCCCTTGCCTTGAGCACTTTGTTCCCAGGTATCTGCCTGGCTAATTCCCATTCCTTTTTCTGGTTCAAATTCCCAGTACTGCTCTTCCAGTGAAGCCTCTTCTGATCATTGGCATCATTCTAACCTGCTCTGCCACCCACCACATCTCAGACACTTGGCTCCGTTTACCCTATGGTCTTGTCCCTTTTCACAATAATTGGCACCTTGTCACATACTATATCGTTTATGTATTTATTGTATTGATAGTTTATTGTCTGTTTATCATACTAAGCTCTACCAGGGAGGTGATCTTGGTCTCTCATTCACTTTTATATTCCAGGGTGCTCAGAATAGTACCTGATGTATTATAAGTGCTAAATAAATATTTGTTGAATGAACAAATTGATGTCATCCAAGACCCAGGCTCTTTTTTAGACTTTCATTCTCTCATTGTGAACACTCGTGTTTAAATTCCAAGCAAGAGAAATATTTTTAACTTTGTTGCTCTCAAGCATTTTTTTATAATCTTCATTTTGTTTTGTTTTTGTAAGTAAATGGGAATTCGAAGGCTTTTAAGTGATTCTTCTAAATTTGTCAATAAACTATACTTGGAACAAATGTGAAGAATAACTACTGACCATCTCTTGTTTGGTCTGAAGCTTTATCAATTCCATTGTGTCTTCCATTTCTCTTCGTCAGTGCATTCTGTTTCCTCTTCTGTCTTCTTCCTACACTATTTCCCCTTTTTATTCTGTATCCTTCCTTTATCTATCTGTAGCCCTCTTTGATTTTAATTCTAAATTGGCATATGTTTATAAATATTCGTTGTTTTAAAACCCATTTTATGTTTCTGTTAATTTTTTGTTTAAGTTTACTATAGGGCATCTGTTCACCATAGAGATACAGAGAGATAAGGAAAGTGAGAGAGCACATCTGAGGGGTATGGGCACATCACAGGTCCTTCTCTTCCATTTTCCTC
Organism: Tupaia belangeri chinensis; assembly: GCF_000334495.1. Lineage (NCBI taxonomy): Eukaryota > Metazoa > Chordata > Mammalia > Scandentia > Tupaiidae > Tupaia > Tupaia belangeri. The sequence goes on along the minus strand of NW_006204667.1, from coordinate 1,744,242 downwards.
TCAGGATTTTGGGCACACAAGTACACGTGCCTAGTTGTTTTCAGGCCACTGACTGTGGGTCTTCAATTGTGCAGTTAGCCTTGTGGAATCTAACTGTCTTAATCTCTGTGCCAACTGTTGGCCCTGTTTCTTTTCATTTTAACATACTTAAGCTTTACATATTTTTTTTTAAGTTGCTCTTTATTTTCATATGAGGGCCCTTCAAAAACTGTGGGTAAATGGAATTAAAGTGTGAGTTTATTTTGGTGAAAAAAATTTAAATCTGTGTGTAGTAAATTTTCATAATGTTCATTTTCCATGAACTTTATGAAGACACCCCCCCTTCCCCAGTTGTATAACCATTAACCAATATAGTGGTTAAGGCACTAGACTCCCATGTGGTCAACTGCGGTTTGAGTCCTGGGCCTGGCAGCTTGAAACTCATACCAGGAGCATGTGCGTGCATGCCCCAATTCCCAGGAGAATGCAGGAGAAGGGATTGCAGTGTGGCTACTCCCCCAGAGGGTAATTTCTCACTTTCTGTTTCTCTGTTTCTGTCTCTCCAGTGAGAACAAGCACCCCATAGCAAAGATCTCTTAAAAAAAAAAGAAAAGAAAAGAAAAAAAAATTTACTGTATTTTGCCAGAATACAATTTAACTAAATAGATTTTTTAGAATGTTGATATGTGGTAGGGTGAAAAAATGAAACAATAACAATAACCAATTGAGTTTTGTTAACATAGGGTTTAACAAAGTTGAACAAGTTAATTGCTTGTAAGACTTCCCACAGCACTTAATATGACGTTGTTCTAACGACTTAAGGCCTGTTCTCCTGCACAGAGGTCATGTGCTGCTCGGGAGAAGCCAGATCCCACATGGTGACTGTGGCTCAGATATTTGACTTGGTCAGCCTGAAGCACCCCGGGCATGCATGTGGGTGCTCAGGGTTCAACATGGTGGAAGACTGGAGGGAAAAAAATAGCAAGACCTGACTGTGCAGAAGATGCTTCTCTCTCTCTTTCCACTCATCGCCTCTCCCTCTCTCTCTGTAGTGCATGTACATGCACTATCATGAATAAAGAAAAAAATGTAATATGTGAATCTTAAAGAGAGGACTACGAATGTGTTTTAAACTACTTTGATTATATAGCCAGTATTTTTAATGAAATATTACATGAGACTGGTATTCTGCAGAACTCTTTTTGGAAAGCTGTTTTAGATTATAAGTGATATTAAGTGTTTCCATTTAAGTTTGAGATGAAGGAATATTTTTTAAAGATTGAGTTCTAGGTGTTTTGTCTTCCTTCCTGCTTGTTCATTTTACAACTATCTGAATACTTCCCTTTCTGGCTATTAAACGAACTACTTTCAAGTAGTACACCATGGGAACACCTAAGTAACTTTATCTAACACTGTTGGAAGAATTTTAGTCTTCAAATTGTAAGTCAGATTCAGTATGGAAATACCCACAAGTCTTAATTTATGTAATTGTGTTGTTGCTGCCTCTCTCTCTCCTTTTTTTTAAAGTTTTTTTGCCATAGAGCATGTGCATTGGCTGGAGACAGATAGTGAGAGGGAAAGTGAGAAATCATCCTGTAGGGTGGATGTCCATACCACAGTCCCTTCTCCTAGAATTTTGTACAAACATGCATACATGCCTGGCATGAGTTTCAAGTTGTCAGGTCCAAGACTCAAACTATGATTATCCAGGTGGAAATTCAGTGCCCTAACCACCATTGCTATTTGTTAGTCCATCTTTTTCTTTCTTTTCTTTTTTTTATTTTCATAGGGTGCATATGGTCACTGGAGAGAAAGAAAGCATTCCTCCATGGCATGGTCTGCTGTAATCCCTTCTCCATTTCTCTCTCCTTTCAGAATTTTGGACTTGCACACACATCTGCCATTTTCAAACCACTGAGTTCGAGGTGCAAACCACAGAGCCAGCCACATGGGAATCAGCTGCCTTAACCACCAGGCCACAGGCTGGTCCCCTGCATCTCTTTTTTGATTTGATAATATAGGCAGCAAATATTTTTTAAACCATAGTGTAGCTAATATTGCACATATCTTTTGAATGCTGTTGTTTTTACTATAATTACTTCTTAACCGACTTAAAGTGAAGTTTAATATGCTATGTATTTTATTCAAATATATACTAGGAGTTAACATAAATAAGGTAAAATGGTCATTTGGACCATTGTGCAGAATTTGACTTTAAAGAAAGTTGTCAACTTTTTTGAGAAATTTTATTAGTCTTGGGCATGTTATTTATAATCTTGTAAAAAGGTAAAAGAGGGTCAGCTTTGTGGCCTGGCGGTAGAGGCAGCCAGATCCCACATGGCCAACTGTGCAGTTTGAGTCCCAGATCCAGCAGCTTCAGAAACATTCCAGAACAGAGGAGAGATGGAGGACAAGTAACCATTTCCCATGGGGGTGGGGGGTGCTTTCTCCTCTCCCTCTTCTGCCTCTTATTTGTCTCAGGTGAACACATGTACCCTCTAGCAAAAAAAAAAAAAAAAAAAAAAAAAAAAAACAAACATCAAAAAAAAAAAAAAAAAAAAAAACTACATCAATCCTAGAAAAATAGAACAAAGGTATTTTAACTGTGAAATAAATATTATACTTGAACTATTGCTGCATGTAGTCAGTCTAGCAAAAGAACAGTTTAAAAAGTGGAATTAAATGAATAATCAAGACTCATCAAACAGTTGATCTTCCTTTTATAAAATCATGATTGATAATCCATTACGGAGATCAGGCAAACATGAATTTTTCTAGTAACAAAATGAAGTTAGGTTAATAGTGACTTCAGAATGGTATTTCTCTTTGCTTTTCATTTTTATTTTATGTAGTGTCATTTAGGTATTTATCAAGAATTGAAAAATTAATCATTGGAGATTTAAGAAAATTTAGTCTTTGTCAAATAAGGACAAAATAAGCTGATTGTGATCTTTTAAATGTGCTGATAAGTGAAATATAGGCTGCTTTCCATTTTGGTGATAATAGCAATTTTAAAAATTGTGTGGGATGTATATAGTCATACCTACTCTAAAGCGGTAACTGGCAACACACTGGCCCTACCCAGGGATAAAATTATTCAACAAGCTCCTATACCTTCTACTCAGTTTTAGTAAGAAGTTTGCTATGTTATTTAACCTCTTGACTCTCACTTGTAACCCTGACATTTTTCTTTTTATATTACATGAAAAGGGGGATAGCATATCAATTGTCAAAAATGAACAGAAAGCTTTTTAACTATTAAATTGCTGTAAGATTCTAAATAATTACACTGACGACAGTCAAATAAGCAGACTGAGGACACTTCTTTACCTAGTTTTTAAAAAGTGCACTCTTGTTGACGTAGAAATTAAAATGTTACTGGTAAAGAAGCAATTTTATTCTTAAATCCAGGTATCTTCAAAGAACAGTGAAACATCCAACTTTACTACAGGATCCTGATTTAAGGCAGTTCTTGGAAAGTTCAGAGGTATGATTTCTACTTTTAAGTTTCTGTGTATAAATTTTCTTACATTCTAAATGTAATAATTTGTATAAGAATAGATTTAGTAAATAATTGATTACTAGATGGAAATAAAGCAGTGATTTTTTTTTTTTTTTTGCTTATTGCTTTACTAAATTGCTATCAAAATATCAGTATTATCTGTAGCAGGATCAATCCCTTTCTTGACAATTTAAAACTGACTTAAGAAAATGGTTTGTAGTAATCTAACTCTGAATGCCCTAAGTTGTTCCTTAGACATCATGTTGAAATAAGTTTATTCAAACTCCATAGTGGGAGTTGACTGTGTGTTTGTGTATCTTCTTTTTAATGTTGTTCCTGAGGTTTTGAAATGCAAACTTGTGACTTGAAAGAGCCTCAATTACAACCACACTGCTCTTCATATTTGATACGTTTGGCATATTTGAGACTCTAGAAACAATTTGGAATAAAATCGTTACTGTTGGAAATTTTTTAAATTTACTTAAGTCCTCGAATTTTTTAAAACTTCACAAATACACCGTCCTAACTGAGCATAAGATTTTTTTCAAGACTTTCTTCTTTATAAACAGTTTATTTCTGCAGCAAACAGGTGGCCGGTGTTAGAGTTCTTGGCAATTTCTTAATGTATTTTGACAAACAGGGTGTTTGTTCCATCTAAATGTAAACGTGCAGAAGAAAAGCAAATGGAAAGTCTATTTTTTAAGTTTTCCTTTGAGAATGTACAAGTAGTGTATTTGAGAAATTAGATCTCTCTATTGAAATGTATGAGAGTGAAGAAAATGCAACCTCCTTTTTTTTCTCTTTTTTTTTTTTTATTTTGGGGAGGGGGTGTCCCCTTTGTGCCCAGTTAAACCTCCAGGCTTTTAACCGGTTTGTTTGCCCTTATTTGTCATTCAATTCCAGCTGCCTAGAGCAGTTAATACACAGGCTCTGAGTGGAGCAGGAATATTGAGGATGGTGAACAAGGCTGCCGACGCTGTCAACAAAATGACAATCAAGATGAATGAATCGGATGCAGTAAGAGCTGATTTTTCGACTTGAATAATGAGATGAATTAATGAGCCCAACAATTGCATTTTAAAGCTGTACAAGTAGAAAATAGGATATTAATTTGCTTATTGAGTTTAGTTCTCAGCCACATCACTTGACCACCATGCTATACGTGGTTAATTTGTTGCTTTAAAACAAGGAATGTAGTTTGCTATTGGTAACCTAATTTAGCATGGTTTGTTCTTTCTAAATTAGCTCCATTTTTCATTTTTTTTCTTAGTGGTTTGAAGAAAAGCAGCAGCAATTTGAGAATCTGGATCAGCAACTTAGGAAACTTCACGCCAGTGTCGAAGCCTTGGTCTGTCACAGAAAAGGTTTGTTTGCTTTATTGTTTATGTATTCAGCACCATAAATCTAATTAAAATATTTTATTTAAATGTTATTAAAATAAGTATTACAAACTTATTATAGAAGAGAGAAAGCACCAGTTAGAGAATGAATTCTATTTCAACTTTGTTATTTAAAAATATTCTTTTTGTTCTATTTTGATCTTACTTAGAGCTTAAAATCGAAAAACCCTGAGTTTGTAAAACTGTATTTGAATTTTGGGTTAAAACTGTTGTTTACTTCATTAAGTCTTTGTTAAACTTACAGTATAATGAATGATGTCTTAATTAGTAACTTTATTGATAATAAAAAACTTAGAATTCAAAAATTGTTGACAATTGTCTTGAGAGTATTTGTGCTTCCATTTCCAGCAATACTCTTTAAAATATTTTCTTCATTTTCAAACCACAGTATTTTTAAATCTGGGGACTTGTTTGGTAAAAATTATTAGAAAATTTGAGTTCTAATAATCCATAGTGAGGTTTTATGGTTTTGGATTATTTTATTTTTCAAGAATCTAAAACTTGTCATATCTATTTCATGAAATATTTAATAACCAATTTAGTGTGTGACATTACCAGTGCTACATTTCATTAAGGAAGCCAGTACATTTATTACTGAGAGTAGTGTACAAACTTTTGACATTTGTATTTTACATCTCTTAGGGAGTGGGCTTTATGGTTCTTTAGGGAACTTTACACACTGCAGAGCACCAGAGCACTTCTAAGCAGTGTAATTGTTAGTCAGCGCCAGTCCAACCTGTGAACATCTATTTGGCTTATTTAACATATCTGAGATAGTCAAGTTCAAAAATCTTTCTAAAAGCTCTAATACTTCACTGAGCATTGTTGAACAACAATGAAAAAAAAACAAATAAAATTTGTATGATCTGTGTATACAGTTTTACCATGCTTTTTTCCCTATCAGCTACACAATAGAGTCACTAAAAATTATGGGTGTTGTGCATATATTTAAAGGTCAAAGAATGCAGTATAAATATACAATTGTGAGTTTTCCCAATGCTTTTCATGATAAAAAAAAAATTTTTTTTTTCTTTTTAATAATGGACAGAGAAGCAGTGAGTACTTGGGGAAGGAAGGAGAAGCAGATCATTACATTCGGTGATTTAAATGTAGTTCATTCCTTAGGAATACACAGAGACTTCAGAAAGTTTGTGGGAAAATGGAATTAAAGTTATTTTGGTGCAAAAAGTTTTTTTAAATCCATGCATGGTTTTTTCATAATCAGCATTTTTCATGAATTTTTTGAAGCCCTCATCATGTAGTCAGTGATTCCTCTTAATTTTGATGCCACTGGCATTTAAGGCATCTTAATGACTAATTGTTTCATATTAATTTAATTTTTAATATGTAATAATTCACAGATAGGTGAAATTTAAAGAGAAAAAAATCAATGCAATATTTTAAAATTTTGCTAGTGAAACTAAAAGTGAATACTTTTAATTTCAGAACTTTCAGCCAACACAGCTGCCTTCGCTAAAAGTGCTGCCATGTTAGGTAATTCTGAGGATCATACTGCTTTATCTAGAGCTTTGTCTCAGCTTGCAGAGGTTGAAGAGAAGATAGACCAGTTACATCAAGAACAAGCTTTCGCTGACTTTTACATGTTTTCAGAACTGCTTAGTGACTACATTCGTCTTATTGCTGCAGTGAAAGTAAGCCCTGTTTTGCTCTCATTCTCACATTATCCTTGCTTCAGTGATTTGCTTTAAAAAGAATTTGGTTTCCTGTTACACATGCATTTAAGTGTGTAAATTCCATACTAGTGCATAGACAATGACTTCATGGTACATATTTATAACTTAGTATTTTCTTCTCCTATGACTTTGGTAGTACGATAGACAATGTTTTTAAGAGAGCTAAGGAATGTCAGATAAGAAACAGTGCACATTTATCTGTGTATTTTACATATACAAGTTTACAACCATCTGATAGCATTTGTTTGGCCATTCTAACACTAATTGAAACTGCTCATTTTACTATTACAGTAAAGCTAGTGTGGTAGTTAGAAGCAGATAAACCAGAAATTATTGTTGCAGTGAATATGTTCAATGACAGTAACACGAATATAGACCATAATCAGACTTTCTGTGTGTATACCCAAGTGTGTATTCACCAGGTATTTATAAATGAGATGGGACTATTATAGATTAGATTATAAATTTTGTTATCTAATAGTAATGTTCACATATAAACAGTAATATTTCTGAATAATTAGGAAAATAATCAAGTTAATTATAAAAACTGGTATTCTGCAGTTATCACCAATATTCAGACAATTAAATTGAACTGAATTTTATTTACTCTCTCATAGGTTTTTAGAAATACTTTCAAGATCTTACAGTATTTTTGAATTATCATTGTGCAGATTATGGACTGGGAGAAACAGGGTATTTACTTTTCAACTTGAAGTCAGACTTTTGGAAAGTTAATGAGACCTTGTTCCATACTTTATAATACAAAACTAATTTCAGCTAAAGTCTGAGATCAAACTAGTATTCAACTACAGTCAGTGTATTGATGCTTTTTATATTTACCAATGGTTCTGTTATTAAGTTAATAGTGACAGTTAACTATTTTAATAGTGACTGGAGGGTTATTTTCTGAGCACTTCAGAATGGCCCCCTCAGCACAATTTTATTTGGTAAAATTCCAGTTCTGTTTGTATTTACATGATATATTTTATGCTCCATGGCCATTGATTTTCCATTTCATTTCTTTAGAGATGCTGATTTAATTAACAGTTAGCAGAGTATACTTTATTATGTATAGACAACTAGTGATATAAAAAACATTCAGCCTGGCACCATACCTAGTGGATAAAGGAACCGGATCCCACATGGCCAACCACATTTTGAATCCAAACCTAGAAGCTTAAAAATCACACTGGGCATGTGTGGGTACATGCTACAAATCCCAACAGGATGGAGAAATGGAGAAAGATTGTGGCATGACAATGGCCCACTGAGAAATGCTTCCTCCCTCTTTTATCTATGTGTCTGTGTCTCTCTGGGGAATGCATATGTCCTCTGGCAATGAAAAAAAAATCCAGTTTAAAGATGATAATTCCTGTTTGTATCTTGTTCCTACCTTATGCCAGAGATCTCGTTGTATGAGAGCTATTGTTAAAAATAAAACAGCATGCATGACACTTGAAAAAACTTGGGGGTCAGAAAAGGGAACTGAACATGGTCTTTAAGGATAACCTGCTGAGAAGAGCTAACCTGAGGAAGAATGGCTGGCCTATGTAATGGATGTTGATCCTCATGCTGACTAAATCTTTTTGCTATATCTTTACATCCCATGAGATTATAGCTATATTTGTGTTTCTCAAAATATTCTCTGGGGGGGGGGATGAGTGGCAGCAGGTAGCATGGTGATAAGGCTCTGGACCCCACATGGCTGACCACAGTTCAAGTCCCGGACCCAATGGCTTAAAAATCAGGCTGGGTGTGTTTGCATGCATGCCCAAACTCTCAGGAGGAGTAGCAATTGTGAGTATGGCCATCCCTGCCAAAGGATGACTTTTTACTTTCCCTCTCCATGTATGTCACTGTTTTTGCTGAGCACACACTCCCTATGGCAAATTATATGTATTTATATATTTATAGATAATATACATGTATGTATATATAATAATGGGTATATATAAACACACACAGTGATTTGAATATAATATATACATATATAATATATATGTAAGTTATACACACATATATAATTCTCATAAGTTATATACACATATATAAATTATATACATATATATAATTTTTTTCTGTGGACTACTATACCATTGTCAGCCGAGTTTGGGGAATATTGTATAGAGTATCCCATCTTGAATATTCAGCATGCATTTGTAGAGCTCAGAACTGTCAAAGGGTAAAAAAGAAATAATTTGACTTTATTTAACCCAGAGGCTTTCAAATTCATATAAAAAGTCATTATTTTCTACTTAATATCTATTTACACATGGTAGGGGAAGTATCTCCAAAAAGTTCATGGAAGATACATGATACACATTGTTAAATTGGCACCAAAATAAACTTATACTTTAATTTTGTTTTTCCATGAACTTTTTGACATCGTATATATGGAAAACACTTCAAAACATACTGACTTAATGATTCATTGACTGACAG